>NC_057866.1:34494999-34800555 GCF_019393635.1 Dromiciops gliroides
GAGTTCAAATCCAGCCTCAGACACTTGACACTAGCTGTGTGACCCTGGGCAAGTCACTTAACCCTCACTGCCATGCAAAAACAAACAAACAAAAATTGCTTGCCTTCTCAAGGAAGGGGTAGGGGAGGGAGGGAGAGAATTTGGAACTCAAAATTTTAAAAAAATGTTAAAAATGTCTGTTTACATGTAATTAAGAAAAAATAGAAATAAATAAATCGTTTTTTAAAAAGGGCAGGAACCAACTAAGAGGCAGCTAATTGGATAGAACACTTGGCCTACAGTCAGGAAAATCTGAGTTCAAATCCAGCCTCCTAGCTGTATGACCTTGAGCAAGTCAATTAACCTCTGCCTCAAGTTTCTCAACTGTAAAAGGGGGATAATAATTGCACTTAGTTGTTGTGAGGATAAAGTAAAATAACAAAGTGTTTTGGACACCTTCAAGAGCTGTATAAATCATATAGAATGCATATAAGCTATTATTATTCATCAACAGGCATTTATGATGTGCCTATTATGTTCCAGGCACTGTGTGGGAGGTATTGTGCATAGAAGAACAGAAATGAAACAATCCCTGCCCTTACAGAGGTAACATTGTACAGACTGCCTGGGAAATATTAGTCCAAGAATCTCTTGCCTTGAAGTTTTACTGCTGTCTTTTTTTTTTTTTTTGGTGGAGCAATGAGGGTTAAGTGACTTGCCCAGGGTCAAACAGCTAGTAAGCATCAAGTGTCTGAGGCTGGATTCAAACTCAGGTCCTTCTGAATCCAGGGCCAGTGCTTTATCCACTGAGCCACCTAGCTGCCATCACTGCTGTCTTTTGGTTGAACACGGCAATCATGTCCTACAAATGCCACCATATCCCATGCCCCACCCCCCGCCCCGCCATGAACCATCTCTTATAACAAATTAAACAAACAAGAAACCAATAACCAAGGTAGAGTTACATGCCCCATTCTGCATCCATAGTCCACCTTTCTGCTGAGAAGGAGGGAAGTTTCAACATCTGTTCTCCAGGACCAATACTATATGGGTCAGTACAATCAATCTGAATACGGCATCTTTTTTCATTTACATCATTGTGGGGCAATGTGTATCTCATTCTCTGAGTTATTCCCTCTGCATGAGGTCATATGAGTCTTTGCAGGTTTCTCTGAATTCATTATGTCTGATACTTCTTACAGTACAGGAGTACGCCATTCTATGCATATATCACGATTTGTCCAGTCATTCCCCAACTGACACTCTTTCTAGTTTTTTGCTCCTCTCCCCCTCAAAATAGTGCTATGAATAGTGTGTTATCTATGGGGCCTTTATTTTCTATTTCTGTTCTCCTGGGTGGAGAAGGAGGAGGCTATAGCTAAAGTAAGATCTTTGATTCAAACAACATGTATAATTTAATGATTGGGGGGGGGGCACAGTTCCAAATTAGTAGATATTTGTTAAATTGGACTAAATATATAAAAGATTTTTGCTCAGGGCTATAACTATGAACTACTGTGCTAGGGGAGAAAGGACTCAAACTCTGTGTGAAGCAAAGGGCAAGAGGCAATGAAGATTTCTTTAGTTGAGATGAAGATGGTAATGTACCATTCTGGAGGGAGGGAGATTAACATCTCAAGACTGGTTTGAGAAGGTTGCCAGGGAGGTCACTGTGGGGAGATACAGCTGGAGAAGGGAGGAATTCACCTCTAGTATGACATTTGGTAGCTCCCTACTTTAATTAACCAGTTTTACTAAGCATCTATTGAGGTATGATGCTCCTAAACTACTGAAATACTGTGAATGCTGCCAAAGACCACTAAATTCTGCACCCTAGGGTAATGCGTTGATTGCCCCACCTTGGTTTTGCCCCCTGCTTTTTTTTTTTTTTTTTTTTGCCTGATCACCTAGTGATCTCTTTGGGCTCTGTTAAGGCCTGGCTTTGTCACTGAGGAATGCTTCTGCCTGGGCCATGCTTTTGATTTCTCACCTGTTCAGTGGAGATACTACCAATTACCATTCATCCATACTATCTCCCAGGGTGTTGGGATGATGAATCACAGAATGCACGTGCCAAATTGTAAGTTAGCAGAGAAAGGTGCTACATGCAACACTCCATGCCTATTTCTGGAAGAAGTGCTGCTGAAGATACTACAATTAGGGCATCAGCTCCCGTTCTCCCTACAGATTTTCAATGTGGCTTAGCTTTAAAAATGAACCAGTCCTGGCTTATCTTTCTTTTTGCCATTGACTGTGGCTGGATGGAAAAGCAGTGGAATGAGTGTTAGGTCTGGAGTTAAAAAGCCTTGGGTTTGAATCCTAGCTATGCCACTCACTACTTGCCTGTGCCTCAGTTTCTTCATCTGTAAAATCAAGATGTTGCACTTTAAGGTCTCTTGCAGCTGTAAATCTAGGATCTTATGACTGAACACTGCAGGACATCAAATATATATGTAAGAGGGGCAGCTAGGTGGCGCAGTGGATAAAGCACTGGCTCTGGATTCAGGAGTACCTGAGTCCAAATCCAGCCTCAGACACTTGATACTTACTAGCTGTGTGACCCTGGGCAAGTCACTTAACCCTCAATGCCCTGCAAAAAAAAATAATAATAAAAAAAAATATATATATATGTAAGTTTACTTCCTATAACTAATAAATTACTTAAAGAATTAAATTAAATTAATTTAGAATTAAAGAATTAAATGCATAAAGAAAAGAATAGAATTGAATATGTACTTAGCACAGTGACTGACATACAACAAGTGCTTAATAAATGCTGGTGAACTGCCTGACTATGGCCTCCGGATGTGTACTGCTTTCAATATTCATTTGGTTAGGTTTCTTTTTCCTTCCTGGAACACAAATTTAAAGAAGAGGTACAGTCATTATGCCAACTGCTCCTTCTGAGTTACTTTGTAAAAAATAGATGGTGATGATAATAATAATCATGTTAATGGCTGATGTTTACATAGCACTTTAAGGTTTTCAGAGGTAGTCTGATATTGGGGTTTGGAGTCAAGGAAGCTTGGGTTCTAATCCTAGCTCTGCCACTTTCTAGCTGTGTGACTCTGGGAAAGTTTCATAACCTCTCTAGGCCTCTTTCATAACCTAGGAAGGTAACCAAGGAAGGTAACACAGATCTGTGTTGGTAGAAGTTCTTCCCTGAGCTAAAAAGGATCATCAAGGAATATAGCTTGGGACAATCACAACTGTGGATCACGGTCTTGGGATATTAAAGGTCACCTAATCTAGTGCCCTCATTTTAAGGATAAAGAAATGGAAGTCTGGAGAGGGAAATGACTTGTCCAAGGTAACACAGGGAGTAAAATGACAGACCCTGGATCTGATCCAGAGTCAAAATCCTGACTCTAAATTCAGCACTACTGTATATTGGTGCTTCCCATTTGATCTTCATAGCAACCCTAGGAAGTAGGTCCTATAGGTATTGCTATTCCTCACTTAACAGATGAGGAAACAGGCTCAGAGAGATTAAGTACCCTTCTCAGGCTCACACAGCTAGTAAATCCAAAAGTGGGACCTAAATTCAGGTCTCTCAATTCTGGACCCAGTGTTCCTTCCACTACATCATGTTTCCTCTTGTTGGAGCAGTGGATAGCTCACTGGACATGAAATCAGGAAGACCCGAGTTTAAATCCAGCCTCAGAAACTTACTAGCTGTGTGACCTTCTGTCTGCCTCAGTGTCCTTCCCTGCAAAATGGGGATAATGTAGCTCTTAACTCTCAGCATTGTCATGAGGGTCGAATGAGATAATATGTGTAAAGCATTTTGCAAGCCTCAAAGCCCTAATTCTTGTGTTCAATCCTATATATAGATATATAGACAGACAGACAGACGGATGGATGGATGGATGGATGGATGGATGGATGGATGGACGGACAGATGGATAGACAGAAAGGTAGACAGACAGATAGATGAATAGATGGATGGATAGAAAGACAGACAGATAGATGGATGGATGGATAGATGATAACAGATATATGAAAGATGATATAGATAGATGGAAAGAGACAGATAGATGGAGAAATAGGTGACAGATTGATGGAATATGAAGTACTGTGTGGCAGCCACCGTGCTAGATCCTGGGAATACAAATACAAATGAAAAACAAGATTGTTCCAGTGCTCACTTACAATTTAACAGGGGAACACAACACATCAAAAGGGTCTGGGAGAAGGGCAGGTAGGAGGAAGGTATCCACACTGGGGCAAGGTCCAGGACTGGAATAAGCATGGCTGGCACGGGTGCTTCCTCAAATGGAGATTCAGGGACAGAGTCACTACTCAGGAGCAGACTGCACAGCGCTATGTTTCATATAACTGAGCCAACGATAAGCTCAGGGGCATGGAGCCTGGGCCAGAGTAGAAGAAATGAGGGGCAGCCGTGGGGAGACTGGCAAAATCAGGGTTAAGTCTCAGACTCCTTGACCTAGAGGCCAGGGCTGTCTTCCTGAGCCCCTCTCTGTTGCACATAAAAGTGTCAAGAACATTGCTTGCTTCTAGATAAAGCCAGTAAATATACAGACATCTCTAGGTACTGCCGGGGCCCCTGTCGGGTCTTCCAACTCTGTCTAGACACAAAACCAACAGAGCATAATGCACAAGAGTGTTTTATGGCCAGGAGTTGGGTGTTTTTTTTATCTTGTTGTTTCTCTTGAGGAGATGGTTGATAAATCAGGCTTCGTGGGTTGAGAGGAATATGTCTTTCTGAGAGTGACTTTCCCTATCTGAGTGAAGGACAAGTGGAAATGTGACAGAAGGAAACATTGCTCAGAAGGCGACCTCACTTCCAGGGACCAATTACATCCATTTGGGGAACAGAAAAAGTGCAGAAAATCTGAGACCTATGTACCAACTGCCCACTTGTTTCTTAATCATGAAAATTGGAGTGTCCTTTCTGATGATTGTGCATCAGGATGGAATAGCATTTAACACAATTTCAGTTATCCACTCCACATAATGTGCAGCTATAGGGCAGCTGGGTAGTGCAGCAGATACAGTGCTGATCCTGGAATCAGGAAGACCTGAGTTCAAATCCAGCCTCAGACACATACTAGCTGTGTGACCCTGGGCAAATCACTTCACTTTGCCTCAGTTTCCTCATCTGTCAAATGAGCTCAAAAGCGAAATGGCAAACCACTGCAGTAACTTTGCCAAAAAAACCCAAAACAAAACCAAAACTCCAAATGGGGTCACAAAGAATCAGACACAACTGAAATAATTGAACAACAGATCATGTGGGGCTAATAAGATGGTAGATGAGCCAGTCACAGGACTATTGATTTAGAGGCCATCAAGTCTAAGCCATTCATTTTATACATAAGGAAACTGAGGCATACAGAGCTTAAGTGATTTGCCAAGGGTAAAAAACCTAGTAAATGTCTGAGGCGAGATTCAAACTCAGGTCTTCGTAATCTTAATTCCTTTTCTACTCCCTTAGTGTTCACCACCATGATTCTCAACCTATAGACAGATAGAAAGACAAGTGATAGATTAATAGAGGATTGATTAAGTGCTTATTGTATGTCAGCCACTGTGCAAAGCACCGGGAACACAAATACATATGATCGGGTCAAAATACCATGGTCAGAGCAGTGACTGTGTCACTCCTCTGCTCAAGAATATCACTGGCTCCCTATGACCTCTGGGATTAAAGAACAACTCCTCAGTATGGTGCTGGCTCTTGCCTACCTCTCCAGCTTGCTTTCACATGCCTCTACTTCATACATTCTCCATCCCAGCCAAATTGGAGAATGAACAATTCATTTAACAACTTCCACTTCAATACCTTAATTTTTTTTTGCAGGGCAATGAGGGTTAAGTGACTTGCCCAAGGTCACACAGCTAGTAAGTGTCAAGTGTCTGAGGTCAAATTTGAACTCAGGTCCTTCTGAATCCAGGGCCAGTGCTTTATCCACTGTGCCACCTAGCTGCCCCCATTTTTTATATAATATTTTTCTCCCAATTAAAGTTAAAATAATTTAAAAACATTTTTAAAAAGTTTTGAGTTCCAAATCTATTTCTCCCTTTCTCTCTCCCCTCCCTGCGATGGTAATTAACACTATATAGTTTATACATGTTCAATCATGTAAAACGCTAAGAGCCTTTAAAAACAGGTTTTTATACTGAATGCCTAAAACACATTCCATTGTCTCTTCCACCTTTCAGAATCTCTGGTATCCTTCAAGGCTGAACTCACATGCCACCTCTTATAAAAAGACATTATTTTTATTTATTTATTTATTTTTAATTGGCAGCTAGGTGGTTCAGAGTATAGAGCCCTGGGCCTGGAGTCAGAAAGAGCTGCATTCAAATTCAGCCTCAGACAGATCCCCCTTGTATGACCCTGGGTGAGGAAGTCACTTAACCTCTGTTTGTCTCAGTTTCCTCATATGTAAAATGGGAATAATAACAGCACCTTCCTCCTAGGGTTATTGTGAAGATCAAGTGAGGTAACATAGGTACAGTATTTAGTAAAACTCAAAGTGCTATATAATGCTATTATTGTTGTTGTTGTTGTTATTTCTGATCTCCCTAATTGTTAATGCTCTTTCTCTCCTGAAGTTTATCACATCCCTGAGAGCAGGAACAATTGTTTGCTTTGACTTTGTATCCCGAGGGCCTGTCATAGTGCTATGCTGAACCATATCCTTCTGGAAGTGGGGTACCCTGTCTTTTGACCTCCTTTCCCCCTTCTCCTCAAAGTGCTTTGTGGAATTTATTTATTTTAAAGCAAAATTAGCTCTTTTTTAGAGGAGGGCAGATGGGGGATGCCACTTGTTGTCACTGAAGAGGCCCTGGCATGGTTGAGAACCATGGCTGAGAATTGCTGATCTGAAGCAAAGATGGAGGACTCAAGGAAGGACAAGATGAGCATTTTATCTAACAGCAAGAGACGAATGGAGATTTTTTTCCCCCTTCTGTCAATGCTGATGATTTTGGCTCTGAGGATTTGTCTGTAGGGACATTTGACACATCTGAAGGGTATCTCACCAAACTAGAATCATAGCATGTCAGAACTGGAAGAAAACTGAGAGAACATTGAATCCAGTGGATGAGGGACCTGAGGCCCAAGATGTGACTTGTTCCAAGTCATGCAGGGTTAGAATAATTCATTTAACCTGAAAAGGAGATGTTCTTTTGGGGCTGAGGTGGGGCACAGTGTGTGGGAGCTGTTCCTTACATCAAATTTAAATCTGTCTCTTAGCTACTTCATCCACTGGGGAGAGTTTTGTCTTCTGGTCCCAGATAATGGCAAAGTGAGTTGAATCTCTCCTCCCCCTGGAATCAGGATAGAGGATAGAGACAAGACCTGTGATTTCTTTAGGATGGGGAATTTCCTGGTGAGAAATTGCCCTCTATCAAGGTGTGCCTGTACCTCCTTTGTAATGCATACTTTTAGAGCTTTGCCTGAGGATACTGAGAAGTTGAGTGAGTTCCCTAGGGTCACAAAGCCAGGAACTGTTAGAGGTAGGATCTGAATCTGTGTCTCCCTGGAGGCCAGTTATGCCACACTTCATCTCAATGCTTGATAGACTTTCAAATGCTTAAAGACTTTTTGGGGGCAGCTGGGCGGTGCGGTGGATAGAGCACTGGCCCTGGATTCCAGAGGACCTGAGTTCAAATCCAGCCTCAGACACTTGACACTTACTAGCTGTGTGACTCTGGGCAGGTCCTGCAAAAAAAGACAGCTATCACACTTTCTCTTTCTCCCATCCCATATCTACCCTTCTGCAGGGTACACCCCTTAGTTTGTCAACCAATTCTTATATGAAATGGACTCAAAAATCTTCATTACCCCATATCTGTTGTTGTATCTGACTCTTTGTGACTCTATTTGGGATTTTCTTGGCAGAGATACTGGAGTGTTTTGCCATTTCTTCCTCCAACTCATTTTACAGATGAAGAAACTGAGGCAAACAGGGTGATACAGCTAGTAAGTGACTGAGGCTGGATTTGAACTCAGATCTTCTGACTCCAGGTCTGGCACTCTATACACTGTGCCACTTAGCTGTGTGATATCTTCCTCCTGTTGAATATGTGCTCCTTGAAGGCAGGTCTCCCATTTATATTTGTTTACTTGGCACAGTGCCTGGCACACAATTGGAATTCAATAAATGTTGGTCAAAATGAATTGAATCCAGATTTGCAGACACTGGGGTACACACACACATAATTTCATTTCTGACAACAAACACACACACAAATGGGATCATAGAATTTAGAGAGAGGAGGAACCATATAATCATTACTCAGATTTGGCCCGTAAACTGCCTATTCTCCCCTGTCCTCCCCTCCCCTTTTCTTGCACAGGCAGAGGCTTCTGGGCTCTAAAGCTCAGCAAAGCTCAGTTGCTAAGTGGGGGTAATATTCAGTATTTCATGTCATGAATTATGCAGCTCTTACAGAAATGAAATCATACATTACCTAACATCCTCACATGTGGGCTGAGCTGAGCTAAACAACCCAGTAATAATTCCAGGAGCTGCTTCCTGAAGAATTTGGAATGTGAGACATGAAGAACGCTTTATGATGATGTCTGTGTACAGGATGGATTGGGGAGGGGAGGGCAGAGAAGGGAAGCGGGGAAACCAATTATGAGGCTACTACAGCAGTGTGGGTGAAGAGGAGCTGAGGGTCTGTGTGAACATGGTGGCTGGGCAAGAGAGGACAGAATAGACAACAGCTGGCAACTGCTGGCTATGGTGCACAGGAACAGGAGAGAGTCTAGGTTAACCACGGGGTTCCAAACCTGGACAACTGAGAGGATGGCTGCCCCTTTAACTAAAATTAAAGTTAGGAGTAGGAGATAGTTATGGGGGGGATGATGGACCTGGTTTTGAACACGTTGAGTATTAGGGGTCAACCAGAGATCTAAGAAGACATGTCTAGAAGGCAGATAGTGACAGAAAGAGGGAGCAAAGCAGAAATAAGAGTCAAGGCATCCCAGAGCTCAATAAATATCCATTTATTGCCTACTATATAAAAGTACAGGGATAGGGAATAAACTTGTGATTTAAATGGCAGAGGGAACTACAAGAACTTCCTCTACCAAAGTGATACAACACCTTTTCTGCAACTCATAGCCATGGAGAGTTGCCTAGAGCACCCTGAGGTGAAGTGTCTTGTCCAGAGTCAAAATGACATGGGTCATCCCGGCCTTCAAAGGTTTCAAATTGCAAGTGAATCTAAGGACAACAAAGAAGCTCAATACTGAGTAGGCTGAAGCATATTAGTGATGGAGGACCTTCTATCCCAGGATATCACCTGAAAGATGTATCATGGGAAAAGAAAGAAGAACAGCCATTGGTGTGAGAGAGAATGATCTTGAGGAAGGCCTCTGGGACATTGGGAAAACCCCCTGAGAAGTCATGGAAGGATATGGACAAGAGCTGCATAGGATGAGAAGGTAGGAGTAGATGCCTACGGCCACCACCGGAGTGAGTACGCCCATTGATGAGGTCCTAGATCCACGCAGATGTCCAAGTGTGTACAAAGCATTGTGCAATCTACCTTTTCTCTCCTTATTGGAAATACTCTTGGTTAAAGTGAGCTCATTAACTTAATTTAAGTGCTAGGGGTGAGGATAGGGGATATGTAAAACAGTTCACCCATTTTACAACCATGATAGGTATATATCCAGAGGCACAATGATGAAGAGATTCTACTTAGTGAGTGGTCTCTTAATCAGATAAAAATTTTGTAGTGCTGGTGGATCTCTGGACCTAGCAGGTCCAGGATGACATTCAAATAATATTTAATACTAAACAGACAAGAACTGGAAACTGCTTGCTATGGTGCACAGGGACAGGAAAGAGTCTATGTCTAGAAAAGACAAGAAACAAAGTTTTTTTTTTAAACAGTGTTCCTAGAACCACAGAGTTTTAGAGCTGGCAAGGACCATTCTGAAGATCATTCTCAACTAATTATTTTTTCCTCCCTTCATTTTATAGAAAAGGAGGCTGAGGGTCAGAGTGGATGAGCAATTTAGGCAAGGTCACACACATTTCATAAGCAATAGAGGCAAGGACTGAAGCTCAGGTCATAATGAGCCCTGAAAAGATGCTTCCTCCATCCTCGCCCTCCTGGGCAAGAGAAGTAGAGTGTGTGGGGAGCTGAAGTTGCCAACAAGAAGCAGAAGAAATGTGATAAGGGCTCTGAACTTGTTTGAAATGTCAAGTAAAGCAGGTGTGAAGTGATGACATCCAGGGTCCAGGGCTGCAGTTACTCATGCTGTGCTAGGAAGTGGGACAGGTTCACTGACGATGGATGGCACTGGCTCAAGCATTCCAAGGAATACAGAAAGCAGAGCTCTGGACCGCATTCCCTGACCTACATTCAGGAAGAGCAAAGAGTAAGATAAGGTGATATGTGGTAAAGTTAAAATCTGCCCTGAGGAATCAACATTATCCAGATAAGCATCAAATTAGCCAAGTTTTCTAGATAATGTCAATCATATGTTCTGGAAATCAGCGTTTCCTTCACCGAATGGGAGAATTCCTTAAGAGACCACTGAGTCTGATCCCCTTGATTTTAAAAGAAGAAAACGGATGCCCACAGAGATTATATAACTTGTTGCAAGATCATGTAACTAGTTAATAGCACAAATAAGGCCAGAATCCAGGTCTCCTGATGCCAAAATCTAATTATCTCTTGACTCCATCAGCCTGCCACGTCGTGAGTGGATTCACCAGAAGGTGATTGTTAGAAACACATCTTTCTCCTATATCACACTGATCCTTAGCCGTGGACTTTGGTGTATGCACAGACCCTCTGGTTAACATGACTGTTAGCCAGTGTCAAGACTTTGGCGGTAACACATGGGTAGCCAGGCTGGGATCTGGCGGCACTGCAGAAGTGATATGAATGACATTTACAGCTTTGCTTTTTCTTGGCGGAAGCTCAATCTCTAGCTACCCAATTGATCATAAGTGACATTTACTTAAACATTCCTTCCTCCTGATTCTATCTCTCTCTGAAAATGCCAACAAATACGCCCGAGGGAAAAACAATCTTTTCCCTACAACTGTGTAGCTTTTGAAAAATTATAACTTTAATGATCTGTTCCATTCTTGACAGCTTACTTTGTTAGTATAGCCCACACCCAGTATCGATTTCCCTCCCATTAAAAACGAACGTAACCAGAGCACCCAAAGTTGCCTGCCCACACTCACTGCGATGGATGCCTCGAGGTTTTAGCATGCATATTAAATTTAGATAGCATTTAGGCTAAAGCAATCTTAGCTTTATGATCCTGTTGGTTTTAAAGGGAATGCTAATGAAATATGTACTGCTTCTAGAGAGCTGCAATCCCGGTGGGGTATATTTTAATTAGTACAGTTTGTTCAAAGGAAAATAAATTTGATTCTTCCTCATCTGTCACCCGTCTGTAATGCAACCCAAAAGCAGGGCAAGAAGACGGAGCAGCGAAGGCAAGACAGGAGGTTTTTCACATCAACTTGGGGACTTCGGCACGGAAGGGAGAAGACTTGGCAGATTCCGTCATGGGTAGCTTGGCAGGTTCGTGTGAAAACATTTGCATCTGCTACGAGCTTCCAAAGCCTCAGATCACCTCACTGGCGGCTTGTTAACCTCTACATCAAATGCGATGTCTCCTACTTTTCACTGGCCTTTCCTTTGGATAACGTGGAACATCTTAATTATTGTATGGGATTTAGTATTTAGTAACGAGAAACCGTAGGCCGGCCAAATGAGGAGGGGGAAGGAAAAGGGGAAAGTAAGAGAGGTGAGGGAGAGCGGATGCTGGAAAAATAAGCTATCTCAGGAGGATCTCCTGGCAAGGACAGTTTTCTATGAAATATTGGTTTCTACTTCAAACTGGAAAAAAAACACCCTAAGGCAAAAAAGGAGAAAATTCTCATAGCCCAAAGATCCCCTTTTCTTCTTTTCTCCTTTTCTCATTGAACAGGGCTGTTGTATTGATGGCGATGACTCCGTAAGACTGTCACATTCTAATATTGTACTCTTGCTCCAGGCACTTGCTGTAACTTGCGTTGACATGGAAGGATATTTCATTTTCAGATCTATATGTATGAATTTTTAATGAACCGAGCCACAGAAATCAAATATTTCCCCATTTCCAGAGTTAGATTCTGACCCTCTGCCAAATGACTATAAATCATTCTCAGCACAAGAGGATGAGGAACAACATGGAGCCATCACATGTGGTGAGCCAGGAGTTGGTTTTGTTTCCCCAGGTGCCATCTGTCACAGGAAAGAAAATGGGTAGTGGGGAGAAAGGTGGGACTTATTCAAGAATCAGGCTAGCTAAGTTGCAATATACTCATCACCAGAGGGGCAGGTACCAGGAAATGAAGGCTTTTGGGTCACAGCCATTCATGAAGTAACCAACTAAAACACAGGAGGGTTGTAAGTGTGGGCAAAGGAAGCCCTTGTAGCCATGATACCAAGTATTTAAGGGACTTCTGGAAAAACAGATGGTAACTAACTTATTACTAGGGATGGGGGAGAACTACCATATACCTTGGGGGATGGGGGAACCAAAATATACCCCATCTATTCACGCATTATGAAAGGCTTTGGAAAACAACTACACTGAGAGACCTAAATGCCAGTTGAAGTAGGGCCAACTTTCTCTAATTTAAAAATACTTCCAACTTCCTTTAAATACCATTTCCCTCCATTCCTCACCACCCCCTTAACTTGAAAAGAGTTTAAAGAGATTTGATGTTCTCAGTTCCATGGGGAACAAGCTTGTAATAAACAATACATTACAATCCAGCATCCAGGCCTGGCATTTCAAGAAAACTTAGACTCCCTGGCCTACTATATCTGGATGAAAAATCACAAGTCCCTGACCAAGAAGACATCGTACTCAGGAAGCAAAAGGAAATCAGAGCTGTCAGTTTCACACCCCAAGACCACTGAACAAAAAGCCCATCCCTGGGCCGAATCTCGAATCACTCCGCTCTTGCGGGGTTCATCTGTTGGAAGATTCAGCATGTGGATGTGAGCAGGAGACAAACGGACAGATGAAAGCTGACTGCAATGGATGGTGATATGCGGGGGCAATCACCTTAAATCACGTTGCTGCTTTTCTCTGGAAAACCATGCTCTTTAAAACTCCATCCTCCCCAGCCTCTTGACCTCAATTCAATCAGAGTTTTTGGAAACAGACCATCTGGTTCCAGGAAACGAGAAATATTAAGCTACACACACACACACACACACACACACACACACGTGTTGGGGAAAGGGAGAAGAAGAGACTAATTCAAGTGGTGGACTTACTTGTGTACTTTTAAAAAAGGAAATCTGGTTGAGGTAAAGTAAATGAAGAACAACTTAATGGGCAAAGCATTTCACCACTGAGTGATTCATTCACAGTATGTTGAATGAAAGTGCTTACTGTGTGTGAGTTATTGTGCTAAAAACGCTGGGTAAACAAACACAAAGAGCAACAAGTCCCCAGTCTTCAAGAAATTTACATTATAATAGAGCAAGATAAGACATGATGGTGATGATGATGAAGATAGCAATAGGACCAAAAATAGGGTAATAGTAATAGATGCGATAATACCTACTATTTATGTTGCACTTTAAAGTTTATAAAACACTTTACAAGTATTATCTCATTTGACCTTCCCAATAACCCTGAGGGGGAGGTGCTATGATTTAAAAATTTTTTTTTTAATTTTGTTGAAGCAATTGGGGTTAAGTGACTTGCCCAGGGTCACACAGCTAGTAAGTGTCAAGTGTCTGAGGGCTGGATTTGAACTCAGGTTCTCCTGAATCCAGGGCTGGCACTCTATCCACTGTGCTACCTAGCTGCCCCCCGAGGTGCTATGATTATTTCCATTTTTTTGCAGATGTGGAAACTGAGGCAGACTATGGTTGAGTGACTTGCCCAATGTTACAGAGCTAATCAGTATCTGAGGTCACATTCGAACTCAGGTCTTCCTGATTTCAAGCCCAGTGCTCTATCCACAGCAGTATATGAGGAAATGGTGGCTAGGGAGGGGTATTTTGTCCAGGAAATTACAGGGGTGATGAATAGAACCAGAGGACTATTGATTTAATTGATCCAGATTCTCAAAGCACAAGTCTCTATGTCAATCTCTTACTCAAAAATCTTCCATAGCTTTCTATTATTGCCAGGATAAGAGAGAAATTCTTTATCCTGGCATTTAACGCACTCCACAACCTGGCTCCTACCTTCCTCCTTTCTCCTTATTCCTCCTTACTGTACACTTCTCCTTCTAGGCACACCAGCCTTCTGGATGATCCTCATACATGGTATTTCATCTCTTATCTCCATGCCTTCCCACAAGTGATCTCTACTCTCCTCACCTTTGCCTCAAAGCGTGATTCAGGTACCCCCTCATACAGGATACACGGAGCCTTTCCTGGTGCCTTCCTTTGTTGGTGTCCTCTCTGTCTGTCTGTCTTTCTGTCTGTTTCACTCTGCCTCTGTCTCTCCCCCTCCTCTCCTCCCTGGCCTTCCCTTCCCCCTTCAATTACTTTGTATTAACTTATCTGCAGACATGCTATATCCTCCTCTACGGAATGTAAGATCCTTAAAGTTGGGGTAGTTTTCTTTTTCTCTTTTTCTAGTACGGTATCCTGTATATCGTAGGTAGGTTCAAAGCATTTGTTAGAATTCAATTGAGGGGGCAGCTAGGTGGTGCAGTGGATAGAGCACCAGCCCTGGAGTCAGGAGTACCTGAGTTCAAATCTGGCCTCAGACACTTAACATGTACTAGCTGTGTGACCCTGGGCAAGTCACTTGACCTCAATTGCCTCAAAAAAAAAAAAAAAAGAATTCAATTGAGGGGGGCTTTATCCACTGTGCCACTGTTCTGTCCTAGGGGCTACAACGAATACACAGATGAGCAAATACAAAGTGGAGGGAGAGAGTTTTGACGATGGGTGGGTGGGTGAGATCGGGAAAAGTCAGATGGAAGCTGAGCTGTGCATGGGAGGAAGGACCCGGGGACACACATAACACCCAAAGAGGAGGATGCCGGGTATTCCAGAAAGGAGGACCTATTGTATTGTTAGGGCTGGAAAATACTTTTCATGGCAAACACGGCCCGGGTTGTTTTAATATCTCAAGAGAAGGGAGGCTCCGTTTGTATTTTTGGAAGCCACGAGATTAGCTGAGACATTCTTAAAAGGGAGCCTTGGATTGCCATTCCAGACCCTGCATCCACCAAACCCTACCATCAGCGGTACTCATGACACTGGCTGATTAAAGAGTCTGGGGCTCTAAGTGGGTAGGGTTACAGGCGGCTCAGAGCTAGCATCTGATTATTCAATTCATTTTCCATGCACCCTCTCACAAATCAAACCTAATGCAAAGAACAGAGATGTAGCTGACTAATCCTCACCTCATTCATATTCACTCCCAGCCTGGTGGCTTCATCCCAAATGGTGGATTGTGCCCCCCACCCCCACCCCGGCATTAGCATTCTGCACGGGTTCCTTCCATGCACTCAACAAGTCAACTGCCAGTTCTAATGGGTAGGAGGCGGAGGGGGGCAGGGAGGTGTGACAAGGAGGTGTTTCTTCTCCTCTCAGGTGTGTCGAACATAGCTGCCTTCAGACGACCAGAAGAGGTTGGACTAAGTTTATAAGCTCTGACATGCCCTTACTGGCTGTTCTCCGGGATATCTCATGAATATTTCAAAAGGCACTTTGAAATTTTTCAAAACATTTTTTAAAAAGCAAGTTAGCATTTACAAATAATTGTGTGAGGGGTAAACGGTTCTTTCCCTGTCTTTGGAAATCCATGACACTCATCTATTGAAGGGTGGTAAAGGCCCTTGGAGGCCACCTGTCATTTGTATCTGGCCATTTATGCTAAGTGGAAACTCAGCTTATTGTTGTCAGTAAGTTGATTGGTTGGGTGGTTGGTTGGTAAATAGGTTGGTTGGTGGTTGGTAGGTAGGTGGGTTGGTTGGTTGGTTGGTTGGTTGGTTGGTTGGTTGGTTGTCCTTTGTTCTCGAAGAGGACCAAAATGACATAACTATGTTAGAGTAATTGATAGGCTGATCAGACCAATATGAGCTCAGAATGCTCTACCACAGGTTGGGCACAAATAATCTTCTTTTTCTTTTTCTTATTTGGCAGGGCAATGAGGGTTGTGTGCCTAGGGTCACACAACTAGTAAGTGTCAAGTGTCTGAAGCCGAATTTGAACCCAGGTCCTCTCGAATCCAGGGTCAGTGCACCACCTCGCTGCCCCAGGGGCACAAATAATTCATGTATCTTATTACTTATTGTATGGAAGGCCAGAGCCATCTTACAAATGGATTTGACTTCCAAATGGGAAAGGAATAAAGTTACAGGTTTAGCTCTTTCATGACGAATCAGGGAGATAAGTACACTGTTGAATATATTTACATACCACTAGTTCTAAAAGGGTGAACAATCGGCATTGTACAAACAGATCCAAATCGTCAGCATATCAGTGATCAAGAGCTGGAAGGGACCTCAGAAGCCAGATGAGGAAACAGACTCAGTTGGGTCACTTGTCCAAGGTCACAAGAAAAAAAAAATTGTCCAGAGCAAGTTTTGAACTAAGCTCCTTTGATATGGGCAGCTAGGTAGCACAGGGGATAGAGCGCCAGGTCTGGAGTCAGATAGACCCTAGTTTAAATCCAGTCTCAGACACTTACTAGCCGTGTGACCCTGGGCAAGTCACTTTACTCTGTTTGCCTCAGTTTCCTCATCTGTAAAATGAACTGGAGAAGGAAACCACTCCAGGATCTCTACCAAGAAAACCCCAAATGGGGTCACAAAGAGTTGGACATGACTGAACAACAATCTTTGACTTCCAATCCAGTGTATTTGTTCCACTGTACTACTCTGTCTCTCAATTTCTCCTTTTCCTTGAGAGGAGAAACTGTGTTTTTGTCTTTCTTTGTATCCTCAATGCTTACTAAAAGTAATGCCTGGCACATAGTAGGTGCTTAATAAATGCTTGACCTGACCTGACTGTATTAGCTGGGAGGCTGAGGGATCTTCTGGTCCCACCTCTTTATTTGGCTTTAATTCTGGAAACCGAAGCCCACCTCAGCTGTAGATCTCATAGCTATTGACAAATGTGAGTAAATTCTTGGATAGCTTCAAATTCTACATGCTTTGCATATAGTAGGAACACAATGATTTTTCATGCATTCATTTGCTGATCTATAAAACGTATTCATCCTTTCCTCCATTGATTGATATTTATTCATTTGTTCCACACATCTTCCTGAGTACTTGCTATGTGCTAAGCATTTTCAAGAAGGGAAACAGATGGAAACATGATAAAGACACAGTCCAGGCTCTCAAGTCTACTTCTTCTCAGTCATTCTACAAAGTCGGTAATGGCTTCCTATCAATCCTTTAAACTGAAGGTAAATGCTTCCTTTCCTAATCCCTAGGGCTCATGGGAGCCTTGGGAGGTAGGGCCATTCCTCTCACCAGATGTCTTCAAACAAAGGCTAGATGACCACCCACCAAAGGATGCTGGGAAGGGCATTCTTGTTCAATTCCACGTAGGAGGTGACAGATACTAACATCTCTTTCTGCATTGAGATTATGTGATTTCTATTACTAGGTTAATGATAAATCATACCCGTGACAAGATTTATTGACCCTTCTTATTAGTGAGGCTGGCCCTGGGGCCCAAGTTGTGTCTGCTCAAGAAGAAACCTCCTTCCCCCCTCCCCCCAATTAGCTTGCTCAGTTAGAAATATGCTTCTGATCAACTTAAAATTATGCTGAGAAAGGGATCCCAATCAATCAATCAACAAGTGCTTTCTTTTTGCCAGGTATTGTTCTAGGGGCAGAGGATATCCATACTATTTGACTCAGAAATCCTATTGCTACCCAAATGCCTACCCAGCTCCCAAGGCAGCCAAAGCCAGAAAAGTGCCCACTAAACCAAAATATTCACTGTAGAATTCTTTTGTACAACTAGAAACAAAGGAACTGCCCATCAATTAGGGCACAAGCAAATTGTGGTCCATCAGAGGTATCAAACCAGATACTCCAAACAGGTTAAAGTGTAATTGGGAAATGTTTAACAAAAGAAATAAAAAATACAATGCAATACAGACAATGTTAATTTGTGGTTTTCTAAGTCAATAAACAGTCTCTTTCTATTTGAGCTGTTGCCACTGTCAGTTATAAGGATGAAATCACGGCATCCGTGGGTAAGGAGAGGGACTGAACCTGCCATTTTATTAGCATTTGGAGATTCCAGAAAGGAAATCCCTCTACCAATCTTAGAGAGTTATCTAGAGCCCTTGGGGGCCAAGCATGTTGGCCAGGCTCACACAGTTGTATATGTCAGAAGCAGGACATGCTAGCGGTCTTGAAGTGCTGTCATATGGAGGAAGAATTAGGTTGGTTCTGTTGGGCCCCAGTGGGCAAAATTAAGCATAGTGTATGGAAACGCTTCCCAAGGGGACACAACAGGAGGTGGGGGGTTTTCTCTCCTTGGTGTTCTTCAAGGGGAAGTCGGACAATCATTTGCCAGGAATAGAAGAGAGGGAATTCCTTTTGCATGTGAATTGGATTAGATGATTGCTGAGGTCCCTGTGAACCCCCAAATTTTGTCATCCTGTGAAAATATACCAAGTAAACATGAGATCATTTCAAGGAAGGGGAGAATAACAATAACAATGTAGGGAGGGAGATGGATTAGGAAAGGTTTCTTATGGAAGACAACACTTGAACCTTGAAAGGAGCTGGAGTCTCAGAGAAATTAAGTGACTTGCTCAGTCCCACAACTAATGAGGATCAAAGAAAAGATTTGAGCCTTGGTCTTCCTGACTCTAAGGCCACTGCTATCTGGTAGGCTACCATGCCTCCTATGCTCTAGCAAGAGATTATAGACCTCTTCAAGTAGGCAAATATCCTGCCCCCCAATGCACTGCCCCTCTAAAAGCCCAACTGAGAAAAGAAGAGCTCTCTAGCAATATTTTTGCTGTGTGGTCTACTTTAAGAAGTAATTTTTTTAATGTCAAGATATTGGAATTAAAGCATATTTAGGTAAGATTTCAAGAAAGAGCTCATACAATTGGTCTGAAGAACAGAGTGAAGTCGAAATCTACTTTCTAACAGCCTTATCTCCTCCTTCAGAGTCAAATTGAGGAGACTTTCCCTGCCAGGGTCATTTTCCTTTTGAAGTCTTAGGGTTGACAGTTCACTGAGATGTCCTTGGTGGGCACCCCCAAAACACAGAGAAGCCCAAGCCCTGGGGGCCTGCTGTGTTTCCCTTCAAGTGGAAAAGAGCAATTGCATTCAACTCTTCACTTCATTTTTTTTTTTTTTAACCAAACAGACTCTTTATGTCTCGGCTCAGGAAGGAAAAAAAGTTTTTATGTTTGTTGGAGGATTGCTTATCTAAGTTGCTGACAGCAGCTGCAGAGATGGATCCATTCAGTCTGACTCCGGCTGCTTATCAGCAGCAGGCAATGTGGGCCGCTGCAGCGGGAGTGTTCTCTCAAGGCGGGAGCACCAAAGAGCTCAGGCCCAGGAGTGCTGAGCGAAGCTTTCTAAAGGCATCTTCACGTTTGGACACAAATGGCTCTCTCTCTGCAAGCATGCATGTACACACACACACACACACACACACACACACACGAGAACACCCAAACCTCTGACATTCCCTCAACTAGTGTTTAACTCTCATCAACCCTTTGCGGAAAGATGTTTCCTTGGGCTAACCAAGGTACCATTTCCAATTTTTTTGTGATGTGGAAAAGAGAAGAGGCTTGGCTCTGTCTGGACAAATCCTATACCGCTCATCTGAACCTTCTTTGTTGGAGAAATCCATCCATCCATCCATCCATCCATCCATCCATCCATCCATCCATCCATCCATCCATCCATCCATCCATCCACCCATCCATCCATGTATATATACACGTGTATATACACATATACATATATACATACATGCATATATAGGTATATATACATAGCCGTAGATAAATATATAGTTAGATATATGAATTCAATTCAATTCATATGAATTATCATATATTTATGAATTTTGTCATTTCTTTATTGTTGTTCAGTTGAGTCCAACTCTCCTTGATCCCCATTTGGGGTTGTAACGATTGGAATAACGCCACCTGCTGGATACTTACTGTAGAAGAGTTCTGCCCATGAAGGGAAGGTCTTTGAGGGCAAGACCAGGAGTCAGGAAGTGACGCGGGCTAGTGGGAGGAGGAAGGAAGAGACTGGCGCTCAGTCTCCTCTTTTTCCTGAGGACGCTGGTGGAGAGCGGAGCTAGAAATGCTCTCTCCTTTTAATAGATAGAAATCTAGGCCTTTCTCTCTCTCTTTACCAAATTCTTATTCTCCTTAATAAATGCTTAAAAGTCTAACTCTTGCTAAAGCTTATAATTTATTGGCGACCACTCATTAGATGTTTTAGACAGTTTAGCTAGAATTTTAACCCTTAACAGGGTTTTCTTGGCAAAGATACTGGAGTGGTTTGCCATTTCCTTCTCCAGCTCATTTTACAGATGAGAAAACTGAGGCAAACAGGATTAAGTGACTTGGCCAGGGTCACACAGCTAGTAAGTGTTGGGAAGGTAAATCTTCCTTACTACAGGCCCGGAGTTCTATCCATGGTGCCACCTAGCCACCCATTTCTTCCAGCACTGTAATATTCCATTACATCCATATACTATAATTTGACCACTTCCCAATCACTGGGAACCCCATTCATTTTCAGTTCTTTGCCACTGCACAAATTGTTGCAAATCTTTTTCACCTGAACCTTTTAAAATGTAAAATCAGAATCATTACATAATCAGTCTGAAGCTGAAGTCTGTGAGGGTCTGTCTAGACTTTCCCCTTGCTCGTCAAACAATTCCGGGGTTGGGTTTGGGAGCCAATGTATTTCTTGTTTCCCATCGCGAGGAGTTGTTGGTGCTCTGTATGTGGCAGGGTGGAAGAGAGACCCTTTCCTCCTGGCGCCTTTGATGAATTTGGACCCCACAGCATCTCCCATAGAGCCCTAACAAGGCTGGTCTAAGTGGGAGACCATCATCTTCAGCAGGCAGCTGACGAATTGTCCTTAATAGATTTTTTTTCCCTTCAAATTGCTTCAAATTGCTGCTTCTGTTCCAGGCTGAAAATTACAGCCTCTGCTCTCTTTCCAAGCCTCCCCCAAAGTTAACAGGAGCCCCTGAGGGGCTCCTACCCCTACACTGATGGCAGCTCATCTTCAACAAAACCCAAAGGCACTTGGTGTTGGAAGAAAATATTTGCGGTGTGCCAGATGTAAAGGGGCACCTTTAGGCTGCTCAGGAGGTCCTGCCCACCCAAATGGCCACGCTCTCTGCATTTAACATTTTGCATTAAAACATCTTTCTTGTTACCTTCTGAAAATGGGATGAACCAAATGCCAGAATTCTCAGAAACATCACCGGGCAGATGGTGGAAGTCAGCTTGGATTCCCCATCATTCTCTTGCCGGTTGTATGAACAGCTCGGGGAGCATAGGCACGTGGTATCTAAAGGAGGACGGTCCTGGAGGCAGTGTGGCACAACAGAGAAAGCACTAGATTTTCAGGCTGAGGATGCAGGTTTGAAACCTGGCTTTGCCAATCATGGCCTGTATGACCTTGGACAAGTCACACTCTCTGGGTCTTGACTCCCTCACATGTAAAAGGAGGGGATTGGACAAGGTGATGTAAGGGATAGAGTAGAACTGAGTTCAAATCCTGCCTTAGATACTTACTGGCCATGTGACCCTGGGTAAATCGCTTGACCTCTCAGCCTCAGTTTCTTTATCGGTAAAATGTGGGGGTTGGATTTGATGGTCTCTGAGGTCCTTTCCTGTTCTAATCTATAAAGAGAAGACTAGAATACCACCAGGGTTCCTTCTAGCTCTGAATTGTTGATTTTGGGAGTTTTCTTTTTTTTTAATTTTTTTTTTTTTGTGGGGCAATGGGGGTTAAGTGACTTGCCCAGGGTCACGCAGCTAGTAAGTGTCAAGTATCTGAAGCCGAATTTGAACTCAGGTCCTCCTGAATCCAAGGCCAGTGCTTTATCCACTGCGCCACCTAGCTGCCCCGATTTTTGGAGTTTTCAAGATTTAGTTCTTAATGACTTAGGCAATGTTAAATTTGGAAGGAACCTAAGAAATCATTTCCTTCCACTGTCTCTCAGTGTGCAAACTGAGACACTGAGGTGCAATAATGGACCATATACACAATATATAATATACACCTATGTGTACACATGCACATGTATGGGTATGTATATATACATATATAATATACATACACACATATTTGACAGGCTCCCATCCTGCACAGTGAGATATACACACACACATTCACACACATGTATACTCATATACACACACTTATTTATTTATCACTTTCCAGTTTCCAGAGTACTTTTCTCACAAAAGTACTATGGGGGTAGATAAATATTAGTAGTATTTATCCCTCTTTCCTCACCTGTAAGTGGGGAAACTGAAGCACATAGAGGTGATATGACTTGCCCAGAGTCACACAGTAAGTAAATGTCTGGGGTTGGATTTGAACTGAGGTCTTCCTGTCACCAAGTCCAGGGCCCTATCCCGTACAGCATGCTTTCTCAAAGGGAGGTAAAGAAAATGCAAGTTTTCTATTTCAGAAGGAAAGAAGTACCCATATACTCTTGTTTCCAACCTTGGCTTCGACCTAGGAGATAGAACAAGGCTAGGAGAGAAGTAGGCAGCAGGAGAAGAAATGAATTCATAAATCAGCATTTCTGCTTCTCTTTCTGGTAGTTAAAATTATCTAAAGGTTGTATTCAGATTTTTGTTCGTAAGCAAAGGAGGAGGAAGAATCAAGGAAGAACAAGTGAGCCTTCCTGTGCTGGGCTGGCAATGAGCTTCAAAGGCTCTGGATCAATAATGAACATCCCCAACAGACAGGACACACGCTATAAACAAGTTGACTCATATCTACCCTAGCGCCAACAGCAGACTGCGAGGAGGAAACATTTGACAGTGAGCATCCTGGATCATTAAAAACATCAGGAAATCATTTGAGATCAGCACATTTCCTAGACAGCCAGGATCCATTCTATGGGGCCACCTCAGCTACCCATTACCTCCTTATGAATGAGAGAAGCCAAATGACAGAAAACAACTTGGCTGAGAATTTAAAGCATAAGAAGGCCTGAAATAGAGAAAGAAGGGAAAGAGGGAGAGGGAGAGGGAGAGAAGAAGAGAGGGAGAGAGGGGGAGAGGGAGAGGGAGAGGAGTGAGGAAGTAGAGAGAGAAAACAAGGAGATAGTGGAGGGAATGAGAGAAAGGATAAAGCAGGCAAAGAGGGGGAGAGAGATACAGGGAAAGAGGGAGGTAGATAGAGAGTGAGTGAGAAAGAGGAGAGAAGAGTGAGAGTGAGAGAGAAGAGAATGAGAGAGAAGAGAGTGAGAGAGAAGAGAGAGAGAGAAGGGGGAGATGGAAGGAGATAGAGGTACAGGGAAAGAAAGGGAGGGAGAGGAAGAGGAAGAGTATGGGGAGAGCGAGAAAGTGAGGCTGAAGGAGGGAGGGAGAAGATGCCACTGCTTCCACTCCAAAGAGCACAGATCCGTGCCATTTCCTGATGGAGAAAACCTACTCTCTTGCCTGTAGGATGAAATACCCATGTCTCAGGCAGGCACTTAGAGGCCTTCCCAATCTGTTTCCAGTCTACCTTCCAGGCTTAGGGTACATGACTCCCCTCCACACACTTCTCACTCAGGCTGTACTGTTCTTATTTACTCCTATTCTCTCAAGGGACTTGCTTTTTCCTTTCATCCCAGAATTCTGTGCTTTCTCCAAGGCTCAGCCGGGGGACTTGGCCTTCCAATTGGTGATAGCTTACTATTTCTAGACAGACGCGGACCCTCCATGCCACTGTTCCCCACCGACCTGCCCTTATCCCACCCCAGTCCTTTCTCTCTAGCTCTAGAAACAACAATCAAATCAACATTCACATTCCTGGGTCGTTCCAGGACTCCACTGACTTCCCTGACCAACAGCCCCTTGTTGGTCATCGCTCCCCTATATGAGTGTAAGTCCTTATGAAAAGGTAAGGTCTTTGAAGAGGCAATGGTCTTGCTTTTCTATTTGTATCCCTAGAACTTAGCACAAGTGACTGTGCTAAGTAGGTCCTTAATAAATACTTATGGTCTCTGATTCATTTCTTCATTCAGTTCAATCCCCTCATTTTATTGAGGTGGAAACTGAGGTCACAGAGATTAACTGACAAGCCCAAAGTCACAGTGAGGGAAGGCTGAAGCAGGAATGAAAGTCATAGGTTTAGAGTTGGATGGGAGGGTCTCAGAGACAGCATGGTCCAACCTTCTCATTTGACAGATGAGGAAAATGAGTCCCAAAGAAGAGACTTGCGATCCAGCTAGTAGGTGTCAGGGCTAGGATTTGAACCCACATCTCGGTCCTCTCTAACACTCCATATACTAACCCTTAATTAATCCATCCATCCATCCATCCATTAGCCAAGAAGCACTTATGCCTACCATATGCCAGGTGCCCCAGGGAACAAATGCAACAAAAGAAGCCTTCCCTACTCACATGATATGGTTCCCTGAGCCTCCACACATGAGGACACTCAGTCTGCCGTCCAAAACATTTCACAGTTTGTAGTGGTGCCAAGAAATAAGATAACAACACTTTCTAAATGGCTTTCCCCTGGGACAACTTCTATCTTTGCCTGCCCTTGGCTGCATCTATTAATTTAATCTGTCAGTTTATTGGGCCAATGATTAACTCTGGTGTCCCTGACCTAATTCCTGGGACCTACTTGGCACTTCAAGTAACCTAGTCTAAGAACCAGCCTATCTGAATGCCTCATGCTAGGATGTGAAAGAGCTCTCTGAATTTTCACTGGGCATACTCAGGGCCTGGTCAGGGAGGTGGGGGATACATCTTCCACTGTAAGGCACACAAGTGGCCTGTCATGGGTTGGAACATATGGAAGGGGGGAATCTGAAAAGAGAGCTTAGTTTGGGTGTGGGTAGACAGAAATCTGCAATGTGGGCCAGATGGAGTAAGAGCTAGGGTCAATATTGTGCTGCTGAGCTACCTATAGGGGAACTTAAGAAGGTCAAGTAACCCCAGGGCTGTTGTGCTAAATTTATAGCCATGGGCTCCACTGAGATGGCCATGATGGGGTGGGAAAGGAAGGAACTGGAGAGGGGAAAGTTCTCTATAGAGGATGCATTCATAAATCCAACTGGATGGTCAGGGGAATATGGATCATGGGTGGTTCTTAGGTTGTAGCCAATCAGAGATAAAGGGCAGTGTTCCTCAGTGGGTAGTACTGGACTTTGACATCAGGAGGACCTATGTAACCCAGGGCACATCATTTGACTTCTCTCAAAGTTTCAGCCGCAGGTAAAATGGGGGAAATAATAGCACCTCCCACTCAGGCCTCTTATGAAAACAACTAGGCCCATTTTAGGGAATTCAGAAGCCATTCAGCCCAAGTTCCTCAGGAAGGTACAGAGACTGGCTGAAGGCCACACAGTCAGGAAGTATCCGAGGTAAGGTCCTTTGACATGAAAACCAGTGATCTGTCAATCATTCCACTCTGAAGGGTAGGGGGTTTTCAAGGCTGAGAGCAAGCACAGGTTACCTTTCCCCCTCCCCAAAATGTCTCACTTAATGCAATATGTCTTTACATAGGCCAGCCCATACTGCTAGTCCCATTCAACCTAGTCTGAAAAAAAGATTTTTTCCTCTCCTTGAGGGCAAAATACAGCAGAATGAATAGGAAATGACAACAGCATAGAAGAGCCTCTGATGAACCCTTGTATTTCCTACTTGAAGGATGTGCAGCACAGCAGAATAATTACCGTGACACTTTCACACACCTGTGGCCTGATATAGGCTTCGGAAATTGTCCCTGGGTAGATGGGATGATTCCTCCCTAGTCAACTCCCGAGAGGCCTGCCTATTCCCTTTCTGTAGAAAAACACAGCTGTAAGGAGGAAGACACACACTTTTCTTAGCAAGAAAGATACTGGGTCAAGTGGAAATAGGTACACACCCTCCATTCAGAGCCCCTGAAGTTCTAATTGCAACTGAAGATCCAGGTTAGACCCTGCGTGCTCTTAACCCCCCGCTGTTAGCTTTTAGGTGATGGCTTTTTAAAAAGGCTGAATTCGAAGATGATAGGAATCACTGACCCCTGACTTCCAACATGTAGCCTAGAGGGCCCTTTCAAAGTTTTTAACTGAGAATAAACAACAGCAGGGATCAAAGTGATAACTCCTATTGTCTCCTCTCTGCTACTAGACTGCAGAGAAAGCTATTAAAGGCAGAGATTTAACTAGGGCAGGGGCATCTATACTTTGTCCTAAGGCTAGAAAATTACAGGGTGCCAACTACATCATTCAAAAGAATACTTTGTCCCCTTGACTCCATTCCTGTGAGGGAAGAAGTGGCTTCATGCCCAACTGGCTTTCTCCCCCTGAAACAACTTAAAAACTTTGTAGTGAGTCAGAATATGTGTTCGTCTCCCTGTCAGCTCACTCCAGGGTAGCCAACTCCAACTCCCCACCCCAGTTGCCATGAGGGAAAAAGTTACTAGTTACAGCTTTGACTCTCTATTTGGAATGCATTGACTGGTTGACTAATTCTACTATTTCCTGTGCCTTTAGCATTGGGTCATTTCTACCCATCTGTTTGTTCTGCTTTGGGCCAGAGGTATGAATTAACTGGTACAGAGAACTCCAAGGGAGAAAATCCCCTCTACCAAAGAGCCTCCTCTGTAATTTAATCCTAAAGAATTGCCTGGAACACTATAAGTGACTAGCCCAGGGTCACACATCCAGTAAGTGTTAGAAATAAGGCCTGAACTCAGGTCTTTCCTGATTGTGAGACTGGCTTTTAATCCACTGTGCCAAATTAACTCCCACTCTTATTTAAAAATGGCATCTGGTATTTATGTAGGGCAATAAGGCATGTGACGTCCTTTACACATATAATCTCATTTATTCTTTCCAACAACTCTGTGAGATAGGTGATATTGGTATCTTTATTTCCATTTTATTGACAGAGACACTGATTGATTCTCAGGGACATGGCAACTTCACTATACACAGTCATACCAGACTGTCAAAAGCGGAATTTGAATTTGGGTCTCTTCTGATGGCAAATTCAATGGTTTCTCCACTTATACATCTAAGCATTCTGATGACTTTAACACTCTTCCTTTTGCCCAAATTTATTTAAGTTATGGAATCTTTGAACTGGAAGGGGATTCAAAGGTCATCTATTCTAATTGCATTATGGATGTAGAGCCCCCCTTTTGCATTATGCCCAACAAATGTCCATCTGTTATCCAGCTTTCCTTGTATCAAACAAGATAATATTTGTAAAGCACTCAGCAAAGTGCCTAGTATATAGTAGGTTCTTAACAAATGCTTTGTTGATTGATTAATTGATGTGGAAGGAATCCATTCTAGGCCTATGCAAATACAAGAAGGAGAAGGAAAGACAAGATCTCATCTTGGTTTGTCCAGAAAGAAATGTGGGTGAAGGGAAGGTAGGACACATTTAAGTTAGAGGGCAACTAACAATATTTTTAGCCTAAGTAGGGTGTGGAGAAAAAAGGAGATGAAGTGACTGGGGAATATGGTCTGACTGTCCTAAGTGCTGTATTACACCTAAAGTGTATATGGATAGGTTCAATTCCTTACTTAATTATTAGCATTTGGCCTCTCTTGGGATGAAAGCCAAAGTATCAATTTTGAATTAGGATCACAGATTTAGTCTGGTCCAATTTATTCACCCCAAGGTGTAGTTACTTGGCCTTGTGTCCTAGGCAATAAGTTGCAAAGCTGAAAAACACACCTGGGCTCTCTAACACTCTTGGTAGTTTTTTTTTACATGAAAAAACACCCTTCATCTTTACCAAAAAGTCTAAGATATCCTGAGAAGATGATTACTGAGGAGAATAAACATTTCACTGATAAAAATTTTCCTGAGAAAAAGAATGAGATTCCTTAGCCTGGCCTGAAGTCAGCAGATGAACAGACGTTTTATCTTTGGCTCTGGATGATCAGTAAGTGTTCCAATGAGTACACTGGGTGCCCATCAATTAGGAAATGGCTAAGCGAATGGTGATATGAGGGAAATGGAAAGTCATGGTCCCCTGTAATCTTAGTGCCTTCCTTATGGGATGAAATCCAGTTAGCCTGAATTTAATTTGTTTATCCATAATTGTTTGCATGTTGTCTTCATCATTAGACTGTGAAATCCTTGATAGTAGGAATTGCTTTTTGACTTTCCTTGTATCATCTGCCCTTAGCAGAGTACCTTGCACCTAAGAGGTGCTTAATAAATGCTTGTTGATTTGATTTGATGAACATGAAGAATTTAGAGAAACTCCAAGGCCAGAGAAAAGTGGAGCCAAGAAAACAAATCTACATAGTGACTAAGATATTGTTATAATGAAATGCAAAATGATAATAAAGGACTTCCAGACTCTGATCAATATAGTGCAAACCTTGGTTTCAGAGGATGCGGGGTGAAGCACATCTCCCTTCCATTGCTATAAGAGGGCTGCACTACAGGTATGGAAAGAGGAATACATTAGCAGGCATTGCCAATGTGTTGGTCTCTTTTGCTTGACTACATTTCTTTGTTATAAGGTAGGGTTCCAAGGAGAGGGGTGGGGTAGACATTGGGAAGTTACAGAGATATAAAAATCAGCATCAATAAAATATTTCTTAAAATATAATCTCATGGGGCAGCTAGGTGGCGCAGTGGTAAAGCACCGGCCCTGGACTCAGGAGTACCTTAGTTCAAATCCAGCCTCAGACACTTGACACTTACTAGCTGTGTGACCCTGGGCAAGTCACTTAACCCCCATTGCCCCCCCCCCCAAAAAAAAAACCCAAACAAACAAACAAAATATAATCTCTTTATCATCCCCGAAATCCAAAACACCATCTAAATTCACTGCAGCCTCAAAGAACAGCAACAGATTTCAGCTGACAACTGGACTGGGCTCTATGATGGGGATAGAAAGTCAAGCAAGATCTTACTTAACCCCAAAGTACTTACATTCTATTGTCTTTCAACAACATCATTCTTTTGCTTGGCTGTAATAACACCCCCAAATTGGCCATCTATGACAAAGGATGCCTTATTTTGTCCCCCTAGTCCGTGGTGCACTACCCAGAGGATGGAAGGCTTATTTCACCAACAGTTCATTTAAGCCTTGTGTAGTTGTTTTTTGTTTTGTTTTGTTTTGTTTTGTTTTTGGTGAGGCAATTGGGGTTAAGTGACTTGCCCAGGGTCACACAGCTAGTAAGTGTTAAGTGTCTGAGGCCACATTTGAACTCAGGTCTTCCTGAATCCAGGGCCAGTGCTCTATCCACTGCACCACCTAGCTGCCCCTTGTGTAGCTTTTAAAAGGAAAAAAACACCACAAAACAGGAAGATGACTTTCACAAGTCTAGAATGTGACTCAATTGTGGAGTTTTGAATGAAAATTTATTGATTTTTAAAATGCAGACAGATCCCTAATCCACTTCTCCTCTCTCCCCAGCAATTTTGTGGATTTTCTGTGGTCCCTATTATTGCGGAACATCCTTCTCTGGGAGAATGGCAAACTCACTCAGCACATGGAGATTCTCAACGGTTAGGGATGGAGCTGGCTTCATTCATTTATTGTCATAGAAACTATCATTTGGATTTTCCACCCAAAATGTTGGTTGAATAATCCATATCTCACTAATTCCCCATTCCCTACTCTCTCCCCCTGCTGCCTTAGGAGCCTTCCAACCATATTAATTTTTCCCCTCTTTCTATCCCAAAGCTTTTATGGAAATTGGCCAGATGCACTCCAAAGAATGTCACTGTGGGAAAAAATCCTACCATATGCCTCAAAACAAGGAGAGTACCTGCTGATTCCCAAAGCTAGGCCTCCTATCTAGCTCCCTTTCCTTGCCAAAGCCCTCCTCTCCATCCAGCCTAGGAAGATAGTAACGTACAAATCCGACACTTCTTTTTTTTCTCACCTTTCATCTCTGCTATGCACTCGGGGGATTTTTTTTCCCCCCACAAAACAAACCAACATGAACTTCATACTTCAAAAGGTGGGGAACATATAAATCACTCCAAATCCTTCCAGGCCCCAAGTCAAATGCTCCTTAGCTGGATGCCAAAGCAAAGCTTGACAGACGATTATGGAAACACGAAGAACAAACAAAACACCCGTATTTTGGGGAGCGGTAAAAATAGCTTTCAAAAGAGAAAATGAATAAACCGACAACCCAAAACTACACCAGCTTCTTCCTCTTCAGTGCTGCAGAGTGATTATTCATTTGTTTCTTGGCAAGGGTTTGGCCCAATGAGTGACACGTCAGTTTCCAGAGAATGGCAATGGAAAGAAGCTTGACCCGATTAAGAAGGCCACTCATGGCTTGTACCACAAATACACAAACATGGCGCATACCTTGGACTGAACAATTACAGGATCATCACGGTTGGAGTTTGTGATTTTTAACTGCTGTTTCTCAGGTAGGAGGGTGGTATACTCCCACCCAAAGGCTGCCCTCACTATTATCCTGACCCCTTTGCCTCTGATGGATGATTTTAAGGCTTGGTTTCCAAGTAGCTGCTCACCGTCCAACCTCAGATTCACACTTACACTGAGCTCTCTAGATTCTACCTTATCTGAGAATGCTCTAGGGGCCTGCCCAATCCTACTTTCTGTCCTTATGCCTAGACAGTTAGGTGGCATAGTGGGCATAGTGGTGGACTTTGGAATCAAGAAGACCAAGGGTTGGAACCTTCTCAGACATTACTAGCTGGGTGGCCCTGGGCCTCTCCAAGCCTCAGTTTATTCATCTTTATAATAGGTATAATAATAGCACCTAGCTCACAGGGTTCTTGGAAGGATCAAATGACACAGAAAATGCTACAAAAATGTAAATTATTATTATATTTACTTCTATATACACATGTTTTTCTCTCAGTGGAATAGAAGTTCCTTGAGAGCAAGAATGAGTTCATTGGGTCTTTTTGTACTTTTTGTATCCCCAGTGCCTATGATTATGCTTGGCATATAGGTGCCTAATGAATGCTTGTTGAATTAAAATGAATCCTAAAACCCTCCTGAGAGGTGTGTGTGTGGTTGTGTGTGGTTGTGTGTGTGTGTGTGTGTGTGTGTGTGTAGGGGTATCTATCAATTAGTCAATTCAACTCTTCAAGTATTTACCGAATCCTATTCTATACAATAAGAGAATCATAATAAAAGAATATTAGAGTTGAACGGGGCCTCAGGAGGGTATCCAGGCAACTTACGGAAACAAGAGACTAAGAGACCTCTCTGCAATTTGTCCAATGAGAGGTCATGGGGATTTGCCCAAAGACCTGCACCTGAGTTCAAATCCAGCCCTAGACACTTGCTAGCTGTGTGATCCTGGGCAAGTCCTTTAATTTCTGCTTGCCTCAGTTTCCTCATCTATAAAATGAGGATAATAACAGCATTTACCCTACCAAGGTAGTTCTCCATCATCGTCATTGTTGTCACCACCACCAATACCACCATCATCCTGTTGTTATTCCAATACTTCTTCAGATAGTGAAAGGGATAGTTTTGGGATAGCTCTGATTGTTGGGAAATTTTGTCCATACATGAAGCAGAAATCTGCCTAAGAGTAACTTGACTCTTTGTTCTGCCACCCTGGTGCCAGCCAGGACCGATCTAAGCCCTTTTCCACACAGCAGCCCTTCAAATACTTAAAGACCACTAGCAGGTTCCCCTTAGGCCTTCCCTTCTTCAGGTTACATATTCTGTTTCTTCAAGTGAACTTCATATGACATGGCTTCTAGTCCCTTCTCCATCTTAAGGGCTCTATCGTGGGTCTACTCCAGTCAGTCCATGTCTTTCTTTCTTTTCTTTTTATGTCTTTCTTAAAACATGGTGTCCATATCTGGTCACACAGGTGGTCAGCCAAGGGCTCAGTGGGAATGCCACCTTAATTATTTTGGATATGCTGCCCCTCTGAATGCAGCCCAAGGTCACATCAGCTTTTTTTGGATGTCTTCACACTACTAACTTCTACTGAACTTATGCTCCATTCAAACCCTCAGCTAGGCCTCTTATGTCTTCTTATATGCGACTATACAGTACTAGAGGTTGTGGAGAATTAAGAGATTAAAAAAAAGTCCCTGCCCTATTGGAGCTTACAATCTAGCAGAAGAGATAAAACACAGATGCAAATAACTGTAGCAAAAGGATAACAAAAAATGGAATATTTTGAGTGTTTATAAAGTGCTACTGAGTTCAGCAGAAGGAGATCAGAGAAGGGTTGAATAAGGAATTTGAGATAGGCTTTGAGGGATGGAGTTTAACAGACAGAAAAGATGAGACGTCTCAGGTATATAGCAAAAGGTGTGAGCAATGGCAAGAAAGTGGGAAAAATGTAAGACATGTTTAGGGTATGGTGAATAGTACAATTTAGCTAGAATACATAGTATATAAAATGAGTCACCTGTTCGGAAGGCAGGTTGGAGTCACGGTGTGGAAGGCTACTGATTCTGGATGATATTTGAGGTTTAGTGTAGAAAGTTGACAAGCAGCAGAGTGATGTAAACAAACTATGCCTCAAAAGGATTAATCTGGCATACAGCTAGTCAGTGTCTGAGGCCGCATTTAAATTCAGGTCTTCCTGACTCGAGGCCCAGTGCTCTATCCACTGTGCCACTTAGCTGCCCTTGAGGTAAGTGCCACAGGTATTGTTATGCCCATTTTCCAGATGAAGAAATAGACTGAGAGTGACTAGCTCAACGCCATACGAGTGAGGAAGTTTACCCCAGTTCTCCCTGACTCCGTGTCTTTACGCCAGGACACCTTTGGGGTAGATATGGATGAGGCACAGCACCATTTATAGTGGGTGTGGGTGGTCACGTGGGTATGTTTGTATACAGGACTTGGGAGCCAAGGAAAAGGCTGGAGTCATGGATAACACTGAAAATGCTGAACCAATCACAGCCTTCCATAATGCTTCCCAAGGACTGCACTCAGTCCCCTGAGGAAGGTGGGAGCCAGCGTGGTGTCAGGGTCAGAGACAAATTGGAAGTCATGAATACCTGGGTTGAAACCTTGCCTCAGATGCTTAGTCCTGGGTGATCTTGGGCCTCAGTTTCTTTAAAATGAGGAGGGTTGGTGGAGATGGCCTCTAGGCCTTGGAGCCTTGGGTGGCCTGGGAGCACTATAGCTGTGATCCTAGGGAGTTCAAGACATGGTTTTAACCTTCAAGAAGATCCTAATTCCTTGAGGAAGAGAGACAAAGGCTTATGACACAATTAAATTGTATGGTACACCCTCTAAGTAGATGGATATGAGAAAGGACCAAAGCAATGGAGGAGGGGCAGGCTTTGGGGATCTAGATGCACAGAAGTCTTTATTTATAAGATAAATACTCTTGATTCTCCACTGACATGGAAAGAATACTAGGTTTGTAAGTCAAAGGGCCTGAGTTAAAATCCTGGTTTTGCTACTTACTAAGCATGTCACCTTGAGTAAGTCACTTGACATTAATGGGCCTTAGTTCTCTTGTCCTCTGAAATAAGGGGGTTGGGGAAACAGCTAGGTGGCACAGTACATAGAGCACTGGCCCTGGATTCAGGAGGACCCGAGTTCAAATCTGGCCTCAGACACTTGACACTTACTAGCTGTGTTACCCTGGGCAAGTCACTTAACCCTCTTTGCCCTGGGTGTGTGTGTGTGTGTGTGTGTGTGTGTGTGAGAGAGAGAGAGAGAGAGAGAGAGAGAGAGAGAGAGAGAGAGAGAGAGAGAGAGAAATAAGGGGGTTGGACTCTGTCCCCACCTGGTTCCTTCTACCTCTAAATCTATGATTTTATTTTCATTTATTTTTTCTCCTCAATGTAAACAAAAATTTTTAACATTTGCTTTTTAAACATTCGAGTTCCAAATTCTCTCCCTCCCTCCTTCCCTTCCCCCTTCCTTGAGATAGAAAGCAATTTGATTTAGAAAATCTATGATGAATGATGATACTCTAGTGATTTCCCAATGTGATGAGATACCCTGGGTTCCTGAAGGCTTTGCTGGCCTAAGGTCTGGAAAGTTCCACTAGGCTGCCAAAGCCTGTAATGTAGCTAGAGCTGCCCAACGGGGGACTGCTGTCTAAGGAGAAGACAGCTAAGCTGAGAATGTCATCACCAGTGTGTCAGGGAGATGATAAGTCTTTGAGACCCCACAATTTGTGAAGAGAATTTCCTTCCTTCATTTTTATAGAGAGACAGAAATCTGAATTGTTGGAGGGAATAATCACGCTGACCCAATTACAGAGCCCCAGAAGTAATGGAGTCTTAAAGTAGAAAAACTGAGCCACATAAGGACCTCTGCCAAGGTTTAATGGATATGGGTCTAGAAACCCAGGTCACCGGTCTAAATTCAGAGACAAACTAATACCAGCCAGGGCTGACATGCCAACCACCGTCACAAATCATTGGAGGACCAGCATCCCTATGCTGGGTGTGATTGAGTTAATTTCACCCTCCAATGGCAAGATGGCAGGACGGGCCCTTGCTTATTCTGTGCTCACACTTCAATATTATTTGCCCTTAAATAAACACAAACACACACACACACACACACACACACACATTCACTCACTCACTCACACAAAACATTAATGAGAAAAGCCTAGCTAGAGAAATCTAACACAGAAGAAAGGTTTACCCTTCACTGGAGCAAATAAATATTTAAATGGATGTTTTTCTTCTGCTCCTTCATTTATGCAATAGACAGGGACCGCATTTAAGAATCTTACCAGAAGTGGCTCCAGATAAGGGGCGGGGGGAAGGTATTCAAGCTATTTATCCATTCGAAATATGAGTCTTGCTAATTAGGTCATAATGATACTCATTTATCATAGAAATCGGGAGCATAGATTGTATTGATCTATGATGATATCCACGGGCACAAAAGAGCTTATTAACACAGGCTCAGCAGTAATGGCATCGACGCACGACTGAAATACCCTCTTGAACCTTTAAACTCTTTCCTAAACTCCATGACACTGTGGTCCTGCCTTTTTCAGGATGAGGGGATGGTTGGAACCTGCTGATTTCAGTGTTCTGGTTGAAGATACGGATTCAGGGTCGACCTCTCTAAAACCAGCCTTTTTTTTTTTTTACTCTGAAATACTATGCTTGTCTATGGTGGTCTACAAATTTGGTCAGGGGACATCAGAGGCAAAATACATCTTGTGAGGTTTTGTTCTTGGCACCAGGTGGGTAAAAACTGAACTGTGAGCCCTTGAATTTAAGCATGTGTTTGTAAAGGGGTTTCCTTCACAAGAAGGATGAGATCATTGATCTGCTGGAGCAGGTGAATCATTTAATAGGCACATGCAAACACCAACCAAGAAAGAGAAGATGGTTTCTCCTGGGTCAGTCTCAGTACAGGGCACTAAAGATCAGACCTGTAATTGGGGTGGGGTGGGGGATAACAGAATGATGTGGTGTTAGAAGTGAGCCCAGATCTGAAGTCAAGGGGACCTAGTATCGAATCCCAGCTCTATCCGCGTGGCCTTGAGCAAGTCATTTTCCCTTATGAGGCCTTAGTTTCCTTTTCTGTGGCAGCAACAGCAATAACAGATATTTATACAGTATGTGCTTTGTATACATGATCTCATTTGAGCCTCAAAGCTCTGAAATGAGAAGAAGCCTGCCCCAGGTGCCTGTGATAATCTAAGATTCCTGAGTGCTATCCTTGGTCCTGCCCCTGACCCAGTCTGAGTAGAAGTCTAGGATGGGGGCAGCTAGGTGGCACAGTGGATAGAGCACCGGCCCTGGAGTCAGGAGGACCTGAGTTCAAATCTGGCCTCAGACACTTAACACTTACTAGCTGTGTGACCCTGGGCAAGTCACTTAACCCCAATTGCCTCACCAAAAAAAAAAAAAAAAAAAAAAAGTCTATGATGATGATAAAGCTGGGAACTTCCAGAGATAGAAACTCCTTCCACCAATGCCAAACAGCGACTCGTTTATAACTTATATTGGGTCTTAGAACCTAGGGAACTGAGAGGTGGTTGTCATCTTCAGCAAACATTTGTTAAATACCTACTGTGTGCTGAAAATGCTGCATAGTGTGATCAAGGGGGACAGATCTTATTACTAGAAAAAGAATCTTAAATGTCTGGGAGCCTAATCCAGGGTGGTGGCTGAGAGCCTTCCCCAGCCAAAGTCCTGTGGCATAACGAGGCACAATCCAGGAAAAGACTTCCAAGGGTGTTGCTCCTGAAGGCTAAGAGCTTGAAAAGAACGGCTCCTCTGTGATTTACCTTGATCGCATTAAAGGGGAAAGGATCAAATGCTTCACAACATGTTTCCCAGGACAAAGACGCACAATTTGTCAGCAAAGCTTTGCCCATACCGTTACTCTGACCTGAATGAAGGGGGTGCTGCTAGAGAGAAACAAGCCAGAACACAACCCTTCTTAAATTCAGGAATGCCTCATCATTTATAAAGCACCTACAGGGTGTGTAAACATGTGCTACGTTGAGCAGCAGGACAGAGCAGGAAGAATAGTGGGGTTTTTGGAGGCAGTACATTTATAAGATCAAGCACTGAGAGCTGGAAGCGACCTCAGGGGTCATCAGCGCCCACCTCCACATTTTACAAATGAGGAAACTGAGGCCCAAAGAGGAAGATTGGCTTGGTGAGGGTCATATAGCTAGTAAGTGTGTGTGTGTGTGTGTGTGTGTGTGTGTATTTGACTTTAGTTCCTCCTGACTTTCAGCCTACACACAAATACTCATAAAAATCTCAATATATAAGTATCTAATGAGTACCTACTATTTGCCAGGCATTGTGCTAAGCAATAGGGACCCAAATATAAAGCCCTCTGAGCCTCAGGTTCTTCATGTGCAAAATAAAGAGTTTAGATCACAGAAGTGTAGACCTAGAGCTGGAAGGGAGAGCAGAGGTCATCTAGTGTACCCCAAGAATTTTACATTCAAGGAAACTGAACCCCAGGGATATGAATTGACTTCTCCAAGATCACGTAGGTAACATCAGAGGTAAGATTTGAACCCTCTGACCCCTGTGAACTGGGCAAACAGCAAACCTTAGCAGTAGGATCTTTGTTTTTATTTTGTAAAGTGCTGCTACGTTCTAATCATCAGTGTGGTTCAGAAATACCAGGTCTCTGTGAAACAACTCCCTTATTTTGTCTGGATCCATAGGCACACTGAACAGTCTACTACTGCCCTCCCTCTAAACACACACACACACACACACACACACACACACACACACACACACACGCACACAGCCTTAAATAAGGAACAGAGGAAGGGAGCAGAGACAAAGGAGTCTTGGCCATGGCCATTACCGCTCCACTCAATCATCTCATGATGCTGGCCAAGCTAATGTATTTCCCAGGGCCTAGCAAGCCTGCAGTATTCATCCACTGGGGACCACCTAAGAGCCTAGTATTGGGTACTCTTCCTCTTACAATATAAATCAAAGGTTGTCAAGGTGAAAGGAATGATCTTTTGGTTAAAGGCAATCAGAGGATGAATGAATCAGAGAGGGACTAAGTGAATGAATGAATTTGCTCTAACAATAGGAAGCAGTAGGCCGGTAAGAGATTCTGTTATTCTGGTTGGGCATTCTTACTAAATAGTAAGCTGGCCCATCTATTTCAGCAAAAGCTGAAAGTGAGTAAATGGTAAGACCAGGATTCAAACCCAGGTCCTCTGACTCCATGCTGCCTCTAGTCCTCTCTGTTCTCCCCATTCTCCCCTGCAGGTAAATCCCTTCTGGGAGGTAAGCAGAATTACAGGATTATGGATCAAAGCTGGAAGCGACCTTGGAGAATAACTCCTCCAAATTCCTCATTTTACAAATCAGGAAACTGAGGTTTGGAGAGAATAAATGACTTGTCCAGGGTCACACACTCACAGATATTACCTAAAAGATAATTTATGGGGTAACAGATGATGAAACATATTTCCTGTCTCTTGTGGAATGTTGAATACCTTACCAGATAAAGTTGCTTTGTTGGTTTTGCTTACTGCCTATCTTTGTTACAGGGAGGGTTCAGAGTGGGTAGGGGTGGATACAGAGGATATGACTGTGGTATTTTAAAAAATCCCAAAAGGCAGCAATAAAATTTAAAAATCAATAAACAAAAATGTATTGAACCATATTCACATTGCCGCAAAGATCAGAGCAGCCATGGGCTGCGGTGGTCTAGGGACACAGAGCAGGAATGGGGTTAATAATCACACAATCTAAGCCCCAACCAGCATTTATCACATGTCTTCACACTTTTTAAAACGATGGGTATCTTCATGCAATTTGCCGTGGGAGGTGGAGGAGACTTGGCAAAAGAACTCCTCACCATGTTTTCTTCCTCCTTTTCTGCCTTCTGCTTTCCTTTAAGGGTGGCTTGGCAAAACTGCTACTTAAGAGCTTAATATTAGGTTCGTATGAATTCTCACCCCACCTGCATCTGAAAGGGACATGCCGTCCCAACTGCTAATGAAACAGCTTTCTGTCGCAAGCTTCCCAAGGGATTATCACCCAAAAAGAACAGCAGCTAATGGGAAGAGACAACTAGCTCCATGGTGTTCTTTGGAAGACACCCATGAGTCCAGATTTTACTTCCTGATGCCGACTTTGTCCATTTCAACAAAGGAATGCATTTGAAAGAAGGGAAGGAGCCCAGAGGTGCTGAGTGGACACTAGATGGCGCTGCCACATATTTTAAACAAAGACTTTGCCCAACCCTCAAGTCTTAGGGAAAAAAAAAAAAAGACAGTGATGGATGGGATGATGTGTCTTGTCAGCACAGAGGGGAAGCTCTTGGAAGGCAGAGACAAAGTTTTTCTTTTTTTAAAAAATTTTTTTCTTAAATTTTTTTTTAAAGTAATAACCATTTTATTTATAGCTTTGGGTTCCAATATTTATCCCTCCTTTCCTCCTTCCCCTTCCCTCTCCCCAAGGCAGCAAGCCATCAGATATGGGTTATACGGGTATGATTATGTAAAGCATGACTGCATTAGTCATTTTGTAGAAGAAAACTTGAATAATAGGAAAAAAAAATGAAAGAAAGTGAAACATAGCCTGCTTCAGTCTGTTCCATCAATATCAGTTGTTTCTTTGGAGGTAGATGGTATGTTTTATCATCAGTCCTTTGGGATTGTCTTGGATCATTATATTGCTGAGAAGAGTTAAGTCGACATAGTTTTTCTGCCAGTTGCAATTCAATGATTCACATGTTTTGGTTATTCAAGAAATAGGTAACTCATCAATTCTCCCATGGGAGAGGGGCGGACCACACAAGTCTTGTCACCTGTCCATGCCTCGGTTTCCTCATCTGTAAAAAGACTAGGATAACATGGTAGCTAAGGTCCCTTCCACTTATAAAGCCAAGCTTTGTGATCCAATGATTTCAGTGGCAGAATGGCAAGAGAACTGTGATTTAAAGTCAGGAGGGCTGTGTGACCCTGGGCAAGTCACTTAACCCCCATTGTCCAGGAAAGAAAGAAAGAAAGAAAGAAAGAAAGAAAGAAAGAAAGAAAGAAAGAAAGAAAGAAAGAAAGAAAGAAAGAAAGAAAGAAAGAAAGAAAGAAAGAAAGAAAGAAAGAAAGAAAGAAAGAAAGAAAGAAAGAAAGAAAGAAAGAAAGAAAGAAAGAAAGAAAGAAAGAAAGAAAGAAAGAAAGAAAGAAAGAAAGAAAGAAAGTCAGGAGGACTTTGGTTTGAATCTCGTCTTTGCTGCTTGGGTGACCCGTGAGGCATTTCCTCCTTTCCTTTCTCTAAGCTGTAAAGTAGGGGGCTTGGACTCAATTATCTCTAAGATCTCTTTCAGGTCAAAATCACATGCTCCCATGATCTTAGAGATAATGAGCCCAGTATCCTCATTTGACACATGAAAGAACTGAGGCCCACAGGGGGAAGTGACCTGCTCAAAAGCGCACAGAGGGACTAGTAACCAGACTGATATTTGAACTCAGGGCTGATGTGGACATGTTTCCCACACCGAGTAGAACATTACAAACAGGGACCGCCTTAGGTCTCTATTATGTCTCCAACACTTAGCAAAGTGTTGGTCTGGCCAACTAAAGAATGCTTATTGACTGATTCATAGATTGATCTCCAAGGCCCTGTGTAGCTCTTATAGTCTATGTTAATCAATAACTCAAGATTGGTTCTATGTGGTTTTTTTTTTTTTGTAGGGCAATTGGGGTTAAGTGATTTGCCCAGGGTCACACAGCTAGTAAATGTCAAGTGTCTGAGGCCGGATTTGAACTCAGGACCTCCTGAATCCAGGGCCAGTGCTCAATCCACTGCGCCACCTAGCTGCCCGGTTCTATGTTTTAAGGGAGGGGGCTTTCAACCTTCTTTGGCCCCATGACAATTTCCCAAATATACCCAAGGTGCTATTAAAGTTGGAATTGAACTCGTAAACAATTTCAAAGAATCAGAAGGCCCCGTCTGGCTCTAAATTCTATGGATTATGGCAAGGGATGGGGATGAGGATGAGGTAGATTAAAAAAAAATTACCAAAAAGTTAATAATGGAGAGTAATCCAACCAACTAAATTTGTTTAACACTGATTTACATTTAAATTAATTCATTTAAATGCACAAAGTAGCATAACTTCACAGTTGTAGGACCATGTTAAAGCAACAATGAATAAGGCCAAGATAAAGTAATGCTTTGTTCACAGGCTCAGAGATTTACGGTTGGAAGAGACATCAGAGATTGTCTAGTTTGGTCTCATCATTTTATAGATGAGGAGATGAGAGGGCCAGAGGACAGGTGACTTGTGGCCGAATTCAAACCCAGTTCTCCTGATCTTGAACCCAGCGTATTTTTAATATCACCTACTCATATAATGGCCATTCAGCCAAACAACAAATTATGAGCAAAGTAGGGCTCCCCTCTCCCCTTTTAATACCTGAAACCAGGGCCATATCCAAACAACCTATCCTCCTTCGTTAAACAGAAAAGGCTTTTTTCTTTTCTTCTTCTGCTTCTTCTTCTTCTTCTTCTTCTTCTTCTTCTTCTTCTTCTTCTTCTTTTTTTTTTTTTGGTTGGGCAATGAGGATTAAGTGACTTGTCCAGGGTCACACAGCTAGTAAGTGTCAAGTGTCTGAGGCTGGATTTGAACTCAGGTTCTCCTGAATCCAGGGCTGGTGCTTTATCCACTACACCAATCTATCTGCCCCTGATCATGATGGAGCTACAGCTTGGAATATTGGCAGCTGGGACTAAAACTGTATATTTGTTTAAGGGAAGGGAAGGTTGGGGGTGGGGTTTGGTGGCCCTGGAGGACAGATGATCATATGTACTGCCACACTAAAAGAGGAGGTGATCAGACCCTTACCCTTGTGGGAAGAAGGCTGGTATCATCACCATGGTGAGGTATGCATGGCTGGAGGGTGGGTATACTAAGTGGGTTAGCAAGGCCAAATGTGGGAACAGTGGTGGCTACAAGGAAGAATACCATCCTCCCCCTCCCTGCCCCCACCTCACACACATGGGCCAAAGCCCTGTTTGCCCTGTGCTAGTTATAGCTCTGACCCATGGGTAATCTCTTAACCTGTTTCTGCCTCATCTGTAAAAGGCCGATTAATATTTGCCCTGAATCAATCTCTAGGCAAAGGACTCAGAGAATCGATACAATAAGGACAACGAAGAGCTCTGCTGCTTGGAAGGCAGTTGCTATACAAATACAAAATATTATCATCTGACAAAAGCCTCAGTCCCAACAACACATGCTATCTCCATCCACGTTTGGCCCAAGCCCGGGTGGATTTCACCAGGGAGGATGCAGGAGGAGCATCCTCCCTCCAGATTCCTCGGTTCTGTTCATCTCTCCTGCTGCCCCCTATCCCGGCTCTCCACTGGGCTCCACAGGCTCTAGGTTTCTGCACTCGCAGCAGCTGCTATTGGCAGGTAGAGCCATGGGGGGAAAGTCCCAGGCTGCGCTCCCTAGCTCTACAGCCAAGATGGACGTCACATTAGGACCTGTTTCATTTTTGTCTTCTGACAGAGTTTGGTGACTAAATGCTTGCCAAGACTCATTTTGGTGATGGGGTGTTACTACCCATCTTTATTCACTAGGCATTAGATGATCTTGCTATAATGTAGGAAAGGCTATTACAGGCACTAAGTTGAGTGACTCAACAAACCAAAGAATCCTCTTTTTGACCACTCTTCCTCGATGACCTAATCACACTCCCCCCAAATGGCCAATGACACCGTTAAGTCATCAGCAGAAATGTGACTTTCCATCTGAGATATGCCAGCACACCCCTGCAGATTGGGCCTGGAAGAAGAGGAGGAAGCACAGGAATGACTGGTGATGCTCCAAGATGGCGTGAGATTGACAGCAGCTCTCCAGGTGGGGCAGGGTTAGGACATGTTAGCTGATTGTTTCTTTACCTGGCAGTGAACTCACTGCATAAATGAGAATGCATAAAAGATGCCCTTTTCCCCTGTCACTTGCATACTCAGGATCTACAAAGATCTACCTACTGCCTGTGAATTCTAGTCCAAATTATACTTGTCATTCAAGGCCTCTCCTAATCTCGTTCTGCCTGATTTTTTCCAAACCTATCTCATTAAATGTCCAATTAGACTGACCAACAAGCCGTTGACAAGCACTTACTTTGTTCCAGGCACTGTGTGCTAAGCACTGAGGATACAAGAAAGGCAAAAAGCAGTCTACCCTCAAGGATGACCTTCTAATAGGGAATGTATGTCAATAACCAGGTACACAAAAGACAGAGACAGAGTAGATGAGAGAGAATCTGAGAGGGACATATTGGCATCTCAGGGGGGATCAGGAAAGGCGTCCCAAAGGAGGTGAATTTAAGCGGAGTGTTGAAGGAAGACAGAGAAGCCAAGAGGCAGCCATGATGAGGGAGGGTATTCCATGCATGAAGCATAGCTATTCTACACGTAAGGAGCTAGAAGATGGAGTGTAATGAGCGAGAAATGCGAGAAGGCCGCGTTGCTGGATCAAAGAATACAAGGAGAGGAGCACAATGATATGTAGAAGAATGGAAAGTAGAAAGGAGCAGGTTGTAATGGAGGCTTAAATGTCAACAGAGTAACTCGTCTTTGATGTTGGAGATAAAGGGAGCTGTTCAATGTTACGGAGGGGGGTGGGAATGGAGGATGACACAGATAGACAGGTGCGTCAGGAGAATCATTTTGGCAGCCGAGCGGAGTTTGGGTTACATTGAGTAGGGACACCAATTAGAAGCCTTGTTCCATAGCCTAGTGTGAGAGGAGATGAGAGCCTATATGAGGGGGGTCTTTGTGGAGAGAAGGGATTGCACCTGAGAGATGTTACAAAGATACAATGAGAAGATTTGGAACCATACCAGCTATGGGAGTTGAGTAAGAATGAGGATAACACGGAGATTGTGGCAGGCTTGGTAGCAATAGGAAAGGGGGGAGAAAAGGGGATGATTTTGGGTGGGGAATAGCAATTCTGTTTTGGACATGTTGGGTTGGGAGATGTGTAGACTGTTTTTTACAGTCAGAGAATCTGACATCAAGGAGTAGAGGGCCCCCCCCTCATTGGAAGTCTTCATCGCGAAAAGGCCAAACAACATTTGCCAAATAGGATGCAAAGCGATTTTTTTTCCAGGTGTAGGATAGAGTAGCTGGCCACTGGAGGTCCTTTCCAACTCTGAAATTCTACCATCAAGCCTGACAACCTTGATACAAAGCCATCCTGGGTGACTCTGGTCTATGGTGCCTTGACACAGCTCTCAGTAAATGATTGCTGACCCACTGCTTGCACTGATCTTTCCCATTTTCGAACATCTTTTGCATTTTACTGTCTGTACCACATAATTAGGCACATTATATACCCTTCTTGTTCTCTAATTAGTTCATCGCTCCTCTCCCCCAATTGGATTATAAATTCCTTGGGGGTTCATAATCTTATGATATCCCTTGCACACCCCCTAGAGTGCCTGGCACGGTGTGGATGTTAAGCGGGTGCTCCAGACAGCTACATTATGAATCATTTGTTGTTCTCGCTTTAATAGCTCCGAGTTATCAAGAAGAAGGCAGACGGCTTCGGAAATGCTTTCATGGACGTGCCTTGATTGGAATTATTTAAATCGGTTTTCCTCAGAACAGGGTTTTGCTTTCTGGAAAGGTACAGATGCTTGGGGGCAGGGATGGCTCTTGCTCAATGCTTAGGAAGCAGATGGATGTAATCATCACACTTGAAGGCAGATCCTCCTGGGGCAGCACCTGAACCCCCTGAAGTCTGCTTCTGGACCTTGAAGGAGCTAAGTCTCTCTCTCTCTCTCTCTCTCTCTCTCTCTCTCTCTCTCTCTCTCTTTCTCTCTCTCTCTCTCTCTCCACAGACAAACTAACGTCCAGGAAAAGCAAAAGCCAAGTTTCTTCTCCAAATCGTCGTGGCGTGGAAAGGGAATTCATTTACAATTTGCAAGTTCCATCTTTGTCTTTTTGTAGAATTTAATCCACTTTTAGTCTGAGTTCCTGTCTCTCACCTGCTTCCTTTAGGAAGGAAGCCAGTGAATGGCTAGGCACATCGCTGATGGACTCTCCCAGGACCTGACATGGCTTCTTGCAGACTCTTGGCAAGGGCACATGGATTCTTCTGCCATCTATTTCTCTTTCTTTCACTTGGCCACTTGAGGCCCATGTCCTTGGGGGATGGTGGTTCTCACTGGATGCAAGACAACACCTTGCCTGTTTCAATAGGGATATTGACTGTTTGTCGAGAAAAGGCACCTATATTATGAGATATTCCTACATCCATCTTCCCTGCTCATATATTTGTTTATGGATGTCTGCCTTCCAGCTAGTTGAATGTTGAATGGGAAGCAAAGAATAGCTTTTCTTTCTTTCGTTTTTTTTTTTTTTTGTGTGTGGGGCAATGAGGATTAAGTGACTTTCCCAGGGTCACACAGCTTGGTATGTCAAGTGTCTGAGGCTGGATTTGAACTCAGGTCCTCCTGAATCCAAGGCCAGTGCTTTATCCACTGCGCCACCTAGCTGCCCCCTAGAATAGCTTTTTAATCCCCCCCTCCTCCCAGCTTCTGCCAGTATAGGAGGACTATAGATTATGGAATTGAAAGGGCAGATTTTTTATCATAAATCAAGTGCAAGATCCCCTTGATTGAGAGGTCTGGCCCCCTCCCAAGGTATCACATGGACTGGATTGAGTAAGGCAGAGACCCTCTTCCTTTATTGGGAGTATACTTCTCCTTGTTCCAAACTGACTTTTTTCCACTGGTAGGGCTTGCAATAAGAGACACCATAACCTTTGGGGATGGACCTAAGGAGCAACCTTGGGTTCTGGCAGGAGGTTGCTCTACTGAGGGCATGTGAACTAGTCCCATTAGAATTAGTAGGCATTCCTTCGGCCAGGTCCTTTGGAATATCTTATCAGCTTTTGTTTCCTCTTTTCTTTTCCAGTGGAGCCGTGGGTCAGAAACAGATAGATCTGGCTCTCTGTTCTGGGGCTCACTTTTGCCAAAGGGGGACACCCCAATTTCCCTTTGGAAAGAGTTGAACAGGAATGATCAGAAGTTGTCTTGTTTCTCTCTTGACTAAGAATTGGGAAATCATGTCTGGGTAGACCCAATTATGCTTAAGAAAGGTAATCTAATAAAATCCTTTTTTATAGATAGAATTCTGTGCCTCATTTTAAAAAAGTTTTTGTGAAAAAAAAAAGGATCACTTGATGGAGAGTCCATTTTTATTCTATGGGAATCATATTTGATATATATTTGTTAATGCTAGTCCCCATTAAACATTTCTCTTGAGAATAAGTAATTTTGTGTGGTTCAGCTCTGGAGACACATTAAGACTAAAGATTAAAAAAGTCCCAGGGCCCAGACCCCAAAAGATTTAGGGGTGCAGAAGACTTCACAGTCAGAAGTTAGGGGGTTCTTCTTTTGTAGCATGCTTCTTAACAAGTCAGCCTCTGAGGCCTATTAAAGCAGTCTTCTTTAGTGGGTAATGTTTATTTGCAAAGTGCTGGCTCACAGGGGAATTTGCTTGTGAGATCCTTTATGCTTAATGGGATTGCATGCACCTGACTTTAAAACTGAGCCTAATGGGATGCCCTCTCTGTGGCTTTTTTCTAAAATGGAGTCCTTTGCTTAGTACCGCTGACCTCCCTCAGGCAGAGCTTCAATTTTCAATTCAGTTCCCTAAACATTAATTAAATGTCTACTATGAGTAAAGCACTGACTGTCCTATCCTCTGGTAGAAAAAAACTGACACAGTCCCTGTTCTCAAGGAGAACATACTATAATGGTGGAAAGAATAAATAATAAAAAATAAAAATAAACAATAATGGCTCAAGGGAGAATGAGATTATGAGACAGTGGAAAGAGTAATGGATTTGGAATCAGGGGACCTGGGTTCAAATTCTGCCTCTTCTAACCAGTGTAATTTTGGATAACCATGGATACTTCTTAACCTTCATGAGCCTCAGTTTCCTCACCTGTAAAATAAGGGGATTGGATCAGAAGCCCTTGGAGGTTGCTTCTAGGATCTAAGATCCTGTGACAATCCCAAGAGATTCAGACATTCCCAAATTTTCTCAGTTCACAATGTCCTTGGTGTCTCAGTAAACTTTTCATGGTGCTCTTGGGCCAAAAGAAATAACAGTCCTGTTTATTATGTAGCTAGGTCCAAACAATTCACTAGGAACTTAGTAACTGTCCTAACAACTTAGTAGCCATTTGAAAAAAATTATATATATATATATATATATATATATATATAATATATATACACACACACACACATATACATATGTATATATTTATACATATATATACATATACATACATATATAGAGACAGACAGACAGACAGAGACACAGAGAGAGTAACATTTCATTTTATTCTTAAATAACTACAATTATACAGTTTGAGGAACTGAGGAGATGATACATTGTATTTATATACAGCTTTAAGGTCTTCAAGTGTTTTCCCTTCTCACAACCTCCTGAGGTGGGCAGTGAAAATGTTATCACCCCATCTTGCAGATGAGAGAACTGAGTTTCTGAAAGGATAAGTGTTTTGTCGGTAATCACACAGCCAGTAAATGATTGAGCCTGGATTTGAACTCACCTCTTTTGACTTGAAGTCTTTCACTTAACTAGGTTGCCTTGGTTCAAATGAGAGGTCCAGACCAAGGGAAATTTGAGAAGGGAGGAGCCACATTTCCCTAAGGGAGTCAGAGAGGGCTTCCTGGAAGAGCGGAAGCTTCCATGATCCCTCTGTATTTGAAAATCCCTGCCCCCTCCTTCTCAATTGGTCCCCAGAATTTTGATTTCTCATAGGATCATGGATCAACGGGGACAATAGAGAAAGAGTTAGAAGGGACCTCAGGGGTCATGGGTCCAACAACTCATTTTTACAATAAGAAAACCAGGTTAAGTGACCTGTCCAAGGTCATTCAACTAGAAAGTGGAAAAGGCAAGATTTGAACCTAAGTCCTCTGACTCAAATCCAGTTTTCTTTATTGTGGTATAGTAAGGAGACATTGGCCTTGGACCAGGAGAGATAGAGGTTCAGACAGCTGAATGAATAGAATAATCACTTGGGGCAGTTGGGGTGGTGCCATAGTGAAAGAACTCTAGCCCTGGAATCAGGAAGAACTGAGTTCAAATCCAGCCTCAGACATTTACTTAGCTTTGTGACCTTGGGCAATTTACTTACCCCTGTTTGCCTCAATTTCCTCATCTGTAAAATGATCTGGGAAGGAAATGGAAGACCACTCCAGTATCTTTTGCAAGAAAACCCTGAATGGAGTCACAAAGAATCAGACATGACTGAAACAACTGAACAACAACATAGAATAATCACTTAGCTGCTTTAGAACACGGATTCCTGTTTTGTTTTGTTGTTGTTTTTTTTCTTGGTATCACGGACCAGTTTTTGATGGTCTGCTGGAGTTTATGGACCCCTTCTCTAAATAAGAAATTTAAAAAAAAATCATAATTGAAGGAAATCCTGAATTTGAGTTATAGCTTAGTGAAAATGGGGATGTTATTTTTTCCCATCCAAGTTCACAGATTCCCCTGAGATCTCTCCAAAGATATGGTTCATAACTGTAGGTTAAGACCATCTAGCTTAGTTGTCTTAGTTTTCTTATCAGTAAAATGGGGATTATGCCATTGGTAATAACTATTCTCGATTCTTATGAGACTCAAAAAAGCTGACCTATGGAAAGAACTTTGTAAAGTTAAAAAACAATATATGGGGTGGGCAGATAGGTGGCACAGTGGATAGAGCACTGGCCCTGGATTCAGGAGGACCTGAGTTCAAATCTGGCCTCAGACACTTGACACTTACTAGCTGTGTGACCCTGGGCAAGTCACTTAACCCTCATTGCCCCACAAAAAAAAAAGAAAAAAAACTGTCCATCATCATTATCTGTGTCTTTGGATTCACTGCATTTTACAATGGAAGACCTTTAGAGAGCAGGTTCTTTGAGATGGCATCTTCATCCTCTCTGCCCCCATGGCATTTTAAATCTGCTTCCCCAAATATAGTATGTTAGGCCCTGGAATTCTGCAGGATGCCTTAAACGCTTAAGCTCTCACCATAGGTTGGCTGTATGCAGCTCCCCAAGGCATTGAATAATCTTCTCCCAGTGCAAGTGCCCTGGCCCATCATATCACCACCTCCACTGCCCTTTTCTTTCCTCTCGTCTTTGACTTATCTGAGGACCCTGTGCCCCCTGACAGAGACCAATCTTTCCTCTATAGACCAGGCCACTTGTGGCATCTCTCCTTATTTTATAAAAGAGGCAGCAGCGAAGAGGGCCTAGAATGCTGCACCTGGAGGCATGGAAGAGGTGCTGCGGTGCAGAGGAAGGGGCAGCTGGCTTTGGACTCAGAGGTTGAAGGTTCAAATGAGGCTTTGCATTCAGACTAAGGAAAATCCTATTCTGTACTTGTGTGTGACACTTGCACTTGAATCTCATCACCAAAACTTACCACCTCAGTGACCCTGGGCAGGTTGTTTAAAACTCTGCCTGCCTCAGTTTCCTCCTCTGTAAAATGGGGATTATTGCTGTTGTTGTCCAGTCATGTCCAACTCTTTGTGACCCCATGAACTATACTGTCCATGGAGCTTTCTTGGCAAAGACAATGGGAGTGGTTTGCCATTTCCTTTTCCAGTGGATTAAGGCAAACAGAAGTTAAAATGACTTGCCCGGGGTCACACAACTAGTAAGTATGACTGGATTTGAATTCAGGTTCTTCCTAACTCTATTCACTGAGCCACCCAGCTGCCTAAATGGGGATCCTAACAGGGACCTATGTCTCAGAGTTGCTACAAGGATAAATGAGATAGTATTTATAAAATGCATTGCAACCTTAAAGTGATATATAAAATGCTAGTTATTAATAACAATTATTATCTAATTCTCATATATAACATCCATCTCTAGTTTCAGTACCTTTGCCTCAGTTATCTCCCACGGCTGGAATGTGCTCTCTCTTCGAATAAGTGGGGCCTCTCTGAATCCTTCAGTTTTCTCCACTCAGCTCAAGACTTCCTTTTTCGGGAGGCCTTTCCCATCTCCCCAAGCAGCCAAAGTCTTGGGGTGAGGCCCCCTTCCCCCCAGTCCCATGTTGTTTTGTCTCTGTTCTGCAGCTATACATGTCATCTCCTCCATTTTTAGGTAAGTTCACTGAGAGGAAGAACAGTTTCAGCTTCTTTGTTTGGATCTCCCATGCCAAGAACACAGTAGTAGCTTAATAATTGCTTGCCAATTGATGTGACTGGGGATAATACTACTAGTGGTCCTTGCTTCACCAGACTATTGTGAGGCTCAGCTGAGATAATACACATGCAGAATCTCACCAAACCTTAAAGCACTATACACATGCCAGCAATGATGATGATTCTCAGCCAACTTTTCTCCATTGAGAATAACCGTTAAGCTTTTGTTAAATGCTACTATATGTTGCTGCTGTTTGGTCGTTTCAGTTGTGTCTGACTCTTCGTGACCCCTTTTGAGGCTTTCTTGGCAAAGATATTGGAGTGGGTTTACCATTTCCTTCTTCAGCTCATCTGAGAGATGAGCAAATAGAGGCAAACAGAGTGAAGTGACTTGCCCAGGGTCACATCCCTAGTAGGTGTCTGAGGCTGGATTGGAACTCAGGGTTTTCTGAGTCTAGTCTGGCGCTCTACCCACCACACCCATCTCGCTGCTTTACCTTCTATATGCCAGGCATGTTTCCATATTCTCTACCATCCTAGGAAGAACAGGATTTGGGGTCTAAAGGTCCTGGGTTCAAATCCAGACTGTAGCTCTCTCCCCTACAGAACTTAGCACAGTGCTGGGTGGAGAATCAACACCCCAGAAATATAGATCCATTGGCTGACATCCTTCATCTATCTTGAGCTGGGTTTCCAAACACCAACCGTGATGATGCGCCCCAATCCACAGTGTCACCTCCTCTCTTGGGTTAACTATTGACATAAGCACTGATTAACTGTTTGCCTAGACACCTTACTACAAACAAACAGAAATTTAATTATTCATCTCTCAATTCCCATTCCGAGTTTAATTGCGAGCCATATAATTGCTTTACATTCTGAAATCTCTCATAAATATGCATTACTTTTAAATATGATTCTTTAACACAGATTAAGACTTGGGGCTTGATCGAGTCAGAGAGGAGGGTGGATGAGCAGCAACGCCTCTTGCCAAATATAGAGCCACAGAAGGCAAAGAAGTCTCTGTGTTTGTGTTCAACAGTTGGGGAAATGTGGTCCAACGCCTCTGGAAGGGAGCACAGACACACCCTTTCCTGGAGACACATAGAAGGCCCACGCAGATACCAGGGCCAACCCAAGGAATCCAGAATTCACTTACTTCTGATGTTTTTGGCTCCAGGGCAGCAGCAGCAGCAGCAGCAGCAGCAGCTGGGGATGCTGGATTGCCCTGGAAACAACCACACTCTTTTTCAAACAAGCAGGCTAGAAACTGTAGTTAAAAACATTTTTTTCCTCTAAAACCTCTTTTCCCTTTTTTGGCGGTAGTTCTCTCTCTATCCCTCTTTCCCTTCCTTTAGACAAATTTTTATTAAGGGCCACCAAAATGAAGACGACCCTAGAGGAGCTCCCAGGGATCAGAAATTTTGACCTGAAAGAGGATTTAAGAAGAGGGTTTGTCTCAACCTCCTCATTTTATATATTAGAGGTTAAATAACTTGCCCCAAATACTAAGATAGTAAGATCCACAGCTTGCATTTGAACCCAGGACCTCCAGATAAAAAATTCTCAAAATTCACTGTATCACACAACCTCCCTAATAAGGAAACTGAGTGCCAGACAGATTATGTCACTTGCTCCAGATGATAATAAGAATTAAGAGCCAGTGTCTGAATTTGAACTCTGTCCCCTTGGCTCAAAAAGACATCGCCCATTTCTACCTCACTATGGCCAAAGATTAGATGAAAACCTGGTCTCTACCCTTGTTGGGCAGGATAAGATCTAAATATAGACAATGACAATACAGGATATTACAACATGAATGCACTGGAGAGGGCCGAGACACAAAATGTCATTCGAAGCCTGAGAGAGGAGGTCACAGAGTCTCATGGTTGGAGGTGATCAAAGGGGCCATCTAGCGTAACGCATGCCTAAACGAGCATCCATACCCTCGTCCAACATTCCTTGACAAGGGGTCTTCCAATTTCTTCTTATGTCCTTCTACGGATAGGGAGACCACTGTCTCCAAGGCAACTCATTCCACTTTTGGGACAGCTCTAGTGGTTAGAGACCCCCCTTCACATGGAGTCAAAATCTGCTTCCACTTCTCCTACCCACTGCTCCTAAGTCTGCCTCTGGGGCCAGAAGAACCATTCCTAATCCTTCCCATGTGACAACCCCAGGGAAAGGGAAGGAGGTGGCATCAGCGATCATTTTTAAAAAGATGGGTTAGGAATTCAATGACTCCAGAAGGAGAGAGAGGCATTTCAGGATAGGTTATAGGACTATTCCCCAGGGGCTCTGTCTAGTTTCTTCTCTTCAAAAAGGACACCATTCTACCCCCCCTCCCCTTAGCGCACCTTCATACTGTAACTGCCAAGTTGGTCAACTGTTTCAGAAGACCTGGGTTTGAAATCCAGATCTTCCAATTACTCTTTATTTGACCTTGGGTAAGTTCCTTCACTTGTCTGGGGATCAGTCTCCTCATTTGTTCCCCCAAGGGGTTGCAAAATAGTTATGATCATGAATATTGATGACTTACTGTAGGTGCGATAAGAAATAAAGAAACCTGAGAAGCCTTATATGAACTGATCAGAAGGAAGTGATTGCAGCAAGAGCCTTCTACACCATGACAACAACACTGTATAAACAAACTTTGAAAGACTTAAGAACTCTGACCAGCCATGGGGAAGAAGACCCAGGAGGAATTGCTGCCTACTTCTTGACACTGAGCTGATGAACTTGGGGTACAGAAGTAAAAGTACAGTTTTTGGACAAAGCCAATGCTAGAATTTGCTTTGTTTGACTATGCATATTTTTAAAAAATTGTTTTTGTTTTGCTTTCCAATTTGGGTAGGAAGTAAGGGAGAGAAAATGGACTTTTGTTAATTTAAAAAAACAAAATGAATGGCTTAGACGAGTTCCAGTTCTACATGGACAATCTCTAACGTGTACAACGTACACTTGGGAGGAAGCAAAACTCCACATTAAGGCCCCCAAACCAGCTCTTCTCTTTACTGAGACAAAGAAATCTGCTCTTCACCCATGTCATAACATCGGAATGTTCCAATTATATGTTTTAAACGACTTAATCAGGGGAGGCCCCCAAAGGCCTCACAACATGGGCACTTTGTACTTTATAACTGCCTAGTGGTTTTTTCCTCTCCACCTTCTAAGGAAGTTACAAAAAAGGGGAAATTAAACACACAAATATGCCAAAAACCATCAAGAGGCAGGGGGCACTTGCAGACTTTAAAATAAGGGCTAGTTAGCCTACCACTGACCTCCCATTATCCAAAGCTGCTAGCTCATCAATTAGAGGTGTTAACAAGCCCCAACTGGAAAACAAAAGCCAGGCTGATGGCACCCCAAAGACATTGCTGATCCAAAGGAGAAACTGGCACAAGGATTTCAGGACTCTCTTCCTGTTCTCTACCAGCCCACTGGTCTGCTTGTTTCCCCACCTTGGCCAGTTACTGGGGCTCCTCTTAAGATGAAGTGGGGTCAATTCAAAGGCTTTGTAGTAATAGTAAAATGCGGGCTCACACCCTAGGGTGGGAGTTCTCTACCTTTTTTGTATGCTGGACTCTCTTGGCAGTCTGTGAACCCTACAGACTCCCCGGAAGAATGCTTTCGAAATGTAAGCTGATTACACTGAAATATAATGATCAAAATACAGACATTTAAAAAACCCAACAACTAAGTCCAAGGGCCCCAGATTAAGAGTCTCTGGACTAGGGGAAAGGGCATGAGAGTCCTTGGGCAGGGATTTTGTTTGAGAAGGAACAGTGAGGCAGAGGCTACCATGATGGAAAGGGAAAAGGTTTTAAGGGTCACAGAGGTCAAGCTGGAAGGGATCTGAGAGGCTGTTTCATGAACCCCCTTCACTTTAGAGATGAGTGTCTTGCACCAGTCACTTTTAACATCAGAAGTGGGGTTTGTACCCGAGTCCTCTAATCCCAGAGTCAGTTTTCTTTCCCATGTACCATGTTGAGTTTAGTCTATAAGGTAGCTTTAAAATATCCTGCGGAAATGGCAACTGCACCATCACCAGGCTGGCCATTCTCATCCCAGGTACATAAAGAAGATTATCCTATGAGGAAGCATCAAAGTGGTGGCTGGTTGGAAGGAAGGAGGGAGAAGAGAGGGTGCCCAGCTCACAGAAATGGGAAGGGAAAAGGGATGGACTGGGATGATGGATTGCAATGGAGTGGGATGTGCCCAAGATTGCACAGGGGACACAAATAGAATCCTGGGTCTTGGGAGTCAAGAAAGAACTGTTGAAAAGAAAGTCTCTACATCTGAGTGAGATGAAAATCCATCTGGCAAAAACAACAAACCAAAACAAAATCTGGAGACTTTGTCTCCAGACAACAGCTTGGGAATTGCTGAGCAAACCCCACAAAATGAGGCTGTGGTGAAAAGTGCTAAACTGGGTTGAGAGGCACTGGGTTCAAATGCCACCTCTGATGTTTACTACCTAGGTGACCTATGGCAAGTCATGATCTTCCTGCATCTCACCTTCCTCACACCTATAAGAGGAGGAGGTTGGATAAGGAGTCAGATGAAGCCCCTTCTGGCTCTGAAACCACAGGATCACCTATTTTAGGGGTGGGAGAGACCCTGAAGTCTATAGAGTCTTACCCCTTCCACTTCATTTTACAAATAGGGAAACTGAGGTACGGAGTGATTATACAACCTGCCTAGGCTCACACAGCTAATAACTCCGAGGTAGGCTCTGAATTGCGATCTTCCTCACTCCAAGCCTTATCCAGTATGCTAAACCATCTCTCTTATTCTAATGTGTTTTAAAAACTTTTATCCAAAAAATAGCCTATCTGTGCAAACAGTGGGGGAGTCTTTTCAAAGGAACATCCGGATGGGGATAGTCAGGCTGCCTTGAATTGATAGTTGGGTGCCTTAAGATGCCACCCAGTCCCTTATTAGTGGCTCCAAATTAACCTCATCTGTATGTTTCTCAGAAAGATTCCAGAAAATGACAGCATCATTGCAGCTGCTCTCCACAGGGACTGAAGCATTTACTGAGAATGATGGCAGGTAGGAAAAAAAAGGAAGCTATCACCAATATATGTCTCCCATCCCCCAGGATGGCAGCAAGAGGAAGGAAATTCTGATCTATGTTTTGAAATCATCCAACTGAGTGCAAGTGTGGGAAGAAGATATATCTATATGTATATCATCTAAATCTCCATCTATATAATCTCTATCTCTACCTCTACCTATATCTGTACAAGAATCACAACTATTCACTGTGACTCAATGGTAAGAATTTACCAGATCACAAGGTTCTATTTCCTTTAAAACCTAGGAATGGGTTTTGACAGTTGGTTGCCTGGTCTGGAGCATGGCACATAATAAAGGTCAACTATTAAGAAACAGGGGGTCGTTCAGCCCAGATGGATGCAGTTAGACCCAGGAGGAGGAAGAGCTTTGAAGAGGACTGAACTGGGAACAAAAGTCTCCAGGGATCGTTTCTTATGGGCTATACTAAGGTCTTAGTTTCTTCATCTACTAAATGGAGAGAATTTCTGCCAATAAAGTCCATGGCATCCTGGTTCCTGTTGACCTCAAGTCAACACATCAAGAACTTGGGATTTGGTTGGTGCAGTAACTCCCAGTGCAGGAGTTCCCTGTATTGATGTAGCTAATAGCTTGCCTCTTATACAGTTGCCTGAGGTGCAGAGATCCTAAGTGACCTTGACTGTGGTAATGACTTATGGGGCAGCTAGGTGGTGCAGTGGATAGAGTACTGGCCCTGGAGTCAAGAGGATCTGAGTTCAAATCTCACCTCAGACACTAGCTGTGTGACCCTAGGCAAGTCACTTCCCCCCCATTGCCTTAAAACATCCAGGGCCATCGTTAGTCATTCTGGTATCTATTTTGCCACTGGACCCAGATGGCTCTGGAGAAGAGAGTAAAGCTAGTGACCTTGTACAGCCCTCCTTCACTTAAATCCAATTCAGTACAAGTCATGACATCATTTCAGTGTCATGTTCCTCTTCAAGATCCAAAGACAAACAATTAACTTACAAGTAGGATTTTAGCCCAATTGGTTCAGCCATCAAATCTAGCATTGGACGCACTATACCATGTTTCCACATGGTCACTTAGGATCACAGAGAAGAACAAAAGACCAACCCTAGACTTGGGTCTCACAGATGATGGAAGTTTTCAGATGAACTAAAGCTCAAATGGAATACAATGGTTTTTCTTATAAATCCTCAGTTTCAGAGCAATCCTCTCTTCCTGTTCTACAATGCAGGTAGAGATTTTCATTCTATTCGTTCAGAATACACATGAATGTAACTTTTATAAAAGGTTCTTATATATGATATTCCATTTCCCACCTCCATGCCTTTGCAATCACCATCCCCAATGCCTGGAATGCACTCCCTCCTTTATAATCACTTCAAAAAAGAATCCTGTATTTCCTTCAAGGTTTAGCTTAAGCACCATCTTTCGCATGAAGCTTTTTTTCTGATTCCCTCAGTTGTGAGTGTTCTCCTCTCCACACTATTTTATATTTTCTATGAGCATCTAAGTAGCACAGAAGATAGAGACTGATTCCAGGCCTGGAGACAGAAAAATCTGAATTCAAATTTAGCCTCAGAAACTTACTATGAGATCCCGGCTGGCTCACTTAACCTCCGCCTGTTTTCTCATTTGTAAACTGGGGATAATAAAAGCACCTGTCTCATAGGTTTGTTGTAAAAATAAAATGAGATATTTGCAAAGTGCTTTGTAAATCCTAAAGCACTCTAAAATTGCAAACTATTATTAACCATAATGATTATATTTAATTACATTGAAGTTATTTTGCATACTTATATATGCACACACTGCCTCTTCCAATAGATATAAATTCCTTCAGAACAAAGACTTCTATTTTGTTGGGTTTGTGTCCTCAGTGTCTGGAACATAGTGGGCACTTTGTAAATACTTCCTAATTGATTTTCATCTTCAGTGGCTAGCACACAGTAGGCACTTAATAAATGCTTGCTTGTTGATTGACTCATCATAGTCTTTTCAACCTGGAAAATGTCTTGTTATTTTATTTTTTTAGCATAGAGGAAAATGACCCCAGGAAGATTTGAGAACTCTGTTTACTTCAGGGCTTGCCTTCCTCATACATGCAGACATTCAACAAATGCTTAGTAAAGTTACAAAGCCCTATTTCACAAAGTCCAAATTTTTAAAAACACCCATAAATCTGGGAAACTTTGGGCCATTCTCCAGTTGAGGGACTCAATTAAAGCTGTGGATTGGCATTATCACAGTTCTGACATAAGTATATTAAATACTCTACACAAAGTCTAGGTCTTTGTTGTTACTTGCCCTAAATGGGCATATCTATCTATCAATCTATTCATTCACTTATTTATACAAACCCTCATCATGGGGTAGTAGAAAAAGTGCGCAATCTAGGGAGGTGAGATACATTGGACTAGAATAAGAACTAGACCTGTGTTTTCACTGTTATTTGGAACTCCCAAGTGAGGAATTTCACCCCACCAATTAAAGTTGGTACATTATCTGCCATGCTTAGTATTAGAGAGTTATCTAGAGCCCTAGGAGCTTAAGTAATACTTTCATCTCTATGTATCAAAGGTGACTGTTTTGTTTTTGTATTTCCTGCCAGAGGCAGCCTTTTCCACATCTTCCACAGAGGAAGTACTTAATACATGCTGGTTTAATTGAATATGGTTTTATGACCCTGGGTAAGTCACTTGCCTCTTCTTCAGTTTTCTCATCTATAAAATAAGGGGGTTGGACTAAGAGAATTCAGAGATTCCTTCCAGCTCTTAATCTCTGATTCTACAAATATTTTTTTTCATATTTTGAGAGGGACAAGGAGGGGCTTAAAGAAGAACATGGAAGGAAAAAGAGAATTGGGTAAAAAATAACTAAGGACCCAGTCAATTTGTAGCTTTCAAGGTGACGGACTCCAGATAAATACATAAAGGGAAGGGAAATCTAGCTTCCTTCTGCCAGCTGGTGTAATCAAGCTACTCAGACAATTCTACAAGCATAACCTTTATGTAATTAAGCATCCCCTGACATTTTAGGTATAATTTCTTATACAACCCCGCCCCTCTCCTTTTAAAAAACATTTAGTCTGCTTCTGACTGGGAAGGTCCAACTGCTGGCTACATTTGGACTGTGCTGACGTACAATCATGTCAAGTTAAGCTTTATTTTACAACCTCTGTAAATAATGAGTCAGAGGCAGATTCAATCAAACCAAGCTTTAAGAGAGCCAGAGAGTGGCTCCCAGGCTGGTGAGTCTTGGAGGGCTCTTCCTGTTGGCACGCTTGGTGGAAGGGGTTATGCGACTCAGTGTAAACCAGCAGGGTTTGTTGGCCCACCACATTTTCCCAGGTAGGGCTGAGAACACTGAGAGGTACTTATTTGATGCCCCTGCTTCCCTTTTTTTGCCCTTGAAGTTTGGTACAATCATAAATGTAAGTCAGGCATCATGGTGATATGACCTTTATAGCCTCTTTATATTGAGAGGTGCTGAGAGGATAGAGACAGCCACAATAAATCAACTCACTAATATCTGATCTCTACAAAACCCTTTCCTTGCTGCTTGGACCCTATGTATCTTCTCTGAAGTCTTTTATCTAGTGGATTTCTCCGTAAGACATAGGCATCTGTTTGCCTCAGTTTCATCAGCTGTCAAATGAGCTGGAGAAGAAAATGGCAAACCACTCCAGCATCTTTGGCAGGAAAAACCCCAAATAGATCGCAAAGAGGCAGACACGATTGTTGTTACACAACAACAATCCTGAAAAAAATCTTTTCCAGTTAGATTCTCTTTCTTCTTCCTTCTTCCTTCTTTTCCTCCTCCTCCTCCTTCTCCTTCTCCTTCTTCTTCTCTCTCTCTCTCCCTCTCTCCCTCCCTTCCTTCTTTCTTTGCTGGGCAATGAGGGTTAAGTGACTTGCCCAGGGTCACATAGCTAGTAAATATCAAGTGTCTGAATCCGGATTTGAACTCAGGTCCTCCTGAATCCAAGGCTGGTGCTTTATCCCTTCCAGTTAGAATCTCACCAAGATTTGTGATTGATTGCTCCTCATTCTAGGAAGCTCTTCATTCCAGAAGATCACTTTAGTCCTGGAACTGGCTCCTCATCAGTACCTCTGATTAGATGAGGAAAGCTCCTTATACCCCCTTCCTTTAGGGAGGGAGCCCAGGACAGCCAGCTCTTCATCTCCCATGCAGCTGCACGCCTCTAAACGTCTCCATCATGCTCCCATTCCTGGGAATTTTCCCTCTATCACCTATCCCCCCTTTCAGCTTCCTTTTGTACATTTCCTGCCCCCAGCAGACTGCAGGCACTGTCTTTTGTCTTTCTTTGCATCCTTGGGGCTTAGCACAGTGTGTGGTATATAGTAGGCACTTAATAAATGCTTCCTGACAGACTGATTTTGAATGAATAATAGCAGCTGGCATTTATTTAGTCTTTAAGATTTGCAAAGTACATTATAGAACATTATCTCATTTGAGCCTCATAGAACCCTTGTGAGGTAGATGCTAGTATTATTATTCCCACTTTATGGATAGGAAAAGTGAAGAGATGTGACTTGGCCAATAGTCTCATAGCTACTAAATGTCAAAGGCAGAATTCAAACTCAGATCCTTCCTGATTCCATGTCCTGTACTCTTTCTATTATACGGTGCAGACTTTTTCCAAAAGTGAATCTACAAAATGGGGATGATTCTATTCCTTGTTTTGAAACTATAAACTGCTAATAACATACACTAATTTATTTATTTTAAAGTTTGATGTCTCTTTTTTCCCTGTTGGTGGTGCTTGAGGTCAATTTTTAGTCCTATCCAAACTCTATGTGACCCCCATTTGGAGTGTTCTTGGCTAAGATAATGGAGTTATTTGCCATTTCCTTCTCCAGCTCATTTGACAGGTGATAAAACTGAAGCAAACATGGTGAAGTGACTTGCCCAAGGTCACACAACTAGTAAGTGTCTGAGGCCAGATTGGACACATGAAGATGAGACTTTATGATTCCAAGCACAGTGCTCTATGCACTGCACCACCTAGCTGTCCTCTTTTGTTTTTACTTCATGGTAATTGCTGGCTAGATCCTTCCCTACACCCAACTCCAGAGAACCTCCCCTTGTAATAAAGAAAACTAGTTAAATACTACCAACTGTATCCAACAGTATATTCAATATTCTATACTTGTAGTTCCCCAACTCTCAAACAAAAACATGGTGGTACATTTCTCCTTTCTTCATCTCTTCTCCAGGGCCAAGACTTGTCCGTCTCTGTCTCTCTGTCTGTCTCTGTGTGTGTGTGTGTGCATATATATATATAAGACTAGATTTTATTGTTCTTACTGACATCATTGTAGACACTGGGCATACCTCTTTCCTGTCCCACTCACCCTCAGCCATGGGTTTCTAGGTCTTCCCAAGTTTTCTCAATTTCTCAAGTAGATCATGGCTCAGGGCACAATAATATTCCATTATGACATAAGCTAATATTTAAAGTAAGGAGGACACAGAGAAGGGAAACTTGGGAAAATGTTTCTTAATGGACTTTGAAAGCCCTGAATTAACAAAACCCAAACCACCTAGGTCATGCTCGGGGAAATGAGACAGAAACAAAGATGAGTGAGATGAGAAGTTTGCTCTAGATCACATCTCCCATCAGAAAGAGGGGAAAAAAAAAGACTTGAAGATTTCCCCTGACTTAGGCAGCATGTTCAGAGGGAGAAAGAAGAATACAGTCCAGAGCCATCCTCTTAAAATTGTTCTTTTCCCGGGAAATTCACAAGAGCTATTATGAGCTATTACCACCCAAATTTCTCTCTATTATGCCCAATTCTCATCTGGATTTCTGTAGCACTGAGGGATGGGGCTCTTGAGGCTTAATTAGACTCACAATTACCCCCCAAATTCTCATTTTGAACTGGGATGTTCTCTATAAATGAGAGTCATTATTTTGGGTGGGCATCGCATCCTATTTCCCCAAGCAGTATTTTATCAGAGTCCTGAGTAGGGGATCAGAAATTAACATGTTACTTCCTCCATCCTCAAGATACCGAACTGTGGTATCCAGGACCAACTGGACAAACAGATACCTGGGTAAGCCAGAGACTGGATGAACAGACCAGAATCCTTAATGCAGTTCAATAGACAAATACTCATTAAGTATCTAAATGCCTCCCTGCTCTGAGCCTAGGATGAGAGAGAGATAAGGCATGTACACCCATAAGTGAATTTCCTCATCTGTGAAATTGGAGAGTTGGGCCACAGGAACCCTTTTGGCTTGAAATCTGTTGAATCTGTTATTTATCAGAAGGTGTCTTTCTCATGACAATAAGACCATTGTCTGTTTCCCTGGAATCCAAGCCATTTTGGTAAATATAAGGAGCTTAAGATTCATGCTATGGGTAGGGCCTGGATTAGATGCTGCTGCTGCCTGAGGTCAAGACTGGCTGCTGACAGACGGCAGCTAGGTGGCATAGTGGACAAAGCACCAGCTCTGGATTCAGGAGGACCCGAGTTCAAATTCAGCCTCAGACACTTGACACTTACTAGCTGTGTGACCCTGGCCAAGTCACTTAACCCTCATTGCCCTGAGGAAAAAAAAAAGACTGGCTGCTGACATATTCTGCCTGTGTGACCTTGGGAAAGTCACAGGACCCCAGGAAACTCTATAATAATATTATAAACAACAATACTTTTGTTGTTGTTGAGTCATTTCAGTCACATCTGATTCTTCGTGACCTCATTTAGGGTTTTCTTGAAAAAGATACTCGAGTGGTCTGCTGTTTTCCTTCTCCAGATCATTTTACAGATGAGGAAACTAAGGGAACAAGGTAAAGTGACTCGCTCAGGGTCACACAGCTAGGAATTGTCTGAGGCTGGATCTGAACTCAGGTCTTCCTGACTCCAGGCCCAGCACAGTATCATTGCTCTACCTAGCTGCCCAATAACAATACTAGTTGACATTTATGATGTACTTTGTGGTTTGAAAAATTATGTGTGTATGTATATGTATATGTACATATATACATGTATATACACACACAATCTCTATCTCTATTTCTATATTTTATCTCATTCACTCTATAGAACAACACTATGGGGTAGGTGATATTGCTATCCCTTTTACGGTAAGAAAACTGAGTCTGAGTAAAGTCCAAGTGACTTAGGGTTGCAAGTATCTGATGCAGAATTTGAACTCAGGTCTTTCTCACTCCAAGTTCAACCCTCTACCCACTGTACCATGTAGCTGCCAAAAAACTATGAGTTCGTGTGCTTCAGAGCCAGAGAAGCCTTGCAGGCCAAGGATGAGCAGCTGCTGATTGGCATTGGCAGAGGAAGCTTCTCACTATATAACAGTGAGTTCACAGTTCCAGACCAAAAAATGAAGTATTTACTAAATGAGCATTTATTAAGTATCTACATATGCTAGTACTGGCATAACCATAATGACTGGCATGTATCAAATGTGAGAACCCAGGGCCCCCACCCCCTGCGAGAAAGAATTCAACCTTTCTAAGGTCATCCTGGTATCCTGGAAGTTCATGGACCACCTTTAAGTCATGCCAATCAATGGACTTGAATGCTACCAGACAATTAGCTTGGAGCTGTGTGTGGGGGCTGATCCTCTTCCAGTTGGACAGGGGGACTTCTGGGAGAGCTGACTGGGGACTCTCCCTTTTTGGGAAGCGTGAGCGGCCAGGTGAAGGTGTGCTCTCTCTCTCGCGCTCTCTCTCTCTCTCTCTCTCTCTAGTGTAGATCTGAGCTAGGTTTTCCCATTCTTTCAGAGACATGTGCGCTCTCTCTCTCTCTTTACTAACTTTTAATATACTTTAATAAATGCTTAAAAGCCTAAACTGTTGCTGAATTTATAAGTCGATCTTAGCTAATTCCCCCCTACACTGGGTGGGGGGCAGGTAAGGACACACACATTAGATTTTAAACATCAAACAAGCAAAATTGCTATGAGATTAGGAAATCTGAAAATTCCCTGGCCCTTGAGTATATTATGGACATAAGCAGAAGACTTTAATATTTGTGCATATCTTGATAGTTTTGGAGATATTTTGGAGATATCACAAAATTTCACTCTATGAGTTAGGTACTACAGGAAGAATTATCACCTTCCTTTTATAGATGAAGAAACTGGGGCCTACAGAGGTTAAGTGACTTGCCACGGTCATACAGCTAGGAAGAGGAGAATTTGAACCCAAGTCAGGTCAATACTAATTATTTACTGGAGTTCAAATACTGAAGCTGAAAGTACTTTGACCACAAAATGACAAGACAGGACTCACTGGAAGAGACCCTGATGCTGGGAAAGACTGAAGCCAAAAGGAGAAGGGGACTGCAAAGAATGAGATACATAGATAATATCATAGAAACAATGACTTCAGGAGAAGGTGGTAGATTAGAATGGTGTGATATGCTATGGTCCAGGGGGGATGAAGAGTGGGACATGGCTGAATGCCTGAATAACAACAAATGGTACATGAGGGGGGATTGTGGGAGATAAGGCTAAAATAACAACAACAATAATAATATAATAATAATTTAGGTTTTTAAGTCATTTTCTCATAATAACTGTGAGATTGTGTAAGAAGGATCATTAGCAATGAAAGCTGAGGCTTAGAGAAGTGGGGATTCTTCCTAGGGATCACATGGCTAATAATTATCTCAGCTTGGATTCAAAACCATATCTCCTGATTAAATAGAGTATAAGACCAGAACACAGAGATCACCATATAGTGTAGTCCTAGAAGCTACATACAAACAAAAACCCTTGTGAAAATCACAGGATGATTTAGAGCAAGAAAGAACCTCTGAGATCAGTTAATGTGCTTCCTTCTTTTAAAAAAGTCTTTTTAAAAATTAATAAATGTTATTTTTCTCCTGCTTATTCCCCACCCATCGATGAAAAAAAAGAAAAAAGCAAACCACTGTAACAAACATATAGTTAAATGAAAGAAATTCTCACATTTGTTGTTGTTCTTCAGTCATTTTCAGTCATGTCTGACTCTTTGTGATCCCATTTGGAGTTTTCTTGGCAGAGATACTGCAGTGGTTTGCCATTTCCTTCTCCAGCTTATTTTACAGATGAGGAAATGGAAGCAAACAGGGTGAAGTGACTTGCCCAGGGTCCCACAGCTAGTAAGTGAGGCCAGTTTGAACTCAGGAAGATGAGTCTTCCTGACTCTAGGGCCAGTGCTCTATCCTCTGTACCACATAGCTGCCCTAATTCTTACATGGGCTGTATCAAATATATGTGTGTGTGTGTATATATATATATATATATATATATATATATATAATGTATATTTCAGATATTATGCATCTCTATAAATTCTACAATTTGTTATTTCTCTAGAGAACACAGGTAGCATGCACGGATCATTACTGGTCAAGGCTTTGGTCAAAGTTTTTGAGACTATCAAAGTTGTTTGTCTTTGCAATATTGCTATCTTATAAGTTATTATGTGGGTTCTGTTCACTTCACTCTGCATTAGTTAATACAAGTTTTTCCAGGTTTCTCTGAAACTATCCTTTTCATCATTTAGAGGAAAGATCTGGTAAAGAAATGATATCTTTGGAGGAAATGCTTGAAAAGAGAATGAATAACTCAGTAAAAGAAATATAAAAGCTTACTTAAGTAGGAGACTCCTTAAAAATTATAATGGATCGGGCAGCTAGGTGGCGCAGTGGATAGAGCGCTGGCCCTGGAGTCAGGAGTACTTGAGTTCAAATCCGGCCTCAGACACTTAACACTTACTAGCTGTGTGACCCTGGGCAAGTCACTTAAGCCCAATTGCCTCACCAAAAAAAAAAAAAAATTATAATGGATCACACAGAGTCCACGAACCAACAAGAAATATTTAAAAAACTCTCTCTCTGTCTTTCTCTTTCTCTCCCTATCTCCTCTTCCTCCCCAAGAAAGTTTAAGTGACTTGTCCAACGTCCCAACTAAAATCCTACCTTCTACAGGAAGCCTTCTCCAACCCCTCTTAATTTCCCTCTTAATTGTTCATTATTTATCGTGAGCTTATTTTGTTATATATGTTTGCATTGTTGCCTCACCAATTAGACCATAAGTTCCTTGAAGGCAGGAACTAGCTTTTACCTCTTTTTGCATCCCCAGCCACTAGCGCAGTACCTGACACATAGTAGGTGCTTAAGAAATGCTGATTGGTTGATTGATTGATTGCAATAAGAAAACTAGAATGTTAACTCAAATCTTCTAAATCTGGTCTTATTCCCATCACACCAGATCAATTCAATTGGGTGCCCATCATATACCAGGTACAATTCTAGGAACTGGTGACAGAGACAAATAATGATAATCCTAGCTCTCCAGAAGCTTCCACACCCCAATGAAATCCTGCATTTATCGATGTCACATCAGGTGTGTTCTGTGGGGCCTCTGGCAGAACCCCCTCCCCCCGAAAGGAAGCTAAGCTCCAACAGGTGAATGGATCCCTCCTCCTTCTGCCTCCCCAGCACCGTCGGCTCTTTCAAGGCAAGGGTGAGGGAGGGCGGCATCAAGAGGGAGACATGGGAGGAAAAGAGAAAGAGAAGATGTGTGAAAGAAGAGCCTAAATGGGGGAGATTAAGAGAACAGCTTGGAAGATTACCATGGCAGCAACGAGCTCGGGAAGTAATTACTGTCGGGAACAAATGCAGAATCATTTGACTCACTTCCAAATGAGGGATATTTTAGAAATTTCCAACTCCCGCCGCAGCAGCGAGAAGGGAAGCTTTGCAGATGCACAACATTCAATTAGGCAGGGGGAAAAAAAGGCGGCAGGTACAGAAAGACAGCAATCAACCTTTCATAACCTCCTTCTGTTTCTCCGACTGAATCAAGTGCTTTTGCTTCCCCTGGCCCAGCTGTTCTTTCAAACCTGAAATTAAAAGTGAAAAGCCCTCCCTCCTCTTGCCACTGAATGCATCTCCAGCAGCTGGAGTCAGAGAGAGCCAGTGGTGATGGCGCTCTGCCTCGTTCTCCTCCCCATCTTCACTCCCAGGCTGACCCTGCAGCAAGACTCCAGGAGTCAGGTCAATGGACAGATCCCCACAGGGCACTGGGCTACTTTCCTTTGGGCTTCTCTGTTTCCTTCCCAGGGACTGCCACCATTTCTTTGATAATTACTTACTACCTGTGAAGCTTCTCTGCTTTACCAGGGCCCCGAGTTCTCACACCCGGTGCCAATGTGGACCAGGCTCTGGTAAGATCTACTGACCTGGGATGCTGGGATGCTGGGAACAGGGGCATAGAAAAGGTCAACCCTCTCTGAGGCCCAGAGAGATCAAGTCACTTGTCCAAGGCAGGGACAGCAGAGCCAAGATCGAGCACTAGGTGTTTGCATCCAGATCAACTGCTCCCAATGGCTGTGTGACCCAAGGAACAGCCTAGGCCTCAGTGGGGAAGGAGAGATGCATCGAGCAGCTGGCCTATAGCTGGTAGTCCATCTGGCCTCTTTCTATAGTCATGAAACCTTTAGCAAAGGCATTATTTTTGCACTGGCTGTGGCTCATGCCTGAAATTCCCTTCCTCTCTTTATAACTCTAATTCCACTTAAGACTTGGCTAAAATGTCAATTCTGACATAGGGTCTGATGGGACAGCTCATTGGTGAAGTGGATAGAGCACGGGGTCTGGAGTGAGATAGACCCGAGCACAAATCCTGCCTCAGACACTTCCTAGCTATTTGGTTCTGGGCATGTCCTTTAACTTCTGTATGCATCAATTTTTTCAACTATAAAATGGGGATGACAGCTAGGTGACACAGAGGTTATAGTGCCTTGCCTGGAGTTGGGAAGACTTGAGTTCAAATTCAGCCTCAGACACTTCCTAGCCATGGGACGCTATGCAAGCCACTTAACCCTGTTTGCCTCAGTTTCCTCATCTGTAAAGTGAGCTGGAGAAGGAAATGGCAAACCATGCCAGTATCTCTGCCAAGAAAACCCCCAATGGGGTCAGGAAGAGTCTGGGAAAACTGAGCAACATCAACAACATTACTGGCATGCAGGATCACCTGTGCAAAGATGGAGAGCCATAGGGTCAGCCCCCAAAGCAAGGCCCTCTGTTTTTTCACTTCTCTCTTTTCCCATCTATAAGATGGGGGTGGGGGAGATTGATGCTTGCCTGGCTTCCCTCACAGCGCTATATGGTGCTCAAATGAGATAATAAATGTTTCCAAGTGCCTTGTACATTGTAAAATGCCACATAAATACATTAGCATTGTTATTAGGGGCACAGATGATAAGCAATCCTTCTCCATCTCCCCATAAGTCACTTCCCAAACTCAATTGTCATGACACCACCAATGACCTGGAGCCAGGCCAGGGAGTCTGTCTTAGAAGGAGGCATCCAGTCCAGCCTCATTTCTGTCTAAAGCCTTCAGAAATGCTCCTTTCCCTGTGGTAATGAATCTTATTAGGAGGCTGCAGATTTCCACTTAGACTGTAATTCACCCTCCGACAGAATGACAGTACCACCTCCGTCCATTGTCAGCCTCCTGCTCTCCTCCTGCATTCAAAGAGAAAACATCCTGAGCCAAAGAGAAGGCTGGGATCTCTCTGGGCCTTGGTGTCTGCTAACGAGCCTTCCCCAGGACTTAATGCATCTGAGGATAAATCCCATTTGGGTGTGGGGGAGGGAAAGAGGAGGACACAGCAACCCTATGGTGGTGTGTGTATGTGCACGCATGCATCCATGCAATCTATGTCAACACACACACATATATGTATGTGTATATGTATACACATACGTGTATACATGTGTGTGTTTGTGTATGTGCCATTTATGGCATTCTGACCACAGATGTGGCTGCCTGCTTGTGGGACAGATAGGAAGCAAGAAGAGGTGACCCATATCTTATCCCACTGGACTGGGTCTAAAGTTAGTAAGGCAGGCCCTGAGAGGGGAGCAATGTCAACAGAACGGGGTGGGGCAGGGTTTTCCCAGCTGGGAAAGGTACGTCCCTCCCTTCCAAGATGCCAGCACCCTGGAGCAAAGCCCAATTTTCCCCTTGCTAGTTACAGCTCTGGTCAGGTAGTGCAACAGCTAAGGTGCTTATCCCATGGTGAAGACTGCAGAGGGTTGAGGCAGTAAGGTGGTACAGTGGATAGAGCATGGGGGCCTGGAGTCAGGAGGACCTGAGTTCAGAAACACTTACTAGCTGTGTGACCCTGGGCAAGTTTCCTAACTCTGCCTAAAAAAAGACTCCAGAGAGTTTGTGAACATGGATTTTTTTGGGGGGCTGGGCAATGAGGGTTAAGTGACTTACCCAGGGTCACACAGCTAGTAAGTGTCAAGTGTCTGAGGCTGGATTTGAACTCAGGTTCTCCTGAATCCAGGGCAGGTACTTTATCCACTTCACCACCTAGCTTCCCCATGGACTTTTTTGGGGGTGGGGTGGGGATGACACCTTTATTTTCACAAACCTCTAACTGGAACTTTTCATTTCCTTCAATTACTTAAAAATGTGATTCTGAGAAGGGATCTGCTGTCTTCACTAGACAGCCCAAGGAGTCCATGACAGGAAAAAAAGATTAAGAACCTCAATTCTAGAGAAAAAGTCTAAACATGCTGGTGAGCCCTTTGGAGGTGAGAATCCTCCTGCAGGTAGAGAATGACAAGGGAAGGAATCAGTTTCTTATCCAGCAGAACTAGCCAATCAATTGATAGTCACTTATTAAGTGTTTACTATGTTCCAGTTGTTGTGCTAGGCACTGGGGATAGGAAGTTGGTGAAACAGCATTTATTAGGCACTTATTATGTGCCTGGCACTGTGCTAAGTGCTAGTGATGCAAAGAAAGACAAAAACATGGGTCCTTGACTCGAAGGAGCTCACAGGGTAACAGGGGAGGGAGGGAACCAGACACACAACTACCTACAAGTTACATATATCCAGTCTAAATGAAAAGTAATCTGCAGAGAGAAGGCACTAGTAGTGGGGGAACTGGGAAAGGTCTCCTGTGGACAGTAGAATTTAAACTGCGTATTGATGGAAGCCAGGAGTGAGAGGTGAGGAAGAATATCATTCTAGGCATGGGGCACAGGCAGGGCAAAGGCCCGGCAATGGGAGATGGGATGACCTGTGAATGAGGAACAGCAAAGTGGACCTATGATTTTCAGTGAAATCACAGGGAAGTCCCAGGCGAGGAAATGCCTTCCACTGATGCAAGGCTATACCTTTTTCAAAACTTATTGTCTCATAGAGTTGCCTGGGACCGTGCAAAGCTGTGACTCGCCCAGACTCACTGGTACTTATGTGTCAGAGGCAGTACAGTTCTCTGATCATGACACCGAGAAATGGACATAAAATAGTGAAGCAAACAGTTCCTGATCTTCTTCAGGGAAGAAGGAAAGTGGCAACTACTTCTGCTGGGTTTTCCATCCTGATGTTGGTCCAGCCCCCAAATCTCCTGTCTCTGATTTCCCACTCCTGAGAATAGAAGGCCTCCATCCCTCGCAGGATCTCAAGCCAAGGCAGCACGGTGCTTTAGAGATAACCTGGGGCTTGGGCCTAGTTTGGGTCGTATCACTTGCTAGTCACATGACTGTGGGCAAGTTTCTTTTACTCAGCCTCAGTTTCCCCTACTTGCTCTCTTCAGACATGAAAGAGGGTGAATGTGAAGAAAATGATCCATGAACTAAAAATCGCCATAGGGATGGGAGTTAGATTGGAAGCTCACTGAGGGCAGGGACTGCGTTTTGCCTCTTGATAATACCAATGCTCAGTACAGGGCCTGACACATGGTAGGTTTTCTTTTCCTTTGCCACAACACCGGTCCCCCAGGCCGGTGGATTCCCTAAGCATGGATCCATGGGTTCCATCTGGACATGCAAATGAAGAGGCTTGGAACTCCTGAGGACACTTATCGAGCCAAACAGATCTGGTAGCTCAGGCACGGGCAGCCGAGGCTGCGGCAAAACAAACTCCAGAAGAGATCAGCCCCCCATCCCCCAAAGAAAAACCAACCTCCCCTCCCCCAACCCTTGTCCAACATGTAGAGCTGCCACCTCTCTGTTGGAGCTCATCCAGGCACTGCAGGCAACGATGGGGTTGTACAACCACGCCTGACACAGGAGCAAAGACACGCGACCCTCCATCTGTTTTTTCACTTCCCCCACCAAGGCCTCAGTTTCCTTCTCTGTAAAATGACAGAGCTGGACGATGGAGGCTGAGGTTCCTTTTGGCTCTAGATTCCTGATCCTAAAAGCCAGGAGGAGCTTTTGAGGCCGAGCCCAACCCTCCCATTTTACAGATGATGAAGAGGGGAGGTGACCTTGCCCAGCTCAGAGTCAGAATTTGAGCCCGGGGTCCTCTGGCACTCTAAACACATTTGTGCCGTGTTGGGAGGTTTGCAAAGTTCTTTGCATGCATTACTCCAACATCTCAAAACAGCCCTGTGAGGGAGGTACTGTAGGCATTACTATCCGCACAGAGAGGTCAATAGACTTGTCCAAGGTCACATGGCTCAAAAGAATCAGGGTGACATTTGAACCCTGGCGTATCCTGGCTTCCAAAACTCTAACTATCTCTTACATGGGGATTAGCAAATATGCCCAAATGTGCAGCTCGGTGACAGTAGAATAGAGGGCTGAGGCTCGAGTCAGGAAGATCTGAGTTCAAATCCAGTCTCAGACACTCACTAGATGTTAGACTCTGGGCAAATGACTTCATATCTCTCTGACTCAACTTTGTCATCTGTAAAATGGGGGTAATGGCAGCTTTCTCCCAGGGTTGTTGTGAGGACCAAATGATATGGCCCGTGTAAAGGCCTCTGCAAACTTTAAAGTGCTGGCTGTTATTATCACTGGTTATTAGAGCTAGAAGGCATCTCATACTTGACCGACTCTCCACCCTGTTTCTCATGCTGCCTTCCTGCTCCCTCCTCTCCTGCATCAGAAGCAACAAGTCCAGGAGTGCCCTGCAGGGGCTGAGCAGAATCTAGTGCCTTAGCCCAGGGTTTCAAGGGAAACATCAGCTGAGCCCACAAGGAAAAGCCGCATCTTCCCATTGCTGCAAACCGCCCCAGTTCTGCCCCAACCCCCCCTCCCTGTGTCGGGGGGAGCCACATTGGCCAGTGGCTTCCAGCCCCTAGCTGAGGGCCCCTTTGGAGAGGAGCCACGGACACGCCATTTCTGAGTGGCTGCTTCTGAAACTGTCTGCTCCTGACAGGTTATGCTGCCAACCAACAAAGCCACAATTAAAATAATATTCCACTACCAGGCTTCTTGATCCTCTTATACGTTCCATATGGCCAGGAAAGATACAATAATCGCTGGCTTTCAGGATTCCCCCGGCCCCTATTCTTAAATGGCTGTCATTAATCTTAAAGACCAAGGAAGACGACAACTCCGAATCAAGCATGACAGAAAGGGAAGAGAGAGAAGTCGAAAGTGGATGCTTCAAAGGCTGAGATGTGGATTTTATCCTGATGAAATTAGCAAAAGGACTTCGGAGCACCATATTAATTATCTTGGGTCCAGTCTTCTCCACCCTCATCAAAATAACGTTAAATAAAACCTTTCTTTCCCTGGTCCACAGGGAAGGAAAAATGCATTTTCAAGGACTGGGAAGTATTGCAGAGGGAAATAAAACATTTCTAATTTTTAATCCATTAAGCAAAGACAACCAGACGCTGAGCTCAAAGAGAGAGGCAAGGATTTTTAATACAAATATCCTTTGATTCCAGTGGTGGGAATGCTAATTCTCTTCTTTACTGATATATCTCTAGGAGAAGTTGCTTCGGGAGTTGCATTCTGATGAAGGGGTATGAGAGTTTGTCAGAGCCCGTCTCTTGAAACTCACAATCTATTGGGCATTGAAGAATGTGACTGTATAGTGAGCTCTCTAAATCTAGGTGTGAGAAAACTCCACAGGGTTCTCCTTTGGAGGTGGAACACGGGAGCAGTGTTAGACTATAGGTCTTTGGCCAAGGACTAGCCCGATCTAAGGCCTGAAGATGACGATCACCAGTAGGTTGGCTACAAGGCGATGCCCCTGTTTCTGAACATTGTAACTCATGAAACACACAAGAGGGGCCGCAATCTGGATAGGGGAGAGAATGCTCGCCCTAAAGAAGCCGTGGAGCTTCTGAAGGTGAAGAATAGTGACGGCTCATTATGACCATGATTTCATGCCCATGCCTCCCAAGGTGGCCAACAGCCAGCATTTTCTTTAGCTTATTTCTCTTACATGTTTATGATGAACATTTTCCTGCTTGGTCATGTTTCCATAAGTTCTTGACAACAGGAAATCCCTGTTTTTCCTGAACCTCACAGAAAGCCATGTAGATGGCCCAAGAGGAGAAGAATCAGCCTCCCCTGCCCCTCCTCTGGCTCATCACACCCACACCCACGAGGGCACAGACTCTACCTTGTGGGCTCTCGCAGCTCTCCTCGTCGCTGTTGTCTTGACAATTGTTCTCGCCGTCGCATAAAAAGCTCTGGTCGATGCACAGGCCGTTTTTGCAATGGAAGCGGGCTGTGGCGCACAGTAGGGGATTTGCGGCTGAAAAGGGAAAAGAAGATGAGTTACAAGGAGTTCGAGGAATTGTACTGACCTCCTCCTCCACCACCACTGGGAAGATGCTCCCCAGCAGAACAGAGCTGAGCAGAATGTGGTCCTTCAGTGCAGAGTTCAGAGACTTCTCCCTGGCAGGAAGAGCCTTGGACCAAAAACTATAGGGCTAGTGCCTTAGCACTAGCATGGAGCAAATTATCAGGCAGGGGAAAGAGCACACACACATGTACACACGCAAACCTGAGTTGCACAAGCATGACTTCAGAAACTTACATAGCAACATATCTCCATGTGTGAGCCCAAGACAAAGAGCTTTCCTTTCCTATCACAATTCTTAGCAGTTTTCTCATCTAATAAGTGAGAGGGTCCGATTTGATGATCTTCATGGTTCTCCTGACTTCTAAAAGCATAGTTTCTAAGGGCACCTCCAGTTCTTTTTTTTTTTTTTTGGGTGGGGCAATTGGGGTTAAGTGACTTGCCCAGGGTCACGCAGCTAGTAAGTGTCATGTGTCTGAGGCCAGATTTGAACTCAGGTCCTCCTGAATCCAGGGCCATTGCTCTATCCACTGTGCCACCTAGCTACCCCACACCCCCAGTTCTTGACATTTCATGCTCTAAGGTTCCACCCATTCTGACTTCTAACATTCCATATATTGTGAACCCCTTCGGTTCTTTGTTCTAGATTCCCTTCTAGCTCTGACAGTCTATGTTCCATGTTCTAAGGGCCCTCCCAGCTATTGACATTCCATACTCTAAGGTTCCCTCCTGCCTCAGCTTCTAGTATTCTGCGTGCCATGTTTCACGAACCCTTCCAGTTCTTTGTTCTAGAGTTTCTTCTACCTCTGACATTCTGAGTTCCATGTTCAAAGGACCCTACCAGCTTTTGACATTTCATGTTCTAAGGCCCTTTTGTTCTTTTTTTTTTTGGTGAGGCAATTGGGGTTAAGTGACTTGCCCAGGGTCACACAGCTAGTAAGTGTTAAGTGTCTGAGGATGGATTTAAACTCAGGTCCTCCTGAATGCAGGGCCAGTGCTTTATCCACTGCACCACCCAGCTGCCCCATAACATTTATTTCTGTAAAATTTTGAATTCCAAAATTTTCTCCCTCTCTCCTTCCCAAGACAGCAAGCAATCTGATATAGGTTATACAGTACGGTCATGTTAAACATATTTCCACATTAAACATATTTTCACATGTTGTGAATGAAGAATCAGAACTAAAGGAAAAGCCATGAGAAAGAACCACCCCCACCCCCGCCCCAAAGTGAAAATAGTATGTTTTGATCTGCTTTTAGACTCCATAGTTCTTTTTCTGGAGGTGAAGAGCACTTTCCATCATTCATCTTTTGGCATTGTCTTGGATCATTTTATTGCTGAGAAGAGCTAAGTCGATCATCACACAATGTTGTTACTGTGTACAATGTTCTGGTTCTGCTCACTTCACTCCACGTAAGTCTTTCCAGGTTTTAATTTTATGTTCTGTATTCTAAAGACCCTTCCCTATTTGACAGTCTATGTTCTAAGGTCCCTCCTAATACTACAAAATTCTATGGCTTATATTCTAATATAGCTTCTATCTCTGATATTCTATAATTTAAGGTCAATTTTAGCTCCAACCATTCTGTTTTCCATATTCCAGGGTCTCTTGAAGATCTGTCTTTCTATCTTCTAAGGTCTTTTCTATTGAGAACATTCTGTGTTCTGTGCTCATGCCTTTGAAACCACAGAGCTATTGAAGTAGAAGAATATTTTCTACTTGTTACTACTATTATTTTATACCCTTGCTCCCAATAGGATTAGGAGGGCATGGAGCCACCTGTGTTTTACAGTCTTTTCTGATATAATCATTCTATATTCCAAGTCCCTTTCTTGCTCTGACATTCTGTGTTCTGCGTTCTAAGCTCCCTCTGACACTGATATTCTATGATTCTAACCTTAGATCCTATCTGCTGTCCCCAAAACCTTGAACAGAGACTTCTACTCAGTCCTATCTGTTTGATTTGATTGCCACCTTCATGGTTACCACTTTACAACCTCTTTCTGAGGATTCACTGGTGTAATAATGTATGCCACATATTTTGCAAACCTTGAAGTGCCATTCTGGAAATCCCAAAAGTCTTGGCTCAGTGGATAAAGTACTAGAGTCAGGCAGACCCCAGTTCAAATCCAATCCGAGACACTCACCAGCTGTGTGACTCTGGGAAAGTCACTTAACCCTGTTTGCCACAGTTTCCTCATCTGTAAAATGAGTTGCAGAAGGAAACCACTCTAAGGAGCTCTGACAAGAAGACCCTAAATAGGATCACAAGGAACCAGACAGGACTGAAAAACAGCCGAATAACAATAAATTAAAGCTTAAAACTGCACTAAGACTTTTGGGACCCCCTGTATAAGTCATTAGGCCAGGAAAGCAAAAGACTTGTTCCTAGATTACTCACACATTCACAAACCTTTCCCAATCTCCAGAGGGGAAAGTCATCCAACTACAATAAAAAGAGACAAGACCAGATGCAAAGCAAATAAGTGGATTTGGCTATCTGGAAACCTTTCTGATCTGGAACACAGCTGAAAATAGGAAAGGAAATTTTAAAGGCCTCAGAGTAGCCAAAATCGATGCCATGAAGTGGCCACACTGAAATCTAAGCGTTTTCACCCTCTGCTCCATACTTGACACATGATTCTATTATTTGGTTATCTAGCATCTAAGAAAGATAAGGACCACCAAACTGGAAAAAGGAAGAGGAGTGGATTCACAGACTGCAGTGAGAAATAACAGTGAACCACAAAGGGGAAAACAACAACAAAAACAAAAACAACATCATAAAAAGGTATTTACCACTTTAAAAATATAGCAGTCTTGGGCCATGTAGTATGAGGCTAAATAACCCTACATACCCTAATAGGTCCTGTGGGTCCCATTCTATTGTATTACAGTATAGAATTATGATAACCTCTCATCAACAACAGCAATGGTAAAAAACCATTAGCACAACACATTTCTATGATACTTCGAGTATCCTCCCAGTAGCCCCGTGATGTATCTAGTACAAATATTATTCCACCGTTTCAAGACGAGCAAACTGAGCCTCCGAGAGACTTGCCCAAGGTCAAGCTTGTAAATTAAAGGGGTGAGATTTGGATCAATTTCTTCTTACTCTTAATCTCATTCTCCTTCCCTGACATCACGCTGCTTCCCCACATAAAACAAGCTGCTGCCTATTGTTATGACCTTGAGAAGGCACAGAATGGAAAAACAAAAAGAGATCATCAGAACCTATTAAAAATACCCAGAGAAAGGCATCCAACATGTTGGACAGACTTTCTAGGTTGCACTCATGGAAGAAAGGGGGAAAGGTTCACACAGGATGGAGGTGTCCATGGGCTGCAATCTGGCCCTGAAGAGGCCATAGTCCATCCATCAAGGAGTTCGCTGATACACAGACGTCTCAAAGCATCAGCCAGCCTAAATCGAGAGCCAAGGAACAAAAGGGGCAGTGCCTGTATTCTTGGATTCAGCTACAAAACTCTTGGATCTTAAAAGTTCTTTGGTTCTCACTAAATATAGAGGTTTCTAATCAGCACTTTTTCACGAGGGTATACTGGTAGGTGATGACAGAGAATAAAGAATGGTCTGCAAAGCCAGCTCTGCTTGGGGTAGACAGAATACTCCACAGGAAAAATTTGCAACTAAGCACTCTTCTAGTATCAATTCTCGCCACAGCTAAGGGAAAGGATCAAGAGATCATTATTATTGGGAAAACGGACGCCTTGTAGACCTGTAAAGCTTCAAGATAAGTATACAGGAAATGGAGTAATTCCTTGGAAACATTCTACGGAAGTCACTTAAAAGTCTGTGGAGTGTACTCCTTCAAGATCTATTGTCAAAGCCCATAAATTGTGGGGTTCTCATCCCTAGTGCCTCCCCACAATTCCCATTTATTCCTATGTAATCTGATGCTTACCACTCTCAACCACCCTTAAATTTCTTCTCTAATTTTGTTGCCCAGTGTTCCACCCCTTGAGTCTTGGGAAACCAAGTGCCAAAATGTGACATTTCAGAAAAGTATATAGTGCCAAATAAATGCCAGAAATACTTACTGCCTACTGCATGCAAGCCATGATGTAGGCTATGCTCTCAAGGAGTTTCCATTCTTAGGGGACCTTTCTCAGAAAGGTGCAGATATGCAAGACTAGAGGTCAAGAGGGAAATGATGGCTGGATATGTTGATTTGGGAGTCATCAGCATAGATAGAGGTGATAGCTGGCTGAATCAATTGGAGCTGATCAGTTCACTAAGAGAGAGTTGAGGGAAAAGATGGCATAGCCTTGGGGGAACAACTATAAATAGGAAAGATGAACCTACACATGGGACCAGGAAGAGGGGGAAAACCTGGACACAAGAAATAAGGATATGAGGGAGGAGATAAATGCAAAGAACAGGGTCAGGCAAAATCTTATGATTTTATGAGAAATGTGAAGCAGCAGAGATTATTTTCAACTGGGGGGGGAGAGAGAGAGGGGGGGGAAGAAGAAGAAGGAGGAGGAGGAGGGAGAGGAGAGAGGGAGAGGGAGGAAAGGGAAGGAGAGGAGGAAAGAGAGAGAGAAGGGAGAGAGAGAATGGAGAGAGGGAGAGAGGGAGAAAGAAGAGAGGGAAGGAGGGAGAGGGAGAAAGAGAGAGGGGGAGAAGGGTGTGTGTGTGTGTGTGTGTGTGTGTGTGTGTGTGTGTGTGTGTGTGTGTGTGTGTGAAACAGACACAGAGAGAGACAGAGAGAGAAGGGAGGAAGAAGGAGAGAGGGAGAGGGTGTGTGTGTGTGTGTGTGTGTGTGTGTGTGTGTGTGTGTGTGTGTGTGTGTGTGAGAGAGAGAGAGAGAGAGACAGACAGAGAGACAGACAGACAGACAGACAGACAGACAGACAGACAGAGACAGAGAGGAAGATGAGGTAGGGTAGGCCAAGGGGGTAATCAAGAAAGGTTACACGGACAAGGAGGCCCCTGCCTTGGGATCTGAAGGGAGGGGAAGGCTCCGACACACAGAGGCAAGAGTTCGTTTCAGGCACGAGGGGCGTCACAAACAAAGGTGGTTTGGCTGGAATGTGGAATAGGGGCACAGCATGACAGAGCTGGAAGGGCCTTTGAAGGTCATTTAGTTCAACCCCTTCACTTTACCTTTGAGGACACAGAGACCCAGTTAGGAGAAGTAACTTGTCCAAGGTCATAAAGATAAATGTCAGAGGTGGGTCTTGAACCCGGGTTCCTTGACTCCATGCAGATAGGGAAGGGCTGGAAGGATAGGACGGACCCACATCATGGAGGCCCTTGAGCCCAACAATTTGGTAGATGATGAGGAACTATGGAAGGTTTGGAAGGAATGGGATGGCCCACTCCAAGAGATCCATCTAGAAGATTCTATAGGCAGCCACAGGGAGGGGCATCCTCCTAGCCCTAAAGGTGGGCATCTCGCCACATTCTATTCTTGGTCCTCTCCTCTTCTCCCTCAAGACTGTCCTTTGGTGATCTCATCTCCTATGGCTTCAATGATCACCTCTCTGCCAACGACTCCCAGCCCTACACATCTCCATCCCATACCTTGTCCTTGAGCTATAAGGGGCCAAGGGGACATCGGGACTTCAGTGTCCCACAAGCCCTTCAAAGGCGACCATGTCTAAAACAGGACAGCATTTCCAAATCTTCCTCCTCTCTTAGCCCACTTCTCCATTTCTTAGCTGATATCAATCTCCTTCTACTGTCTGAATATCTTCCCATCAGGTCGATCTCAACATGTGAACACAAGAACGAATGCTGGTCTGAGAACGGCAAGAGGAAGCAGAGCCCGCTCGGTGAGGAAAGGCTACATCCCAGCAGGGATCGCCTTCCTCTGTCTCTTGGAAATATTGCCATGCTCCTGACCTTTAAAAGAGAAAATCCAGGCCTGTTCAAGGGGCTGCGTGCCAGCTTCCAGCTCCCACCCTGCAGCCCACAGAATCAGCACAGTGCCTGCTCCCAACAGCTTGCATGGCTGTTCAGAGCCGAGGGGCCCCTGCTCCAGGCTTGGCATTCCCCTATTTGCTGACTATTTAGAGAAGTCAGCTCGGCATAATAGAGAGGCTTCTAGACTTGGAAGCAGGAGAGACCTGCCTCAAATTTCATTGCAGGTTCTTACTGGCCATGAGATCATGGGCCAATAACTTCAGCCTCTGTTCTCACATCTATGAAATGGGTATAATGATAATACCTAGCATTTCAATAGGGCTCTAAGGTCTGCGACGTGCTTTACATAAGTTAATTCTCATTTAATCCTCACAACAACTCTGTGAGGGAGGTGCTATTATTATTCTCATTTTACAGATGAGAAAACTGAGGCAAACAGAGCTTCAGGGACTGGCCCAGGGTCACACAGCTAGTTTGTGTCTGAGGCTGGATTTGAACTCAGGTCTCCCTGACCCCAAGTCTACTACTCTAGCCTAGAAGCCTGGGAAAAGAACATCCTCCAATTGGAAGGGGTCTCTGAAGTCATCCAGGGCAACTCATTACTGAAGAAGCCCAGATCCTGGCATCCCACTATTTGCCAAGGAAGACTGAATTCCCAGGAGACAGGCTGAGAATCAGGCAAAGGGACATCTTTCTGTATTCATCTGCTTTTCCAGCCACGACCAGAAAAAAGAAGACACTCAGGCCTCAGCCATTTGGACTTAACTTCCCACAGATGCCACCCACCCAGATCAGGCTGCGGCCCTGGCTTCCTTGTGAGAATCAACACCTTCAATGTTGGGGGGTGGGAATGAAATGTTTCTGGCTAGAGAATAAAAGACAGGCCAGTTGGTGACAAAGTCTGCCTGGGATTTGGGATGAAGAGTGGGTGTTTCACAAAAGAAGAGATAAGGGAGAGAATGTTTGAAGGAGCTGAGTAATATGCAAATACAGTAGTACTTGAAAAAGAAATATTCTCCAAGCTAACCTTAAAATGAATTTTCAGATCAGAAGAACACATGGGAAGACTTAAATTTTCTTATAAAGTAGGAGCGTCCTGCATATGGAACCATGAGCAACAAACACTGTCATTCATTCATTCATTCATTTGTTGGTTTGTTCGTTTATTTGGGTTAGTTCATTTGTTTACTTGTTCATTCATCCATCCAACTTTTTTCTTTTTCTTTTCTCTCTCTCTCTCTTTCTTTCTTTCTTTCTTTCTTTTTTTTTGTGGGACAGTGAGGGTCAAGTGACTTGCCCAGGGTCATACAGCTAGTAAGTGTCAAGTGTCTGAGGCCACATTTGAACTCAGGTCCTCCTGAATTCAGGGTAGGTGCTTTATCCACTGCGTCACCTAGCTGCCCCATCCAACATTTTAAAAGCACCTCCCTATTTAACTTACCAGCATGCTGCTGTGGGGTACCTTCATCCCTACAACATTGCAGGAAGTCTTTCCTCATTAGGATGTAAGCTACTTGCAACCATGGATTGTCTTTCTTTTTATTTGTATTTTCATCCTATGCACTTGGTACAGTGCCTGGCACATAGTCAACCAATTAGCCAATAAGCCTTTATTAAGCACCTACTATGTGTCACGTACTATGCTAAGTGCTGGGGATACAAAGAAAGAAAAAAGACAGTCCCTGCCCTCAGAAAGCCTACAATCTAGTAAGGGGAGAAAAAAAGCAAACAGATATACAAACATCCTATGTAAATATGTAGGAAATAGGATCAATAAAACAAATAGGGAATAGGATAAATAGGAAATAAACAAAGAGGGATTGGGAAGGGCTTCTTGTAGAAGGTGCGATTTTAGCTGGGATTTGGAAGCCAGGGAAGACTCGAGGTGGGAATGAGGAGGGAGAATACTTCAGCCGGAGAAAATGCCCAGAGTAGAGAATGGAGGATGTCTGTCACCGGATGGAAGAGAACATAGGAACAAGGGGCAGTGGTTATAAGGTACGTGAAGATTGGAAAGGAAGGGAGGACTAGGTTATGAAGGGCATTGAATGCCAAATAAGGGATGTTGTAGATGATCCCAGGGGTCATAGGGAGCCACTGGAGTTTATGGAGAATGGGAGTGACCTGCACTTTAGGAAAATCACTTACTAAGTGCTTACTAAGCGCTTGTTGCCTTGCCTGCCTCTCTGCAGGGACCAGTGCTAGGGGATGAAATGACAAAGATGAAAAATGACAGTTCCTGTTCCTGGGGAAATTAGATTCTAATGTGAGGGAGCAGTAGGGATTGATACAGCTTAAAACAGATGAGCCAAATACAAGCTGCAGAATGAGGGCGGAGCAGACTCAGGCAGAGGGCTGAAGGGAAATCTGAGGAGGGGGAGGACCACACTTTTAATCAGGGCATGGAAGGAAAGGTTAGGAAGAGGTAGAGGCTAAGGGAAACTGAAAGAAGAGAAGGGTTCTGGGAGGAGGCAATGAGGAGGGAGTTCAATCGATTCAGGCAGGGGGAGAGATAGGCAAAAAATCAGAGGTGGGAGGAGAAGCCTGAAGTTCAGGGAATAGCTGGGGGTCCCCTGTGAGGATGGAATGTAGTGCTTGAAATGAGGCTGGAAAGATAGACTTTGAAGGGCTAAGACTTTTGGATTTTGTCTTAAAAGCCACAGGGAGCTACTGCAGATCATGGAATGAAGGAAGGGCCCGGTTACATCTGTATGCTAAGAAGAGTAGTTTCTCATCTGTGTGGAGGAATAATTGGAGGTAGGGAGAGCAATAGGGCATCAATTGTAATGATCCAGGAGACAGGCGATAAGGACCTGAATCAGAGATCGGGGTGGAGACTCTACTTGGGAAGAGAAGGGAAGATATGAGAAGGCTGTCACAGAGGTGGAACTGACAATATTTGGTAACTAAGTGGATATGGGGGAGGAGGGAGTGAATGAGAAAGGAAAAGAAATAAGAGAGAGAGAGAGAGAGAGAGAGAGAGAGAGAGAGAGAGAGTGTGTGTGTGTGTGTGTGTGTGTGTGTGTGTGTGTGTGTGTGTGTGTGTGTAGCACCTACTTACAACTCTGGGAGGTAGGCAGTGTTATTTCCCCCATTTTACAAAGAAGGAAACTGAAGCAAAAGAGAGTTAAGTGACCTGCCCAGGGTCACACAGTCAATATGACTCCACAGTACATAAGCAAAGGATTAAAAAGGCACTTGATAAACATTTCAACCATGTACAGGAGGGAGGGGGCTTCGGATTGGCCTAACAGCCACTTATCTAGGTCTGCAGGAGGGGGTGGCAATGTCCTCATTGTAGTTTCTACAAAAGAACAGGATGAGATCCAAGCTGACCAATCATACACAGTGAGCAACTTCAGGAAAGGAAAGATAGGGTGACATAGGGGCAGTGTGGCAGTGGATGGAAATTGGAAGAAGCCGAGTTCGAATCCTGTCTCCAGCAAGTCCAGTGCTTCTTTAGGCTTTACGGTTCTCTATCTTCTGTGAAAACTGGCCTGCACAACCAGGAATGATTTCCTTTCTTCCCTTTGCCTCCCCTTGACTACTCCCCACCAGATGGTTTTTTGCTTGCTATTTTATTATATTGTGTTGTATTTATTTTGATTTCATGCTGTATTTTAATTTTTTTATATTTTATTGTATACTCATATTTATCGTGGATGTTGTTGATGACGGTGATAGCATTTCTACAGTCTCAAATGAGATCATATTTGCAAGAAGAGCATATCACAGTGGTTGGCACACAGTAGGTGTTTCAGGAGTTCTCCCCTAGTAGTGTGGAAGGTTCTCAAAGGCAGGTCTTGGTTCAGTTTGTTTTTCTTAAATCTCTGTTAGCACTGAGGACAGTACTGGGTTCCTAGAAGTTCACCGTTTCAAGGATCTCCCCTTGGCTCCTGTGACTGGCTACCCTGATGGAGATCCAAGCTGAACTAGACATTGGCAGCTTCTCTTCAAGGGTTGTGTGACCAAAATCCAAATTCAATTGGGTTGATGCCCAACTGTGCGGAGAACGCCCCTCCAAACTCTGCTAGGCTGAGCCTTAGCTCAGCATGCCACCGGGCCCAGAATGGCAGGAGCCACCAGAGGCTTGGCTGGGTTCTACTCAAGTGGCTTTCTAGAACCTAGCATCTTCTTCCACGATGAGATGCCTCTATGATGGGGTGTAGAACTAGGACGTGTATGAATAGAGCTAACAGGAAGTAAGCATTAATCACTGCTGAATGAAGGAAGGAAACACAGAAAGCAGATTAGATATGGGAAATGAACAAGAGAAAGCCTGGGGGGAGGGAGATCTTTGGCCTAACCATTCTCTCTACACGGGAAGGTCTCATGTGGTGTAGGCAAAAGAACACCAGATGCGGAGCTGAAGGACATGTGTTCAAATGACTCTCCTTCTTACTATCTCTGTGACCTTGTGCAAGTGATCTGAGCCCTCTGGGATTTATTTTCCTTATCTATGAAATGGGTTCAGGTATATGCTTGGGCAACCGTAGCTGAAGACATACAAATTTTAAGTATTCTGAGTGACGGAGACAAAGGAGAACACACAACAACTGGTGGAACTCAAAGTCAGATGGAATTCAATTTGAAAGGGTTGTTGGTTGACATAAATTTTGAATGAAAGGAGAAATGAAAGTAGAGGTGGGGAGAGGAGAACTTGAGTATGCAATAAATAGAGCCCTGGATTTCAAGTCAGAAAGAATGGAGTTCAAATCCAGTCTCAGACACTTAGTAGCTGTGGGACCCTGGGCAAGTCACTTCACACCTGTCTGCCTCAGTTTCCTCATCTGTAAAATGAGCTGGAGAAGGAAATGGTAAATCCACTCCAATATCTTTGCTGAGAAAACCTCAAATGAGGTCACAGAGAGTTAGACATGACTAAAATGACTGAACAACAACAACAAATAGCACCTGCCCACCAGGGTTGCTGTGAGGATCCAGTGAGATATTTGTAAACCACTCAGAAAACCTTCAAACACAGTGTCAGCGCTAGCTATTATTATCTATTAAGACATGGTGGTGGACAAAAGGTGGGTCAGGAGGGAGGGTGCACCCATGAGAGGTCTGGAGGGGTGGCCCAAGTCCTCAGGTAACTTTGGGTGCAGAGACACTTACTACAGTTTTCTTCGTCGCTGCCATCTGGACAGTCCTCGAACCCATTGCATCTGAAGCGGCCTATGATACAGTGGATGCCACTGGAGCAGGGGAAGAAGGTCGGCCCACACTTGGACTTGGCCTTGGCTGGAAGAAGAAAGATAAGCAGAGCAGGTTATTAGGGGAGGCCTTCCGGTGCTAATCCCTGCCCGTCACCCAGAGTGATGGACCGCTGGGTCCTCTAAGATTCAGCTTCTGGGAAGAATGATTAGAATGATCAAGCTGGGCCTCAAAGACAAGATCCGAGGATGCGCCTCCCTCCACCCTGTCGGGGGAATGTCAGACTTTGATGTGACCATTAGCTTTGCTGAACCGTTCCCCTCCCCTCTTTTTTTTTTTCTTTTCTTCTTTCTTATTAAAGCTAGCTCTCTGGGAGGGGCACTTTGGGAAATAAATGTGGGTGCTGGAAAGGCAGAGGATATCAATGAACAAGCTCAGAGCTCTTTTCTCTGCTACACCACCCACCCACCCCATCTTCTCCTGGATTTTTTTCTGACGTGTCATGTTAACATCACACATTGGGGGTGGGGGAGAGGACTGCTTTACTAGTTTGGATTTCAGAGGAAGGATCGCCATCAGAGACTAAGAGCAGGAAGGGATCAGAGAAGCCATTTGGTTTACCTCCTTTAAGATTCCACAGATGAGGAAGGGGAGGGAGAGGTGAAGCATCTTTGTTCAAGGTCACACCGGAGGGACGAAGCAAAGCTTGTCCACGGGCAAGTCCCTCACCCCATCTCAGCCTCATTTTCCTCATCAGTCAAATGAGGATAATAACTGTATTCAGTCAAGTGGCACTCATTAAGTGCCTATTATGAGCTAACCACTGTGTTAAGCCCTAGCCCTTACCCTCGCAGGGCTGTTGTGTGACTAAGAGGAGAGAATTAATTCATGGAAAATGCTTTTTGAAACTTGAGTACTATGTAAAAATTGAATGCTGTTATTACTGTTATTGTTAGAAGGCAGATGGGTGGCTCAGTGGATAGAGCACTGGGCCTGGAGTCAGGAAGACCTGCGTTCAAATCCTGACTCAGACACTTACTAGCTGTGTGATCCTGGGCAAGTCACTTAACCTTTGTTTACCTAACTCCACTGGAGAAGGAAATGGAAAATCACCCCAGTATCCTTGCCAAGACAACTCCATGGACAGTATGGTCACAAAGAGTTGGACACAACTGAACAGCAACAATTGTTATTATAATTTTGTAATAGGAAGAGACAAGGAGGCCAAGAGGTTGAGAGCACAGAGGGCTAAGTAGAGGCCCCGGGATCAAAAGTCATATTCCTGTTAGGTTAACGAGGTTAACTGCCTTCCATTCCACATTCTTAGGACAATGAATGATTTAGGTCTGATCTCATAAAACTGATTCCTGGATGAGGCTGAGAACAGTATCATCACCATGAGGCCACAGCTTTCCTGAGCTGAGAAGAGACAGATAGGGACAAGAGAGGGTAGGGACTGAGGAGACAGACACAGGTTTTGGAGAAGGTTTTTTGAGGTCCTTGGCCACAAGCTATATTCCCAAATGAGGTCATTCCTTCCCAAATCAGAGAACCAGATATTTATAGTGAGAAGGGATTGCTGAAGCCATTCGGTACTTCCATCTCATTCTACAGATGGGGAAACTGAGGCCAAGAGAGGTTGAGCAACTGGTCTGAGCTCACACAGCTTGTAAATATCATCTCCAGGATTCGAATCCAGATCCTTGGACCACAAATCCATTGACCTATTATAATATTATGCCAGTCTGGTGCTGCCAATTAGAAGAAAGCCTTCACAATAAGAAAGGCTTCTTTCTGCTCCGATAAATTCTTCCTCTCACATCCTATCTAAGAGTAATTTGAAAAGAAGCCACTTTTGCTTGATTTAGTGTCCTGCTAACAAAAGCACACTGTTTGGAGTGATGTATTTCCCCATTAACAGTGCTGGTAGTTCTAGGTTAGGCTCCTAAGATGTAAGATAGGATCTGTCATTACATTCCAGGTATTCAAGCACTCCCTCCTAGCCTTCCCCCTCCATGAAGACCTCTTCCCTCTCTTTTATTTTTCCCCTCCTCCCTCTTCTCCTAAAAGAAGAATCCAAGGTCCTCTAAGAAATAATAGAATAACAGACCATTACTTTAGAGAAAACAGGCAGTAAATTAACTCAGTGTTACTGCCATCAGTAACACACCAACTTTGGCAGCAGCCAATTCACAATCAAAAGGACTTTAAGACCTGCTTTTAAAAACCCAAAGAAAACTGCTCTTCAACACCTCCCTGCCACCCTGCTGCCCCCTCAGTTCCAGATTTGGGATTGTTACCCATGTGTTTTTCAACCTGAGTAGGCTGGTAAAAATAGTAAAGCAATCCTAGCCATTATTTAAACATTTTATAAAGTATTTTAGATGTGGCATAGTGCTCCTCAACCGCTGACTGATGAGCATTTTTCCTTGCTGAATAAGACCTATCATACCTCATTCCTTCCTTTCTTTGGAATAGTGGTGGGTAGGTAATATGGATGGCGAATGAATCAAATGCTTTCAAGTGGTGATATCTGGGTTGGTTGGCTCTTGGTAGCCCCAGTTCCTGTGGCTTAGCTCTTTTTATTTGTTACAAATGAAGGCTCTGGAAATGAAAAGAATCTAAAAACAAAAGGCATCAGTGAAACTAAAAAAAGAAAAAAAGCCTATCCTGATAGAGAAGACAAAAGCATAGGAAGTCACCTACAGAGAAACTGTAAAGAATGAACTGGATTTGGACTCTGAAGATTTGGGTTCTAATCCTTGATCAGGTATTTTCTAGCTTTGGATTCTTAGACCCTGGCTTCACTTTCCTTCTCTGTAAGATTAGGGGCATAGACTAGACCTTGCCCTAGACACTATAGCACTACAGAAAAGAACATCTACCATGGTAGAGAGGACCACAGTGATTGACCAAAACTCTTTCCAAAGGAGAAATGAAGATCAGACCAATCTCCCTTGCTAAATTATGTATGTTTCTTTCTTTCTTTTTTTTGTGGGGCAATGAGGGTTAAGTGACTTGCCCAGGGTCACACAGATAGTAAGTGTCAATTGTCTGAGGCTGGATTTGAACTCAGGTCCTCCTGAATCGAGGGCTGGTGCTTTATCCATTGTGCCATCTAGCTGCCCCTGTACGTTCCTTTTGACACCAGCATATCCCACCTGTTCCAAGGTGCCTTTCCTTCCTGCCAACACAGAATCAGAGAATTTAAGAATTAGAATGAACCTCAGCAGCCATCCAATCCAACCCATAATTCCACAAGAATCACACTGCACTGTGATGAAATAATGGGATTTAGCAGATACTCAAAGACCCACCTGGAGATTAATCTATACTGATTGAATCAAGTGAGAGTGATTGACTGCTGATTAAGCCTACTTCAAGTTAACTGGATTGTAATCACACCTGGCTAGCCCTTAAGAAGGTATTGTTCTTAGAAACTAGACTGTGAACTCGACTTGAGAACACCTTCAAAGCCAATGGATTTGGAGGACAGCAACCAATCACCTTGAAGCAGTGTGTAAGGACCACCTCTGTTCCAGACCTATAAAAAGCTTCCACAATCAGCTTGCTGTGGAGTTCCTGATTAAAGCAGGCTCGTGGAGGAGGACTTGAGGAAGAACCCAACCAGGCTGGAACTCTAGGCTAGGTAGGACTTCTTTTTCTTAACTTTCTGAACTCCTTGTAAATATCTGTATGCTTTAATAAATGTTTAATGCCCAAAGACTGGTACCGAAACTTTTTAATTTAAGGTGATCACACAATATAGATTTTAAACATCACAGCACTCTACCCAACAAGTGGTCCACCAGCCTTGGTTTATAAGCAGCTGTGGGTAGGGACTGTCTCCTTTCTGTATCCCTAGGGCCTAACAGTATGACTGACATATAGTAGATGCCAAATAAAGGCTTCATGATAGATTGAATACTCCCATGCAGGAAGAATGCATTCCCTCCTACAGTTTCCCACCTCAGGTTAGGTTGGGTTTAATGGTTCCATCAAGTTTAAATTAGCCCCCTTGAGACTTGAGTCCATTACTCCTAGTTTGTTTTTTTTTTTTCATCACTCCTAGTTTTGCCCCCTGGAGCCTAACTGAAAAGTCTACTCCCTCTCCTAGTACTTGAAGATAGAAATATTCACTTCTCGAGGATAAACCCACTCCACTCCCCATTAACAGTGCTTGTATCTCTAGGTTAGGCTTGTAAGACAAGGATTCAAAACCCTTTATCATCCTGGCTGTCCTCTACTGCTTCCTCTGTAGCTTGTCAGGAAGGAGAGGGGTTGTCTCTGAGATTTCCATGGTGTAGGAAACTCCCAGGTGAGAAAACTCACCCTATCAATGCAGGTTACTACCCTCTCCACAAATTAAAACCTTAGAGAATTGCCTAGAGCAGAGGCATCAAAATATGTGGTGTACAACCCTCCTGAGTGTGGATGAACAGAATGCAAATATAACTGGGAAATACATGACAATATATACAACACACATACATAATATTGCATTTTAAAACAAAGTCAATTTATTTTTGTTTTTTGGGTGGGGCAATGAGGGTCAAGTGACTTGCCAAGGGTCACACAGCTAGTAAGTGTCAAGTGTCCACTGCGCCACCTAGCTGCCCCCAACAAAGTCAATCTGTGACCCACAGGGCTCCTTCTGTATGGTTTGATGGTGCCTGTTTCTATTTGAGGTCGACATCATCAGCCCAGACTCCTGAAAATTTAAGGGACTTGCCCAGGGGGATACAGCCAGGATGATCAGAGGCAGGATTCAAATCCAGATCTTTCTGACTTCGAGGTCACCTCCCTATCCACTATGCTTCACTGCCTCTTATCTTTTCGATGCTCTTCCTAAAATGTGGTACCTGGAACTGAATATAATGTTCTAGATATTGTCTGATGAAGACTGAGTACATCTCTACTACCCCCTCCTTATTTCTGGAATGTTTTCCTCTCTTAATGCACTTCAAGGTCACATTTACTTTTCTGGTGGCCATATCACACTGTGACTCACATTGAACTTGTGGTCCAGTAAGGTCCCTAGATCTTTTTCATAGAAAATTGCCCATTACCTATGCCTCCCCACTCTTGTACTTACAAAGTCCACTTCTTTCTTTCTTCTTTTTTTTTTTTTGATGGGGCAATGAGGGTTAAGTGACTGGCCCAAGGTCACACAGCTGGTAAGTGTCAAGTGTCTGATGCTGGATTTGAACTCAGGTCCTCCTGAATCCAAGGCCAGTGCTTTATCCACTGTGCCACCTAGCTGCCCCAAAGTCCATTTCTTAAATCAAGTATAAAAATTTAAATTTAGGGGACAGCTAGGTGGTGCAATGGATAAGGCACTAGCCTTGGATTCAGGAGGACCTGAGTTCAAACCCAGCCTCAGACACTTACTAGCTGTGTGACCCTGGGCAAGTCACTTAAACCCCATTGCCCTGAAAAAAAACCCAAAAAACAAATAATAAACACAACTGATATTGGGGCAGCTAGGTGGCGCAGTGGATAGAGCACTGGCCCTGGATTCAGGAGTACCTGAGTTCAAACCTGGCCTCAGACACTTGACACTTACTAGTTCTGTGACCCTGGGCAAGTCACTTAACCCCCATTGCCCTGCCAAAAAAAAAAAAATTTAAATTTATCCCTGTTTAAAATCTTAATATAGGGGCAGTTAGGTGGCACAGTGGATAAAGCACCAGCCCTGGATTCAGAAGGACCTGAGTTCAAATCTGCCCTCAGACACTTGACACTTAAGTAGCTGTGTGACCCTGGACAAGTTACTTAACCTTCACTGCCCCTCAAAAAACCAAAATTTTAATATAAACCCTCCTTTTTCTTGGCTTTTAATGCTCTTGATAACCTGGTCCCTTCCTACCTTCCCAAGTTTCTTATCTATTATTCTATCTTAAATATTCTGCAATCCAGTGGCTCTAGACTCTTTGCTGTAGCTCACACAAGACACTCCATCTCCTGAGGCCAGGCATTTTCTCTGGCTGACCGCCACACCTAGAAAAGCCTTCCTCCTCATTTCCATCTCCTGGCTTCCTTCAAGTCTCAGTTAACGTCTCACCTTCTGCCAGGAGCTTTTTCTGTTTCTGCTTAAGTTTATTGCCTTCCTTCTGAAATTACCTCCAATTTATCTTGAATGCATCTTGTTGGTATAGTTATATACATGTTGTTTCCCCCTTAGACTGTGAGATCCTTGAGAACTCAGTTTTGTTTTATTTTGGCCTTTGTTTGAATCACCAGGACTTATCACAGAGTCTTACATATGGAAGGGCAGCTAGGTGGTACAGTGGATAGAGCACCCGGGCTGGAGTCGGGATGACTCATCTTGCTAAGTTCAAATCTGGTCTCAGACACTTACTAGCTTCGTGACCCTGGGCAAGTCACCTTACCCTGTTTGCCTCAGTTTCCTCATCTATAAAATGAGCTGGAGAAGGAAATTGAAAACCACTCCAGGATCTCTGCCAAGAAACCCCCAAATGTGGTTATGAAGAACTGGAAACAACTGAACAAGTGGCATATAGTAGGTGCTTAATAAATGCTTGTTAATTGGATTTGACTTAAATTATCAGTCCTCTAATCCATATCCCCTCGATACTCAGGAAGTCAGTTTTTACCAAATGTAATCATGGGATGCTCAGTAACTGTTTCCTGTTTCCTCTTTTCTAGTTAGATTGCAAGGCCCCTAAGGGAAAGGAGTTTCCATGGCACTACAAGATTAGACTTTTTCTAAGTTCTAGGATTTTATTGAATCTTTCGCTGCAAAATTTCTAGAAATCTTAATTCAAGATTCTTAGAAATCTTTAGTTGTGAGGATCAAATGACAGGTGGTTGGCAAAGATATGATAAAAAATGAAATAATGTAGACATCTCACTGTCTTACCTAACCAAACTCTATGCTGTAGGCTTGGGTCCACTTTGCACGTGGGTATGTCCCTTTCTTCCAGTGAATAGAGGCTGGATGTCTACTTGTTATTACAGAAAGTTTTCCTGACCATCAGTGAGCCAATGATATTGTCGTGCATGTGATTCTAGATCTTATTTCCAGCCCCAGTCTCTCTTCTGAGCTCTAGTCTTGTAACATTAGTTGGCCATTTCCAATGGGACATCTTATAAGCACACCTCCTCAATGTTTCCAAAACAGAGATCAGTATCTTTCCCCTCAAACCCTCCCTCTCTTTTTTCACTTCCCTATTTCTTTCTTTCTTTTTTTTTTTTTAGTGAGGCAGTTGGGGTTAAGTGACTTGCCCAGGGTCACACAGCTAGGAAATGTTAAGTGTCTGTGGCTGGATTTGAACTCAGGTACTCCTGACTCCAGGGCCAGTGATCTATCCACTGCGCCACCTAGCTGCCCCTCACTTCCCTATTTCTGTCAAGAGCACTATCATCCTTCTAATCAGTCAGGTCTATAAAACTGAGAGTCAGTCTTCCTTCTCCCTCACATCCATCCACATTCAATCAGTTCTTTAGTCTTGTCCAGTCTATTTTTCCAACACTTCTTACCTCCATTCCCTTTCATCTACTCACATAGCCAAGACTGAAGTTCAAGTTCTCATTACTTCTCGTCTGAATAACTGCAATACCTTCCTCACTGGTCTCCCTGTCTCTAATCTCTCTCCTTTCTGGTCTATTCCCCACATGGCCATCAAAGGGATGTTAAAAAGCAGTGATCTGATCATATTCCTCCCCTGGTTTAAGATCTCTCATGGTCCCCACAGCCACCAGAGAGAAGCAACACTTGTGGAGATGTGTCTTCCCAGCTGCCTCTGCAGGTTTTATAGTCCTCAGTGGCTACAGCTACTAAAAACTTGAAAAAGAAAGTCTTTACCATCAAAATCTTAGATGGGTCCAATGTTTTAAAATCAGAAATGGATATGGTTTTACCAATGGAAATGCCATTCAAGAAGCCAAATTATACTCTGACTTGCCATCATACCCTAAGTACCACTGGGTCTTTTCATCCTTCTTACAGTTAAAACGTCCTATATATGGTGTCTCCCCCATAGTACCGTGAGCTTCTTAAGACTTAAGTCTCTTACCTTTCTATTTTTGTTCCAAGTGCTTTGTACACAGTAAGTACTTAATGGATGCATTTTCATTTATATTTGGATAAAATACAACGTTCTTTGTTTGACATGGCACCCCCTTCTCCATTCCAGACAAAGTGGCCTACTTGCTTTATGGGTTGGCCTGGATAGTCTCAGAAGTCCCTTCTAACACTTGGATCACGATTCCTGAAATACATGGCAGGTGCTCAAAAAAAAGCTTGTCGGATAACTGAATCAATGCCAAGGAATCTCGGAGGGGAAGTAGGAGGGTTTAGGACACAGAACTTCAGCTGGATGACTTTATTTTAGCCCAGAATTCTAGCATCTAGAGCTGGGAGGAACCTTTGGAGATCCTCCATTATCCTGCCTCCCTTAGTTTACTTATTTATTTATTTATTTACTTCTTTCTTTCTTTCTTTCTTTTTGGTGAGGCAATTGGGGTTAAGTGACTTGCCCAGGGTCACACAGCTATTAAGTGTTAAGTGTCTGAGTCCAGATTTGAACTCAGGTCCTCCTGAATCCAAGGCTGGTGCTTTATCCACTGCGCCACCTAGCTGTCCCCCCCTTAGTTTACTTATTAAAAAAATAGAGGTTTCAAGAGTTAAAGTATGTCCAAGAACAAACAGCAAGCATGTGGATTGGACCCCAAGACCTCTGACTTCAAATTCAGTGTTCTTGCCCCTATGGCAAAATCTGTCCCATTCCGCCCAGGAATGGATTGGTTGCTACGCCAAATTAGATTTCTAACCAGTAACTAGTCACACTAGCTCCCAGGCTGGCATTTTTTGTACCACTTTTGGAGATCTTCTCCAATGCATTAGCCTTTGTTTTCCAAATTAGCATGATCCAAATCAGGGAATTTTTGTTACCAATGGGGTGAAGCAATTGCTTTTTACATAATTTTATTAGAAAACTACACAAATCCCCTCCTGCAATTGCCCCCCACCCCTCTATTTTTTTTTTTAAAGAAAGAATTAGCTACAATTCAATTAGCAACATATTTGGGCCATGCTTACTGAACCTATTTCAGAAACTGCTAATGAGGTTTCCTGTCCCAGCAGCTCAGCAAAATGGGCACTTACTTCAGTAAGGACAGAAGATGTTTCTGGAGTAATTAATTTGCTGTAGAATAAAGGTTAAGGAGTCAACAGAAAACCAAGAGGCAGACATTGAGTGCAGGGGAGAACTAGGATTGTGCTTTGGAGAGAGGCATCATGGGGAAACGGAAGGAAAATGAGAATTGGAATCAGGAGAGTCATGGGTTCAGATCTTACCTGTGACACTCATTGGGCTGTATGACCCTTGGCAAGTCACTCAACTTTTCTGAGTCTCAGTTCCCACAACTATAAAATGGGGGTGATTACATTCACCCCACCAACTTCCCACAGATCTTTGTATCAGATCAGTTACTGTGTGTAAAACATTGTGTAAACCTTAAATTGCACCATATAAATGTCCCCATGACCTACTCCCATCCTTTAAGAAACAGGATTTCTCCACAAAGCCCATTGAGGCATTGGTGGCCTGGAGGTGAACAAAAGTTCAGTCTGCAAGTCTTTAAAACCAACATTACAAAGACTCCAGGAGTGAGCAAGCCTATTCAGACTGAGTGCTTTAATCCAACATTTATGAGAATTTCTCTGCCATCTATTTCAAGGGAGAGGGAAGGAACTTGGTCTGAAACAGAAGTCAAATATGCCACCAAATATACACTAACCACATAAAAATACAACTTGGAAATGTTGAACAAAATAAGCAAAAATGCAATAGAACATAGAAAACATTCATCTGTGTTTTTTTTTTAACAAAATAAATAAAAATGCAATAGAGAAGAGAATGTTCACGTGTGTTTTTTAAACAAAGTAAATAAAAATACAACAGACCACAGAGAATGTTCCTGTGCAGTTTTCTAAGCCAATATATGTGGTGGCAGGGATCCTCCTGTATGGTCTAGTGGCCCCCATCTTACTTAAATTTGACACCCCTGATGTAGAGGGCTTGTGTAGATGCCTGACTTGAGCCCCAGCTCTATAACTTATTAGCTAGGCTAGGTTCTCTGGACTTTGGGAATTGAGAATAGTTACACTGCCTACATTATGGGAGGATCAAAAAATAAAAACCAAAGCAAAAACTTGATTTCATCTAAACATCAGATAAGTTACATAGGAAGCAACTCTTCTTATTTAGGCCAGACCATTAGATTGTAAGCTTCATGAGGGTAGAGACCTTGTCTTTCACATTTGTATTATCGGTGCTTAGCACAGTGCTTGGTACATGTTGCTTAATAAATGTTTACAGAACTGAAGTGATGTGTGATTTCACTGATGTAGGAGACTTCTAGTGTGGAAACTCCCTCTACCGATATTGATGAGGTATTCTTGTTACACTGAGGCACTGATGAAGTTAAATGAGTTGCCCCAGGTGACACAACTAGTATTGTCTAGGGTTGTACTTGAGCCCAAGTCACCCTGATGCCGAGGCTGGCCCTCTATCCACTATACCATGCTATCTGCCATCCCCATTGACAGCAATGATAAAAATCATTAAAAAATACATGTGTTATCTTCCCTTACTAGCTTTGCAATAAGGGGCAAATCAACCCTCTGAACCTCAGTTTCCTCATCCCCAATATGGGAATAATATTGCTAGCACCTATCTCACAAAACCAAATCAATTATGAAATGAAATAACGAAGGTCAGTACACACAGAGAAGAGGCAGCCTGGATTACAGAGAGCTTAAGCATGGTTTTATCAACCTCAGGCCATTGCAGAGTAATCCCCTTTCTGCCTTTGCTAGGGTTATTAAACTGCTGAGGGGCAGTGTGGTAGTATGGTGAAGAGTTCTGGCCTTACCATCAGAAAGATTTCAGTTCAAATCCCACCTCCAACTGTGTGATGATAGACAAGTCACTTAGCCTCCCAGCGCTCGAAGAAATTCTTTGTGTGTCCAGAGCTTGGCGCACTGCCTTCCACACAGAAGGCACTTAATAAATGCTAGTTGAGTTGAATAGGAGTCAGGAGCATCAGGGGAATTTAGAACTGGTTGAATGGCTCCAAATATCCTCCCGAGTATTCATTAATGGCTGAATGTCGACAGTGATTCTCTAACAATCGTGGCTTCGAAATAGCTAGAATTTTTACACTTTTAGTTGTGAGGATTAAGTGAGAAAATGTTTGGGAAGGAACTGTGAGAAATATGGGGCATTAAGGCCATGTCGGGCATCTTGTTGTCTTATGTAAACCCTACAGGAATTATACACCAGTAGGCTTAGGGCCCACGTGCCTAAGGGCCTCTATTTAAAGCAGAAACAGGATGACCACATGCTAAGGACACCATAGAGGGGTTCTTGTGTAATTTTGGTTTGTTTTAGGTAGTGTCTTTCAACAATGAAATTCTCAGAGACATGGAGAGAGGTCTCCAGCAAATGCTATAGGGATGTCTTGGCCTTGTACTATTCAACATTTTTTTTTTAAAGAAGTTAATAATGTGAATAAAGACATACATGGCATCCATATTGATTTTGCAGATAACACAAAGTATGGATAGACAGCTACCATGCTAGAGGAAGAGTTGGTATGCAAGAGACTTGACAGGCTGGAATACTGGGCCCAATTAGATAAGGTGAAATGTAATGGGGATTATTCTAAATTTCACACTTTGATTAAAAAAATCAACTTGGGGGCAGCTAGGTGGCGCAGTGGATAGAGCACCAGCCCTGGAGTCAGGAGTACCTGAGTTCAAATCTGACCTCAGACGCTTAACACTTACTAGCTGTGTGACCCTGGGCAAGTCACTTAACCCCAATTGCCTCACTAAAAAAAAAAAAAAAATCAACTTCACCAGTGCAAAATGGGGGAGGTACAGGTGGAAAGCGGAGCACTGGAAAAAGCTGTAGGGATCTGGGTAGACCGAAAGTTCAATATAAGTCAACAATCAAAAGCAGTATGGAATACTGGAAAGAGCATTATTTCTGAAGTCAGAAAAACTTGTCTCTGTCACTGTCTGCCTTTGTGACACTGGCCAAGTCCCTTTCCCTCTATAGATTTCAGTTTCTCCAAACGCCAAATGAGGGCATTGGACCCAATGGTTTCTAAGGTTCCTTCCACATCTAAATCTATGATTCAATGAACTGTGTGGCCTGGGAACCAAAGAAACCAATGCAATGTTAGGCTGATAACTTCCAGGGATGATACAGTGACAGCCAGGATAGTCATGGCTATGTTCTTCTTTGGGTAGACTACATCTTCTGCACCATGGTCAGTTCTGGACTCCATTTGTTAGGAAGATTGATTATCTAGAGAGTGCAAGTAGAATGGTGAAGGGTTTCAAATTCATGCTGTACAGGAGCTGTTTGAAAGAACTAGGGACATTTAGAGCAGAAAGAAGACTTGGGAGTGTGGTGGTAAGGAAGAAGAAGAGGAGAGGGGGGAGAAAGAGAAGGGAAGGGGACGGAGACAGAGAGAGAAAGAGAGAGGGAAGGAGGGAGAGAGAGAAGGGGAGAGAGAGAGAAGGGGAGAGAGGGGGGAAAGGGAGTGAGAGAGAGGAAGGTTGAAAGACAGAGAGAGATAGAGAGGAGAAGAGAATTAGACAGAGAAGAGATAGAGAGGAGAAGAGAAGAAGGAAAGGAGGGAGGAAGGAAGGGAGAGGAGAGAGGGAGGGATTAAGGGAGGGAAGGAGGGAGGGAGAGAGAGAGAGAGAGAGAGAGAGAGAGAGAGAGAGAGAGAGAGAGAGAGAGAGAGAGAGAGAGAGTGAATAAATGAATCTATAAAAATGGACCAAATTAGCTCTAAGGTCCTTAAATCTACGATGCTCCGGCCTTAACTAGCCTTCAAGTACATGAAAGGCCAGCTTATGAAAGGGAGATTAGACATATTCCATTCCATTTGGCCGCAGAACCAGGAACAAGAGGTGGAAGCTATCAAGAGGCTAATTTAAGCTCGATGTAAGGGAAAATGTTCTAATGATGAGAGCGATTTCAGTGTGAGTGGAAAGGGCTGATTTGGGATTCCGTGGGTTTCCTTTCTTTAGAAGTCTTTAAGTCAAGGCTGGATGATGATTTTCTGGGTACCTTCTGGAGCGGATTCATCTTCAAGTCCAGTTTGGATGAGAAGGCTGCTGAGGTCCCTTCTAACTTATATTCTGTGAAGCTTCACACATTTAGATCATTAGTGTTAGTGGTAGCAGCAGAAAAGTTTTTCTCAGAAAAGTTATGATTGTAAACCTTCAAAGGGCAATAGGAATGTGTAATTATTCTGTCTACTCTTGCTAGGTGGTGCCGCTGTTAAAGCACTGGACTTAGAATCATGAAAGACCATAGGTCAGATCTTGCCTTGGACATCTGGTGGCTGTGTGACCCTGAGCAAGTCACTTTCATCTCTGTCTGCCTCGGTTTCCTTATATTTAAAAGTGGGATAACAATAACACCTACTTCTCAGGGTTGTTGTGAAGCTAAGATGAGATAATATCTGCAAAGCTCTCTTCAAATCTTGAAGCACCAGACAAATGTAAGTTATTATTATTATTTTTAATAACATATGGCAACCACAGCTGTCACCAACACCACTTGCAACAAGTCTTGGACATCTAAATATTCCTCAGTTCACCTCCTGATCCAATCTGCTGCTCGCCTTCAGTTATGCCACTATGTCTCTGTGTTCTTGGACTTTGTCCCATTCCTCATCAGGACGAAATGCAGGAGGGGCAGTAAAAACACTGAGAAGAAGAGGAGCTCCAGGAGAGAAACACATGGAAAATCTGGATTCTGCACAGTCTCCTATCCTGCTCCCCACCCCGCCCCTGGCCTAAGAACTAAACTTTATAAAGAATTGTAGTGTCTCTGAACTTTAAGGGATCTCCGAAGCCATCCTACCTAGCCCATAGCTAAATAAAGAACCTCACTACAGCATACAAGACAAGCAGTCACCCAGCCTTTGCTTCAGTGCCTTGAGTGAGAGGAAGCCATGCTCCCCTTCAGAGGCTGCCCATTCCATTTTTTTTTTAAGTGAGGCAATTGGGGTTAAGTGACTTGCCCAGGGTCACACAGATAGTAAGTGTTAAGTGTCTGAGGTCGGATTTGAACTCAGGTACTCCTGACTCTAGGGCCGATGCTCTATCCGCTGCACCACCTAGCTGCCCCAGCCCATTCCATTTTAGACAGCTCCATGATTAGCAACTTTCCCTCTCCCCTGAAATTAAGCCTAAATTTATTTATCTATTCATTTGTTCGTTCATTTATTTAGTTATCTCTCCATCCATCCATTTATCTATTCAGTTAGTTATTTTTTTTATTTGTTTGTTTGCTTATTTATTTTTCAGCTTGTGTCCATTACTCTTGTTCTGTCTTTTGGGGTTGAGCACAAAAAGGCTAACCCAATTCCCCAGTTTTTCCACCCAGATGAAGACATTTCCTTACTATTTCCTAGCCTGGAGTTTAACAGCCACTGGACAGGCAGGGGTGCTGGGGCTGCCCATAGTTCTAAGGGGATGCTATGTGTTGGGAGTGTCAGCATATTTCCATCTTGGCTCCTGTCAGCATCTCCCCAGGTGGCAATCATGCAAAAGAATTGGACTCTGCTTCCTCTGAAGCATTTCTCTGTTCTGCCAGAATGCTGATGTGCTTGACTAATCACGGCCCTGGCACCTTGCAGATTGCTGCATGCAGCTACAAGGCTGTTGTCGCAATGGGCTTTGGTCTGGGCTCCCTATCTCCTAGCCTAAGGCAAGTTGCACCCTCTACTGACCTTGATTTCCTCATCTATAAGGTAAATAAGAGCTGAACAAGAAGGACTCAAAATCATTCTCCATCTCAGAAAGCATATGATTGATTCACTCGGAGTTGAATTACAGGCAAAAAAGAGTCACAAGATCATAAGATTTTGAAAGTGAAGGGATTTTAGAAGACCATAAAGGATGAGTTCAATAGAATGTAATCTCCTTGAGGGCAGGAATCATTTCATTTTAATATCTGTTTTAGGACCTGGCACATAGTAGGTTCTCCATGAATACTTATTATTGCTGGAGAATAAATGAGAATACAAATCACAGTCACATGATTTCAGCTTTGGAAGGGACCTCAGAGACCATGAATCTAATCCTTATCTGATTAAGAGTATTTTCTGCAATATACCCATCAAGGGTCCATTCAGACTTTGCTCGAAGACCTCAAGTGCATAGGGATCCACTACTTTCCAAGGAAGGGCCATTATATATTTGAACAGGTCACATGTTGCTCAAGATTTGTCTCTGGGACCAAGCTGAACAAGTCTACTCTCTCATCCGTGTGACAGCCCTTCAAATACATAAATATAGCTACTTCGTCCTCCTGATCGTTCTCTCTCCAGGCTAACGGTCTGCTGATGCTCATAGGCCATGAGCTCAAGGCTCTTCCGCCATTTTGGTTATGCCCTCCAGCTTATCAATATCCTTTGTGTTTTCCCTCCCTTAAATAAAGTCTAAGTTTGCCATGGTAACTTTCACCCATTATTGCTACTTCTGCCTACTGGAGTCAAGAAGAAAAAGTCTAATCTGTCTTCCATCTGACAACCCTTTAAATACTTAAAGACAGCTATCATTTCCCTTTTAAGCCTTGTCTTCTTTAAGACAGCCATCTTGTTTCCTTGAATCCTCTTGAATCAATATAAGAGATAACTTCTTAACAATTAGAGCTGACAGAAAAAATAGAATTGGCTGTTTTTGATGAATAGTGAGGCATTTATTGCTGGAGGTCACAGGCTTGTAGATTGAGAACCTGAAGCAATCTTAGAAGGCTATTTGGTTCAACCTTTCATTATTACAGAGGAAGAAATTGAAGGCAAAAGATGTTCAATTAAGTGCCTCACCTAGGATCACTTAGACAGTAAGTGTCATATCCAGAATTTGAACCTAGGTCCTCTCATCCATTAGGGACCACTGGAAGGAGAGATGAGTAGGGGTAGTTGGTGACTCTGAGATGAAAGGGACTGAGGTAGCTATCTGTCAACCTGAGAATATCAATAAAGAAGCCAGCTGTCTTTCTGGGACATCTATTGCATGACAAGGCAGAAAGGTTCCAAAGACTTGTCAAAACGTGTAACTACTACCAAGTTCTTTTAATGATTCCACCAGAAAAAGCAGAGAAGCATCACCAATGAATCTGAGATCTTGGGCAAGAAGTTCAAGACTTTAGTGACATAGAGCCTTGCTCCTTAAACTGTGGGTCGAGACTCCATATGGGGTCCCGTAACTGAATGTGGGGGTTGTAAAAAATTTGGCAACAGTAAAGGGTTATGTATGCCTATTTTATATAGCTATATACCTTGGGTCACATAAAAATTTCTCTGGCAAAAGGGGTCATGAGTGGAAAAAGTTTAAGAAGCCCTGACACAGAGTGTATGGAAGGGAGATGATATTCATCATAGGTACTGTTGAAAAACAAATTTACAAAGGAAATCAATTATGGGGGGCAGCTAGGTGGCGCAGTGGATAGAGCACCGGCCCTGGATTCAGGAGTACCTGAGTTCAAATCCGGCCTCAGACACTTAACACTTACTAGCTGTGTGACCCTGGGCAAGTCACTTAACCCCAATTGCCTCACTAAAAAAAAAAAAAGGAGGGTATTTGGGAATAGGATTTGGATTTTTGGATCATGCCTTAAAATAGGGCTATGACAAACTCCTTTACAGAATGGAATCGGATTGAGTCAACAAGCATTTTTAAGTACCTACTGTGTGTCAGGCACTAAGTGTCGGGCATACAAAGAAAGTTAAAAAACCCCAAGGAACCTGCCTTCAAGGAACCCGCGGTCCAGTAGTATACCTAAAAGGACTGGCAAGAAAGCTCAAGGCCAAAGGGACCATGGCAATCATCCAGTTCAATGCCTACCTGCTCATAAGAGCATAGGTTTTGAGCAGAAAGGGCTAATAGTTCTCTAGTTCAATCCCTCATTTCATGGACAAGGAGGTTGATCCATAGAGAGATGAAGGGACTTATCCTGGGACCAAGAGGTAAAAAAATGACAGAACTGGGTCTTAATGGCTCCAAATGCAATATTCCACCTGAAATCTTGATGGCCATGTTTAGAGGATGTTGTGGAAGAGGTTCAGGAAGAGACTGAATGGTTTCTAGGGTCCCTCCTGGATCTAAGAGTCTGTGATTTTTTTTAAAAAAATGTCAAATGACAATGATTCTTTGAAAAGTCAAGAGCTTATTATAATTAGGATCCCTTTCAAGATGTTAGAGTGATGAATAGCACATCAAAACACAAATTAAAAAAAAAAATCAACTTTTGAAACAAAGGTGACAGAACTCAGTGCCAGAGTGCGATAATGCCCACTCAGGCCAACATGGGCCAAGACCTCGGAAGGGAGGGAGGAAGGAAGAAAGGAAGAAAAAGAAAGAAAGAAAAAAGAAGGAAGGAAAAAAGAAAAGAAATAGGTGAAGGTTAAACTGTTCATAGTCTTCCTTTCTTCGAGCTTTCACAAGATGAGCTAATTGTGGTCCTTCAAAGGTCAAGGAAGACTTTGTATTTGAGGGCCTGAAAGAAAAGGTTACCTTGCAGGGCACTTATAGTAACAGGCCCTTGAAAAGTGGTCCGCTCGAGGTTCACTGTGAAGTCTGCAAAAAAAGGGGAAAAATCCTTTCATACTTGTGATGAAGCAAATGATGGGCAGTCGTGAAAAACGAGACGCCCTAGAATTGGAGCCTCTCCAAATTTATTATTATTTGAACAACAAAACCTTTGACTGGTTTCCGTCGCCATCAAAACAGGGCAGCTCCCTCAATTGCTCAAGCTAATTTCGAGGTCTGCATGAATCAGATATCTCACAGAATTATTTCTTTCTAAAGTGTGAAGATGGCAGCTTCAGAGATACACACGATGCGGGGGAGGGGGAGGGAGGTGGGAAGGAGAAGAAGACACAGCTTGACCGGAATATAAATATAAATATGAAGAGAACGGAATCATTTGTGAAACAGGGAGACAGCTAGCCTTCCCAGAAGACTTATGAGCTGGAAAATTCTTCCCCCAAACTTGATAACTTTTAGATCTGGAACTGAAAATTGAATGAGAGGCAACCGCCCCTCACAAACAGCTCCTCAGGTTCCCCATAGAAAAAGCCTTGCAAATGCCCAAGAAAAGCTGTGAGATGGAATATCTGGTGTAATATTCAGATAATTGGGGGGGAGGCGACTTTATAGCCTCACAGGGACATGGCGAGAGTGTAGCAGCTGAGGAACACCTTTTCAATAATAATAAAAAAAAATCCTTCAGGATCAAGGGAGATAAAAGTCTATAGATTCCTTTCAGCCCTTGTGGAGAAAGGCACTATATAAAAATCTATCATCTTATTGTTTTTATTATTGAAGAAGATGAAAAAGACAGATGAAACAGAGTAGCAAATTTAAGACCGGAAAACCTTCTTGGTTGCGAATTATTGCTTTACCCAAGAATTCATTTTTACTCAATTTAAAGAGTGTGTATGAGTATATGTGTGTATGTGTGCATGTGTGTATGTGTTGTGTGTGAGTGTATGCATATGGATGTGTGTTTGTGAGTAAATGTGTATGTGAGTGTGTTGTATGTAAGTGTATGTGTATGGGGGAGTATATGTGTATATGAGTATATGTGTGTATGTGTGCATGTGTGTGAGTTTGTGTTGTGTGTGAGAGTGTATGCATATGGATGTGTGTTTGTGAGTAAATGTGTATATATGTGTGTGTGTGAATGTGTATATGAGTGTGTTGTATGTAAGTGTATGTGTATGGGGGAGTATATGTGTGGATACATGTGCATATGTGTATGAGCATATGTGTATAGATGTACATTTGTGAGCAAATGTGTGAGTGTGTATATGTATGTATGAGTATGTTGTATGTGAGTGTATGTGTATGGGTTTGTATATGTGTATGAGTATATATGTGTGTACGTGTGTACGTGTGCATGTGTTATGTGTGAGAGTGTATGCATATGGATGTGTGTGAGTAAATGTATGTATGTGTATGTGTGTGAGTATATATGTGTTGTGTGTGTATCTGTACGAATGTGTTTGTGAGTATGTGTGCATATGTATGTGAACGTGTGTATGAGTATGTTGTATGTGAGTGTATGGGAGAGTATATGTATATATAAGTATTTGTGTGTATACATGTGTATGTGTGTGTGAAAATATGTGTATGAATGTGTTTGTGAGTATGTGTGTATATGTGTGTGAATGTATGTAAGAGTGTATGTGAGTGTATGTATATGGGATAGTATATGTGTATACGAGTATTTGTGTGTATACATGTGTATGTGTGTGTGAGTATGTGAGTGTGAGTGTGACAGTGAATGTGTGTGTCTCTGTGTGGGGTAGGGTACACATGAGAGGCTTTGGAGGAATGGGAGATCTGGAACCTAGCCAGGAAGACCTGGGTTCAAGTTTTACCTTCTCCAAATGCCAATCACGTGACTATGGATGAGTTGTTTATCTGCCTGGGTCTCCAGGCAGTAATGCCCTCACATGCGCCATTCCAGGTGACATGGCATGGAGCTTGCTAGTCTACACCTGGAGGGGGAGTTTCCATGCTGGAAGTTCCCTCCAAGGAAGAATTCACAGGCCTGGAACAAGGTGTGTGTGTGTGTGTGGGGGGGGGAGTGCAGGTGTGCTTCAGTATTAATTAACCAACAAACATTTGTTACAGGGAAACAGAGACAAACACAAAACAGTCCCTGCTTTCTAAGAGCCTACATTCTATCAAATGTATAGAACACACACACAAATACAATCCATTTTTCTGCTCTGGTTTTTTTTGGGGGTTGTTTTTTTTTTTTGGTGAGGCAATTGGGGTTACGTGACTTGCCTAGGTTCACACAGCTAGTAATTGTTAAGTGTCTGAGGTTGGATTTGAACTCAGGTCCTCCTGAATCCAGGGCTGGTGCTCTATCCACTGTGCCACCTAGCTGCCCCTTCTGCTCTGTTTTTGAATGAAAAATTCCAGGTATTCTAGTACAAGTCTGCTTAGAACCTGCTTTCTCTCTTGTAGCTAGTATTTATATGGTGTTCTAATGTTTCAAAATTCTTTATAAAAATATCATCTCATTTGATCCGCACAACAACCTTAGGAGGCAGGTGTTATTACGATTCATTCCCATTTTATAGATTAGGAAACTGCGGCTTAAAAAGACTTGCCAGTGTCCAGCAGAATTTGATTCGAGGCTTCCTGGATTCCAAGTCTAGTCCTCTATTCACTAAGCCACCTAGAAGCCTTATTTCCCTTGACTTTTAAAAACTGATTTTGAATTTTGAATTTAGTAATAAATGTGGTTCAGTTGATGCTGGCCTCTTGAGACTTGTCATTGCTTAGTGGAAAAACTTTGGGATGGTGGATCTAAGTCCATGGGATTAAGAACAGATGTGGGAGCAGAAATTTTGGTGAAAACCAAATTGTTTCCACTTTAAAAAAGAGTATTTCAATAAAGGCGTCACCCAACTCTGAAAAATGATCTCCAAGGGACAGTTCTTAAGAGAAGGGGGTGGTGGTGGAGTGAAATCAAAGGCAGTTTTAAGTTATGAGTAAAAGCAGGGAAGAAATAGGAGTCTGACAATGCATCTCCCTCCACAGCCCTCTTGGACTCCGGCGGCTCTTTGCCCAAACTCCTTTTTTTCTCAGCAGCTTCTCCTGTGTGATTTAAGATTCATTTTCTTTCTCTGAAACACATTCTTATTCATTACCGTCTCCTTTCTTTCACAGTCAGACTTTCACCGTCAAAAAAGTGACCTCATCTAAGATTAGAAATTTGGGGTCATTGCTGAAATACTTAACTCTACCTCAATCCAGTAAAACAGTGGTCTCTAAACTTCTTTTGTGAATCCCTGAATAATTTCTGAGTACCCATCCGCATTATCCATCCATCCATCCATCCATCCATCTATCCATCTTCTATCCATCTATCCATCCATCCACCCACCCCCTACCTACCAATCTATTCTTTCTACCTATGATCTATCATCTATCTACCCATCATCTATCAATCTATCAACTATCTATTATATATCATCTACTTATCTACCAATCGATCTATCCCCCATCTATCATCTATTATTTATCATCTACTTAACAATCTATCTTTCCGTCATCTACATATCTATCCATCCACCTATCTATCCGATCTATCATCTATGTATCTACTTTTTGTTGTTCAGTCATTTCAGTCATGTCTGACTCTTTGTGACTCCATTCAGGGTTTTCTCGGAAAAGATACTAGAGTGGTTTGCCATTTCCTTCTCCAGCTCGTTTTATAGATGAGGAAACTGAAGCAAACAGAGTAAAATGACTTGCCCAGGGTCACATAGCTAATAAGTGTCTGAGGTTGCATTTGAACTTGTGGGAATGAGTCTTCCTAAATCCAGGCCCAACATTTTATCCTCTGCACCGCCTTGGGTGCCTTATCTACCTATTGATCTACTAATCGATCTATTGATCCATCTTACATCCGTCCATCCATCCGTTTCTTTGTTTAAAGGTATGGCATAGAGAGCACTGGATAGAAAGTTGCCCTTGAAACGAGCAAGATCCAGTTTCAAGGGCCTCACTTAACCTTTGAATCCTCCCAGTGACCCTCTAGGATTATAATTTGCAGAGAAGGTACCAGCCTCCATTGGCAAAGGGAGTTTCCACATTCGGGAATTTTCTGTACCAATGAAATTACAGGTTTGGTCCATTTCCCTATATGGCACATGTGCTGTTGAGCTAATGATTACGTACTCTATAGAACTTGCTCAAAAATAGAAATGTTAAAAAGGTAAGCTACAGATGAAGCATTTGACAGCAGAGTCACAAAGGAGCCGCGGGGGTGAGTGAGTGGCATGGTGAGCCCTGCCCTTTGGGAAAATGCCTTTAACAGTTTGGTGCAGGCAGGAGGCCAACGAGGAGGCTATTGTATAGTCCAGGTGAGAGGCAAGGAGGGCCTACACTAAGATGGTGCCTGGATGAGACTGAAGAGAGGGTGATATCCACAAGAGGTGTGGTGACAGCAGAGATGGTCAGATTTGTCAGTGGACTGGATATGCAGGGGGACAAGACAGGTTGTAAGCCTGGGTGACTGCGAGGCATGGTGGTCAGAGGGAAATTCCAGAGAGAGGTAGGGTTTATTTATTATTTTTTTGGGGGGGAATAGAATAATGAGCTTTATAAGGTGGACGGTAACATAGCCATGTCTGTTCATCCTATGAGACTCTGTCCTATCAAAGATGAAAAGGCTTGGGGGAGGGTTTCTCTCACTCACTGGACGCTTCCCTGGGGGCAAAGCTAGCCAAGTGTGTAGAGTTAACCCAGTGCTGCCTGCTGTAGCAATGAGCCAATATGGGCCAGAAAGGAGGGTGGGGAGGATTTTTCTTATGGCATCTGCATGGCTGAGGGTGTCAGGGCTCAGGTGAGTGAGGTTATAAATGGGAACATGATGAGACAGAAAGGGAAGATGGGAGTTTACATAGCTTTCCAAAGGAATACATTGGGAAGGTATTGGGCTTTACAGGGCGAAGCATTGAGGAGTGGGGTGGTTGCATTGGAGGGTTGACTATGTGATGGGGAGGTTGGGCTGTGACCCATCTTCCCAACCTCTGAATGATTGATTACAAACTCCCTGGAGTCATTCCACGCCCCCCCATTTTAAAGACCATTATCCATTGGGAACAGATAATAATTAATATTATTATTACCATTACTACAACTCTCACTCAAATACATGATGCTCTGAAGCATGCCAAGTGCTGTAAATTTAACATTTCATTTGATTCTCACAACCACCCTGCAAAGCAGGTGCTATTGATTTTTACCAGATACTCAGATGAAGTGACTTGCCCAGGGCCACATGGCCAGTTAATGTCTGAATTTGTATTTGAACCTGGATCTTGTCTAAATCTGATACTCCATCATGCTGCTTCTTGAAGTTCACTTGAGAAATTCATGTTTTCAGTTTTATATATATATATATTTTTTTTCTAGAAGCACCTAAGAACAGAGTAGAGCCTAAATAGGACTCTGTCCCCTGGAGAGGCTCCCAATGAAAGATCCTTGGCTTTGGAAAGGACCAACGTAGCCCAACTTTCATCCCATTAAGTATCCCTTCCACGAGATGGCTGACAGGTGGCCATCCAGCCTCTGTTTGGGGGCCACAGTAGAGGAGGCGTTCACAACCCTGGAGCCCTCAGATGCCGCAGGAATTCCTCCTGACTGTCCAGCTGGGTCTGTAGGGAGCAACACTCTGCACGGGGGAAGGAGCTTGCTTCCTGCTTCCTGCAACTTGAAGGCAAAATAGCAGCCTGTCAACCTGTCACAAGGCAACTTTGAAAGTGACTGTGGCAGGGCCAGAATGTTCCCACCCACCATAAATCTTTAAGCAGCAAAGACTTCTCTCCTTACTTCCAGACAGCTGGTCTAAGTTTTCTCCATCCAAATCAAAACCACTCACAGGCCTCTAGACCACTGGCTCCTTTTCCTCAAGCCTTCTATGGATGCATGTTCTTTTTATTAAATCACTAAGTCAATAAACACTTAATAAGCACCTACTATGTGCTAAGCACTGGGGATAAGGACATTCCTGCCCCAAAGGAGCTCACAGTCTAATGAGAGAGGCAAGATGCAAAACTTAGGTATAAACTAGCTATGTCCAGGACACGTTGGAAATAATCAACAGAGGGAAAATACTCAAATTCAACAGGATTGGGAAAGGCTCCCTGGTGAAGGTGGGATCTGAAACTTGAAAGGGGGGATGGGGTAGAAATACAATTAAACAAATATTAAATTCACCAAGCAACCCCTATGTGCAAAATGGTATGCCAAGTGTTGGAGACCCAAAGAGGAAAAGAAAAAAAAAACACAGGTCCCCAACGTCAACAAACATTCTACCGGGGGAGACCCACACAAGTGCCAATAAATCTGGTAAGGGAGGGACCATTTGGATGAGGGGGAGAATCAGAGGCGCTTCACAGAGAAAGGTGGGGGGGGCCTTGGAGAGAAAGAAGGCTTCCAGGAGATGGAAATCAGGAAGGCGTATGGTGCAGCCTTGGGTGACACTGCATGCCAATACCTGGAAGTGGGAGATGGCATATCCAGCCCGGGGAAAGCGAGGAATCAGCTTTGGCTCACATTTAGAATGAGTGAGGGAGATTTATGAGATGTAAGGCCAGGTTGCAGAGAATCTCAATTGCTAGGCTGAGGGCTATAGGGAGCCACTGAAGATTCTACAGAAGGCGGAGGGGTCAGGCCCATGCTTCAGGAAGATTCTTTTGGAAGCTTTGCTGAGAGTCGATTAGTCAGTCAACTAGCATTTATTAAATGCCTACTATGTGCCGGGTTCCATCTTCCTTTGGCAGTATTCTCCTCCAGCAGCAGTGCAGAACAATGCATAGAGAGCCATCCTCAAAACTGGAAAAGCCCGGGTTCAAGGTCTGCCTCTGATACATCCCTGCCCTGTGACCCTTTCAAGGGGCCAGGTGCCTCTCTAAGACTGTGTGTTGCAGAGAAAGTGCTAACCTGAATTGGTAGGTGGAGTTTCTCTACCTGGGACTTCCCCTAGATCAATAAAATCACAACTCCAGTTCCTACCTCTGGCATAAATAAGCTATGTCTTTGAATGTCAATGGCAGTTCAGTCCAACCCTGGCATTCCAGAGATGAGGTAACAGACCTCACAGACAGGTCCTTACTTTGGACTCGTCATTCACCTGGGCACTTCACAAGGGAACTGAGAAGAAATGAGAGAACAGTAATGAGCGAGTCGAGTAGCACAGTCCCTCTTGGCTGCTCTCCTGCGGATCAATATCCTCCCTAGGAGGACGGTGTGTTTAAAACTGAACATAGTGATTCACGCGGGGCTTGACTCTGTCACCTAAGCCCTCACTAGGCTGCTGGATCTGGAGTCAGGAAGAGAAGTTATTATTACATAATGAAAAGCTATGTAGATTGGGGAGAGGAAGCTAAAAACCTGCTGGCGATGCCAACTTCAAGTCCCGACTCCCTCCACCATCCAAACAAGCTTTAAGCTGTAGCCTCAGGCACGCTATGCAGACAAAATCCCCGAGCTCTGGGCATGGCATGGCCCGTGGTGGCCCCCTGAGCTACGGGGAGGCACATGGGAGGCCTGAGGGACGCCGGAGCTTCCTTTGCCCAGCCCCCAGCTCCCAGAGCACCAGGCACAGGGCTCTGCTGAGGCCCTGGGGCGGCCAGAGAATTAGCTTGGTGTGTGCATGGGCGAGGCTTGGCCAGAGGTATTCAGGAATTGAGATTGTGAAAGGGGGGCTTTCAGTTAGAAGGAGGAAGACTAAGCAAACGGTATGGAGAGCACGAGGATGTGACAGAGACGCTACAGGGGCTTTTCAGTTAGAAAGAGGGAGATGCTAAAGAGAAAGGAGATGCAGGGGGATGCTAAGAAAGTTGCAGGCATGGCCGACAGTGAAAGGGGAAGGAGATGCAGTTCAGGTTGTAAGCGCAGAAGGCTGATGGGCATCCAGACCCACAGGCCAGAGATGCACAAGTGGCAGGAGAGAAAGTTGAAAGAGAGAGTGTTTCAGGTTGTATACTCTGCATTTCTTTACCTTTATCTCTTACATTTATTCTCATAAATAAACCTTTGCTGTTAAATGGAAAGAGGCTGTTTGCTTATCAGTCTGGGAGAAGCAGTGTGGGAATTTTTAAACCCCTGGGCAGGTAGGCAGCTAATAGCCAATCATAGCTTTACCAGTTAAAAGCAGTCAGATAGCCAGCCAGGAGTTCACAGATTAGGCTCCCCAGTTAATAATAATAATAATAATAATAATAATAATAATAATAATAATAATAATAAACATATATATATATATATTTTTTTTTAGTGAGGCAATTAGGGTTTTAAGTGACTTGCCCAGGTCACACAGCTAGTAAGTGTTAAGTGTCTGAGGCCAGATTTGAACTCAGGTACTCCTGACTCCAGGGCCAGTGCTCTATCCACTGCACCACCTAGTTGCCCCAATAATAATATTTTAACATTGAATGGAGACCGTGGCAGGACTTACAAGCCAGTTATAATTTTTCAGCTAGATATAATTTTTCATGTAAGTATAGTTATAATTTTTACAGATTAATTATAGTTAAATATTTCTTTTTACAAAGCCAGGTACGTCTCAGCTTAGACAGGATGGCACAGATAATACCCTGCCCTCCGAGGGCTGATGCTGCACGGGCCTCTCTCTAGACATACTCTGGAAGCCATCTCCCGTCCCAAATCTCCATATCTCTCATTGAACTCATGCTCCTTAAGGACAAAGGTTATAATTTCATTATATTCAGAGGCATCACGGTGTGGTGGTTAGAGCCTTGGATGTGAAGGCAGATAGACCTGGGTTCAAATCATACCTCAGACACTTAACTAGCTGGGTGACCCTTAACAGAACTGTGTCTCCATTTCTTCACCCCTAAAAAATGCAAACATCACATGCAAATAACTAGGTACTAACAGTACCTATACAGAGTAAATTGCAGATAATCTCAGAGGGAAGGGACTAAGGTTAAGAAAGGAGAGAAACTAGAAAAGACTCTAAGTGCCTGAGGTCCCTCAGCTCTCAATCTGTGATCCCAAGATTCATTTTAAGGCCATCACCCTGGAGATGCATGACCAGAAAAAGATGGGGGCCTGTGACCACAATGAACAATCTAGCTGCTCTCTCTTGGAATCCATGCAATGCCAAGACATGCAGAGGTTGGCTCCAGTATGTTGGAGGGATCCCCCACGGAAGGAGGGGTAGATCAAAGATATATTTGCTTAATTCATTGGAGGTTAAGCACAGGAGTGCTTTCCCATGAATCAACAGGACATCAATAACATATGCTACAAGGACAGAATAACTATAGGAGAAGTTCCCTATAAGACAGTCCCATCCTAGTTTTTACATTCTCTGGCTGTCCAGGATATTACAGGAGTCAGCCTATAGCAGGGGATTGTCATTTCTTCTAGTGTCTTTTTATATGTCTTTTTAGAAGTTGGTGCCCAATGTTTTTGATAACATAGTCACTTCCCAAATATAGCTAAACCTCCCCTTAAAACAATGTAAGACAATTAAAGAAAATTGATGAATAAAACAGTATATGAAATAAAAAGGACAACAATATAAAATGCCAAATATAATTCCAATCCAGATTCACAATGAAGCTCCTGGCTTTCAGGTCTCAATGTATTTGCTATCAATCTTTTTATTATTGAAAAATAAATACTTCTGTTGGAAGGCGAGGTACAAATCTAAATCCAGAGAAAAACCATTCTCTCACATGAAAGGTAGCCTATTATAATGGAAGGATTTTGGACTGGACATGAAGAAAGCAGGGTTTAAATCCTGGCTCAGTCAATTACTAGCTCTGTGACCTTGGGCAAAATACTTGCACTACCTACCTCACAGAGGTAGTTTGAAACTGCCAGGTGCTATATGAATACAAGCTACTATTGTGCGTGCACATGTCAACTATTATGTCACTAATAACATGTGGCATTCATTTTTACAGGAACAAAGAATGACATACCTGTTAATTGGGGAATGGCTAAACAAGCTGCGCTATGTAAATGTAATGGAATATTCCTTCCCTCTCAGAAGCAACAAATATGAAGACTATAGAGAACCATTGGAAAGCTCACATGAACTGATGTAATCAAGTAAGAAGAACCAGGAAAACAACAGACACATCAACTGCAAAATAAAGGAAAAGAACACCAGCAACTACAAAACCCAAACTGAATGCTCTGTAACTGTTTTGACTAAGGTGAGCTAAGAGGAGATGAGAAAATATAGCTTCCTCTTTAATTTGGAGAGGCGGGGGATGATGGGTGAAAAACTGCAGATACCATCCAACTTGACTAATGTGTTGGTTAGTTCTGCTTAGCTATCTTTTTCAGTCCTCTTTTTTTATTCTTTGTTATGAGCTCTTTAGGTGGGCGAGGTTGTAAATAAAGAAACTATAAAAACAAAATATAGCAATGAAAACAATAGCATCATTGAATTAACTTTTCCACTTCTGCAAAATGCTGCACATCGACTCGGTTGATCCACATCCTAGCCCTGCATGGCTGGCACAAAGACATTATTATCCTCATTTTGTAGATGAGGAAACTGATCAGTTATGAAAGTTGCCTATGGTCACATAGCTAGTAAGTGTGAGACAGGATCTGAACACAAGTTCTTCATGTCTAATATTCTGTCTACTACAGCCTGTCACTTTTCCTACTAAAGATGTAAGAGAAGGACATTTTTTGCTGTTGTAAGATATGGAAGAATACCCTAGCCCATGTCTTTCCCCCCACTTCAGCTGATTCCTGAGGCTCTTTTCCATTGCCACCGGATCTAAGAGGCATCATCATACTCGGCCCAGATTGCTGCTTCTTCCTCCCCTTCCTTGAGTGTGCCGAGTGCAGACACCCAGTATTTTTGCTGAAAGCTGGGTATTAAACAGGGAAGTAGCCTGAAACTGCTGCCTGCCCTTTGTTTTTGAACATGAAAGCCCCTCATTAGACCAGGGCAGAACAACTCTTAATCCAAGAAAAATATCAGGACAAAGGCTGAAGCTAGAGTTAATGGGAGGCCAATCAAGGCCTGCAATGAGAGCCTAGGATTTCTGCTCAGAGCCCCCAGGAAGGGAAGGAGGAGGATGGTGAGGAAGCCCAGTGTTCTAGAAGGATATTTGCCCTCAGTCAACTCCGGCTTAATTAGTAACAAGAGATGAGGGCTGGGGAGGAATCCGGTCTTAAGAAGTGACTTGTTCAGGCAGGAGAGGTGTCAAGGACAACCTGGAATTCAGGGAGGAAAGAGGAGGAGGTGATGGTAACCTGCATTGCTCAGAATTTCAGTGCCTCCCGGAAAAGAGGAAACAAAGTGTTAAAACAGGAAAGGTAACTTTGCCAAGGGATTGTCCTCAAATTCCTCGTCCGAGCCCAGAGGACCCTCGGGTTAGAGCTGGAAGGAGCTTAGAAATCATGGCGTTCAACCCCCTTCGTTTTAAGAGCTGAAGAAACAGAGGCCCAGGGACATTAAGTGTCTTGCCTGTCATTACACAAGGAGTCAGAGTCCCAGCTAAGATTTCAGCTTCTAATGCCATGTCCAGGGCTTTATCCACCGCACCACAGAATGGAATGACCCATAGATCCCCCGCTTTAGCATTTATAAGTGATTAAGGAATCTTATCTCATTTGATCTTCACAACAAGCTCAGGGTATAGGTGCTAGGATGATTATTAGACCCATTTTACAGATGGGGAAACTGAGGCTGAGAGATGTGAAATGATTTACCCATCTCTCCTTGAACCTCAGTTTCTTCATCTGTGAAATGGGGATAATCTTTCTTTTGCCCCTTGCTTCTCCGGGTCATTGTTAAGGAAACCCCTTTGCGCACCTCGGATCACTGTAGAAAGAGAAGTTTCTCTCCCAGTTACCGGCCCTGCTATTTTCCAGGGTTCACTGCGTCTGACTGTAGAGGTCCTCCCCCACGCTTAAGCTGGCTAAGATGCCGGTTTCCTAAAGGTCAACCTGAAATCTAAGACTTCAAAGCCGCCTGAGAAGGAAGGGGGAGCAAAAATAAAAGCCCGGGTGAATTAATAAGTTAGCGATGAAAGAAATCCTGTCTTTGTGCACCGCCTGTCTGGATTTCAAAACAATATATTCAAGAAGAGAGAAAAAAAAAAACCCATAACCTGACACAGGACCTTGAATACTAAATACACACAGCCTGGATGAGATGTGTGTGGCTCTGTGTCAGAGTCACAGCTATTCCTATTTGTCAAAACGTGGTGTAGATCCAAACAGGATCTGAACATGAGCAGCCCCTGGGCCACCTTTGCCGGTCCTCCCACTGGTTCAAGAGAGCTAAGGGCCCCTTAAAACAACAGCAGCATCGTGGATACTCTGAACAATGGTGACATCATGGATGCCCCTGAAATAATCATCATCTTTGGCACTGGAGTCGGGAAGATCTGAGTTCAAATTGGGCCTTAGCCCTGAAGTCACTCAGCCTCTCTGCAGAGCAAGTGTGAAAGGGAGAATTCCAATCTAGGTCTTCCCGGCTCCAGGTCCAGTTCTGTAATCTCTCTTGTGAACAAGGGAATCAGGACCACAATGCCCTTGATCATGTTTAGGCTAGCATAAGTTGTTCCATGACTTCTTAAAGCAGAAAGAAATTTCATCCTCTCTCCTGCCCCTGCCTCCAGTCTTCAAGGACCCTAAAGAATCTTTGGGGAGGTAAATGGATGACACCTTCAACAGAGGATGGCAGGGCATCCCTAAAAGATAAAGGCATTTCCATAAGGGATTCTCAGAGTTGGAAGGGACCCTGAAGGCTGCCAACTCTTGAACAAGAATAACATTCTCTAAAATGTTCTTGACAGGTCGTCAACCAGCCATTGCCTGGAGACCCCTAAGGAAGGGGCAGTCTTGAGAGAATTAAACCCACATTTATTAAATGACTGCTGCTTGCAAGGCACCATAGGGGAAACAAGATGAGTAAGACATCATTGCTACCCTGTAAAGCCTGGAGCTTATGATCCATCAGGATAAGAAACATGCAGAGGTAACGAATATCCAGGCAGGAGTTTTAAATACCGAGGAGAGGTCCAGACAAAGAGCGAGGAGAGAAAAAAGGAGGGAGCCATCACTTCTTAGCATAGGAGGCATCAAACCATCTGGTTCAACCTAAACCATTTTACAGAATAGGAAAGTAAGGTGGCCGAATGACAAGGGGAGGAGGAGGAGGGCAGAGTAGCAATTCCATCTTTGGGATCAGAGAGCATTAGAGCTGAGGGGATGGTAGTGTCTCTATTCCAACCCCATCATTTAACTCGGGGACAGGGTGAAATGATTTGCCTGATATCACATAGCTAAGCACAAAACCGTCTGCCTCCCCCAAAACACACACACACACACACACACACACACACACACACACACACACACACACACACACAACCAAAACCAAAACCTGGGGTTTAGAATGACAGAAGCACAAAGCTAGGAGGGATCTCTGGGACCTTCTGATCCAAGCTTTGTTTTTTTCTTTTTTCTATCCCTATCTTTTTTTTGGGGGGGGGGCAGGGCAATGAGGATTAAGTGACTTGCCCAGCATCAAACAGCTAGTAAGTGTCAAGTGTCTAAGGCTGGATTTGAACTCAGGTCTTCCTAACTCCATTGCCTTTGAATCATTTATCATTTTATTTCTTTGGGGATTGCAGCCCATCCATTGTAGCCACAGTGTCAACAGAAGAAAACTGGCATTAAGAGGGTGGGTTTTGCTTCAGGGAGTAACTTGGGAATGTAGAAAGCGCTGTGAAGATTCCCCAAATGTGATCCGGCCCAGTCTCTGTCTCCGCTTTGTTTCTGGGCCCTATGCATGTTGCCCTCTACAACAGCGGTAAATGCCTTAGGTGAGCATCTGTCTCCTTCCTTTCTGCCTCACTTCGTGTGGGTAATGGATCCATAAAGATAAAAGGATTGTTGAACAAAGCTATCTTTGCGGTTGCATCTATCAAAGGAATCCTGGGTGTTTTTAAAGTAAGCACAGCAGACACCTCTTTGGCAGAGGGCCGTGAAGGCACCATTTTGCTCTGCTGATTGCAGAGCAACTGGGCAAATTGTGTTTGTTTTTGCCTTTGTGGCCTCAAGACGTAGGACGTGGCAGGTTCTTAACATCTGCCTATTTAACTGAACTACACTAAACTGAAGGGGGAGTCGTGGGCTCTCTTATGCCAAGGACCGAGGGATGGACTATGTTTTCCTAGACATTCAAAGGTGAGGAAGGAAGGCACAGGCAAGTACGTTTGGGATTTGCAGCCTTCTTTTAGGAGTGAATGAGAAAATGGGTGTAGAAACACTTTATCAAAGAAATTAAACTCTTATCGCACCAGAAGACACAATGACGAAATTATAGATATTGATGAGGCAGGGACCAAAGGTGCTATCTAATCCAACTTCTCCCACACTTTAGAGATGAAGAAGACGGCAAGGGGAAATGACTTGCCTAAAGTCACATATAGCAGAACCAGGATTAAAATTCAGGTCTGATGACTCCAAAATCCTTTTTACTGCATTATCCTCAGTAGATGACAAACAGAACCAGAAAAACTATATATATGTGTGTGTGTGTGTGTGTGTGTATACACACATATAGAGAGAGATAGTGTGTGTATATGTATGTTTTGCATATATATATGTGTGTGTGTGTATACACACATATAGAGAGAGATAGTGTGTGTATATGTATGTTTTGCATATATATATGTGTGTGTATATATGTGTATATATACATATATAGAGAGATAGTGTGTATATATTATGTGTGTATGAATATATACATATATAGATAGTGTGTATGTATATATGTGTGCATATATGTGTGTGTGCACATATATATATATACACACATATACACACACACACACATGCACACACATACATAACGACTCGGTTAAAAATAAAGACAATGATAAAGTGAAAGAAGCCAGTGAACTACGGAGGACAGAACGTTGGCTTTGGAAGGAAAGGACCTGGGTTCAAATATTGCCTCTGATACTCTCTGTGGACAGAGAAGTGGACTTGGAGGCAGAATGATCTGACTTCAAATCCTGCCAGAGACTCTTATTAGCTGTGTGACTCTGGGCAAGTCACTTAACCTCTGTCTGCTTCAGTTTCCTCATCTGTAAAATGGGGATAATATTAGGCCCTACCTCCCAGGGTTGTGTGAAGTTTAAATTACATAAAATTTTTAAGTAGGGCAGCTAGGTGGTACACTGGATAGAGCAACTGCCCTGGATTCAGGAGGACCTGAGTTCAAATCCAGCCTCAGACACTTAATGCTTACAAGCTGTGTGACCCTGGGCAAGTCACTTAGCCCTTATTGCCCTGCACAAAAACATTAAAAAAATTTTAAGTAAAGAGTCTGATAAAGCTTATAGCACCATATAATTGATAGCTGCCATTCTTTTTTGGTGGGGCAATGAGGGTTAAGTGACTTGCCCTGGGTCACACAGCTAGTAAGTGTCATGTATCTGAGTCTGGATTTGAACTCAGGTCCTCCTGAATCCAGGGCCAGTGCTCTATCCACTGCACCACCTAGCTGCCCTTGATAGCTAGCTGTTATTCCTGTTGCTGCTGCTGCTGCTGCTCTTATTGCTACTTAACCTTCCTGGGCCTCAGTTTCTTCATGAATAAAATGAGAAGGTTGGACTGGATGGCTTCTGAGGTCCTTCTGATTCTAGATCCATGAGCCCATGATGCAAACACTCTATGATTATAATGTACAATCCTTGTCCTGGAAAAGGGATGAGGAAAGGCAGCTTCCACCTTTTCAAGATGAGGTGGGGGACTTCGGGTGTGGAATGCTGCATGCATTCACAGACTGGGTCAATGTGTGGGGTAGTTTCACTTCACTCTTTTGTCATAAGTGAAGGCTCTCTTTGGGGTAAGGCAGGAAGAGGTACCCACAGAAATGTCTAAACCATAAAAACAAAAGGCAACAATAAACTAGGAAAAGAAAAGAAACAAAGCAGTGGGAAAACAGAAGCTGTTCTTCCCATCTGGCCGAGTGCACATGTACACACACACACACACACACACACACACACACACACACTCACACACACCACTTTTGGCTGATAACATCAGGCAGGGGCCTGATCTTCTGCCTTTGCATCCCACTCAGGATGTGCACGTCTCACCTCCCGAGCCTTTCTCCAGACATCCTAGAGCCTGCCTGTGGTTTACTGGGTAATGCTGACAAGGCACCCCTTTGACACAAGGAAAGCCTTCCCTGGGGACTGTTTATAATATAATATTTAAATATATATATATTTATATTATATATAAATATATGATGTTTATAATAGATAAACATGGTGCTTCCATCTCACAGTGAAGATGATGAACGATCTTGTAAGATCTTTCTCTCGCCATTTAAGAGGGACTTATTTGCACTGAGGCCCCACGATCTAGGAGGAATGCTGAAATAGGATCGGTCGTAAGAAAATGGAAATGATGTGGATGTCCATTGACTCAGGGAAATGGCTAGATAAGCTAGAATAGGTAGATAATAGAGAGATGGATGGATGGATGATGCATGAACAGATAGATGAACAGACTGACACATGGATATTGGTATATGGACAGATGGAAATACAGGTAGGTGGGTGGATGTCAGGACAAACAGAGATAGACACAGATATTGAGAGACAGAAGGATGAATAGATGGATAGAAAACATTTTTATGCACTTACTGTTTGCCAAGCATTGTGCTAAGTGCTGAGAATACAAATATAAGTGAATGAGATAATCCCTCTACCCTCAAGGAGTTTACATTCTAATGAATGAAGATAGCAAATTGAGGAAGTACTAAAAATGGAAGAAGGGGAAGGAGGAAGGGACAATGAGGCAGGTGAGGAAAAGGAGATAAAGTCTGTAGACAACTAATGCAAGAGTGAGTTGGTAAAGAATGGCTGAGGTCCTCCTAAAAATATGTGAATGGAAGTACTCCACGGCCATAGGAAGTGATCACTATGAGGAATTCAGAGAAAAATGAAAAGATTTGCATAAACTGAAACAGCAAAATAAATCTCAGACAACAATACAGCCAATGAAAATGATGAAAATGACTCTAAAAGGCAGCCTAAGATTAATTAATGATCAATCTTGATCTTGGAGACTGGATGGTGAAACATCTTCCCTTCCTCTAGGTAGAGAAAGGGAAGGCCAAGGAAGCAAAATAGTGAATTTGCTCTTAGAATCAGTCATACAGTTGAAAGAGCTTATTGGTCCAGCCTCTTGCTTCAGCCATTACCATAATCCAGATTTGCTTGTTGTACTGTGTGAAATCCCAAACTTGATTAAAAAGCTTGAAGGTATTAGAAAAAAAATGTATATGCTAAGAAGAAACCCCTTATCCCATAATGCTAATATCTAGTAATGCCATCTGGATGCTTTCCTATTTGAAACAAAAGCTCTCATTCTCTTCCCTGGGATTGGAGGACTTTCTTCAGCCTGAGTTAAAATACATCCATAACACCAAACTGCCCTTTGTTACTCCCCTCAGATGCCATCGACCCTCTATACTTGCTTAGGAGATTCTGTCACTTAATTTATGGTGCTAATTTTAATTAGTGGTCTCTCCATTTACCTTTTTAATTGTGAATTTCTTTGTTACAAGAGAATTTAATGTGTGTGTGTGTGTGTGTGTGTGTGTGTGTGTGTGTGTGTGTGTGTGTGTGTGTGTAAGGCAGAAATCTAGCAATGACTATGTCATTGCTGTAATCATTGTATATAGGTGCTGTGGTTTTGGCTAATTGCCTTCTTCATCTGTTCATACAAGTCTTCCTGTATTTTCCTGAACTCTAAGTTGTTTTTATGGAACAAGAGAATTCCAATCCATTCATCTATTACTATTGGTCCAGCCATTTTCCAATCTATGGGGACCTTTTTTTTCTACACCAATTGTTTTTTCCCCACAATATTTGTTGCGAAAAAGCAAAAGACATCAATATTTTTTTTAAAGAAAGAAGTGTGATCACAAAGTTTACAGGTTGGTCTCTTACATATTTGGCAATTTCATGCTCAGCCATTCAGATGTCACTTAACAGTTTAGTGGCTATTTCACTGTGGTGAATGATTCCACAGCATTGGCTTTAAAATCAGCAAACCTGACTTCCAATCTTGCCTCTGACACTCATCATCTGTGTGACCTTGGGCAAGTCCCTTGATCTCTCTTGATCTCATCTGTAAAACTGGGCAGCTAGATTAGATGGCCTCCTTTCTAATTCTATATCTATGATCCTATCCTATTTGGGATGGTCAACTTCACACTCCATTCATAAAGTTGTCTTGATGTGCTTGATGGCTTGGGAAATGAAGGCCCAGGGATGGCTTGGCCACTTGTTCTGAATCACAGAGCTAGTCAGAGATGAAATTGAATAAGAATTCCTACTTTAGTGCCTCTTAATCCCATCATCAGGGTAGAAAAAGGTAAAATCTCTTACAAAAAAGTCTCATCACATGACAGAATCAACATTTTGAGATAGAAGCAAGAGAGCATGAGTTGGGAGAGGCGAGGAACATTTATTTTCTAGAAAACATTCCTTCACTCCACTTTTCTGCCTGAAAGGGTGCTATGTCTGCCTTATTCATCACCCTCCCACCCCTAGCTTGGGGGAAGAGCAAAGACTGCCTGCATCTTAGATTCTAAACAGCCATCACTGGGTGTCACTGCTGCTCCATAGGAACAGAGCTAGACATTGGATGTGGCAATAGCTGCATTCTGTGTTCTTTCCCCATTGCGCTCACTCGTGTTTTCTCTCTCTCTCTCTCTGTCTCTCTCTCTGTCTCTCTCTCTCTCCTTTCCCCCTGGCAATCTCCATTTCAGAGAGTTGGGTATATCCCTAATTTCTGCCTTTGATGCTGTCAAGCACCAAGTGCTGACGTTCTGCCATCTTCCCTATTGGAACCATCTGCTCCTTGTTAATCTGACAGTGGCTCAGCCGGCGTACCATGGAGCCCCACGTTCTGCTGCTCATTAACTGACAAAAGCATCCCTGGGTGCTCACATTTCACCAAATTATTCCACAAACTGAAGAACACAGACACACAAAGAGCTCAAAAGGGCACGGCCACAGCAGAAAAACCCACCTTGGAGTTTATGAAGCAACCTCAAGAACTGGGAGCTAAAATATTATTTCTGGGCAGGTTCCTTCATGAGGATCATTTCAGATTTTCCAAAATAGTCAAAAGCTCCTCCCAAAGAGACATCCATACCAAAAGCCCAAAGCATCTGAAACCACTTCATATTCCGGTGACCTTTCCTGGATTTTCGAGGGACTGTTAGGCCCTCAGCACAACAGAAGGTACATGCCCTCATCACTCACTTGATGCTGTGCCCTGCCCCCAGTGAAGGAAGTACCATCACACCAACTAGCCTTCCACTTGAAAGCAGCTGATGGGTTCCGTCAGCCTCCTTAGCCAGCTCCAGGGAGGAAGGCCAGGTGGCCCTGCTCCATTTCCTTAACCCCACTCCCTAGAGGGTCCTTGAAAACCACAATTGTCAACAGAAGGCACTGAAGGCCAGGAGGGGAAATAACACCTCTCCCTAGTAAGGGTGGGCGTGAGTCTTAGATCAACGCTAGTCCCTGCTCATCTGAGTGTGCTGGAGGGCAGGAAAGACTAGTGGACGGCAAAAAAGTAAGAGGTGGACAGATGGGACAAAGAATAGTTCTAAGCTTGCCCCCCCATCAAACATACATGTGCACACGTGCGCACGCACACACACACACCCACTCACACACCCACCCCCATGCACAGACACAGACACACACACCACACACACACACACACACTCATACACACTCACTCACACCCCCACCCCCATGCACAGACACAGACACACACCACACACACACACACACACACAACCTTGCTTCTCTGAAGCTGGTTAGGAGCTCTAGACTCTCTGTGGCTAACCATGGAGGGGGCATGGGGAATGGTGGGATCAGTGAGTACATAAGCATTGTTTTTGTTAAACTCTATTTGCCAGGTTGAGTACTAAACAATGGAGATGCAAATAAAGGCAAACATATGGTATCTGTCAAACCTATCTATTGCCATATGAAAAAAATGTTCTAAATTACTATTGATTAGAGAAACGCAAATTAAAACAACTCTGAGGTACCACTTCACACCCATCAGATTGGCTAATATGATAAAAAAGGAAAATAATAAATGTTGGATAAGCTGTGGAAAAATTGGAACACTAATGCATTATTGGTGGAGCTGTGCACTGATCCAACCATTGTGGAGAGCAATTTGGAACTATGCCCAAAGAGCTATGGGACTGTGCATACCCTTTGACCCAGTAATACCACTGCTGGGTTTATATCCCAAAAAGACCATAGAAAAGGGAAAAGGACCCATGTGTACAAAAATATTTATAGCAGCTCTCTTTGTGGTGGCAAAGAATTGGAAAATGAGGGAATGCCCATCAATTGGGGAATGGCTAAGCAAGTTGTGGTATATGAATGGAATGGAATACTATTGTGCTGTAAGAAACAATGAGCAGGAGGATTTCAGAGAAACCTGGAAAGACTTACATGAACTGATGCTGAGCAAGATGAGCAGAACCAGGAGAACATTATACACAGTTACAGCAATACTGTGGGATGATCAATGGCGATAGACTTAGCTCTTCTCAGCAGTGCAATGATCCAAAACAATTCCAAAGAACTCATGATAGAAAATATTCTCCACATAAAGAAAAAAGAACTGTGGATTCTTAATGTAGATTGAACCATACTGTTTCTACTTTTTGGCTGTTTTTTTTTTCTTTTTTGAGGTTTTTCCCTTGTGTTCTGTTTCTTTCACAATATGACTAATGCAGAAATATGTTTAATGTGATTGTACATATATAACCTATATCAGATTGCTTTCCCTCTTGGGGAGGAGGGAGGGAAGGGAGGATGAGAGAAAAATTTGGAACTAAAAATCTTATGAAAACAAATGCTGAAAACTATCTTTATATGTAACTGGAAAATAAAATACTTTTATGGGTTTTTTTTGGGGGGGGTGAGGCAATTGGGGTTAAGTGACTTGCCCAGGGTCACACAGCTAGTAAGTGTCTGAGGCCGGATTTGAACTCAGGTACTCCTGAATCCAGGGCCAGTGCTTATCCACTGCGCCATCTAGCTGCCCCACTTTTATGATTAAAAATAATATGGTATCTGTTCTCAAGGAATGGACATTCTATTGGGAGAAACAAAACATAAATAACTAGGTAATGTAGAAGATATATACAGCAGTACAGCAGATAGGACACTGTGCCTGGAGTCAGGAAGACCTGAGTTCAAATTTGATCTAAGACAATAAGTAGCTGTGTGACCCTGGGAAAGTCACTTCACCCTGTTTGTCTCAGTTTCTTCATCTGTAAAACGTGCTAGAGAAGGAAATGGCAAAACCACTCTGGTATCTTTGCCAAGAAAACTCCAAACGAGGTCATGAAGAGTCAGACACGACTGAAACTGCTTTAAGTCTCTTTGCCCTCCCAATTCAGTGCCTTTAAAAGTGGTTTCAGCTGTTTAGCTTTAAAACTCTTCTATAGGGTTTCTAAAGATTACTTTTTTTGTTGTTTAGTGAGGCAATTGGGGTTAAGTGACTTGCCCAGGGTCACACAGCTAGTAAGTGTTAAGTGTCTGAGGCCGGATTTGAACTCGGGTCCTCCTGACTCCAGAGCCAGTGCTTTATCCACTGCGCCACCTAGCTGCCCCCTATAGATTACTTTTTCAAGAAAAAAAATATACCCACATACATACATATATATGTATATATACACGTATGTATTTATGTGTATATATCCTCCCAAATTGTACACACACACACACATATATATACACACACACACATTTATCCATCTAATAGGAAACCAATTACACTGAAGTAGAATGATTCATCTATATATGTAATTTATATCTATCTACACCTAGATAGATAGATAGATAATTCTATTTCAATAGAATGTTGATTTCCTTTTTAATTCATTGTATTTTATTGTATTTGTTTAGTAATATTATTCCGAGAAAGGGTCTATAGGCTTCACCAAACTGTCTAAAAGTGCTCTCTCTTTCTCTCTCACACACTCACACATGTGCTAAGAAGCCACAATCTCATACAACCCCCTTGTTATACAGATGAGGAACATGAGACCTCGAGAGGTTAAATCACTTGCCTCAGGTCATCGGGGAAGTAAACATCAGGGATGAGACATGCACCTAAGGCCTCCACTCCTATGTAGCCTGTGCTCTTCCCGCCTCTCAGTCTCTGCCCCCTTTTCACCTAGGTTCTAGGAATTTAGCAATCAACGCTGCCACTGTGATCAATACCATTTTATAGCTGAAAATGGACTCTCCACTCATCAGCCTTGTGAGGGAGGCAGTATCATTATTCTCATTTTAAAGATGAGGAAACTGAGGTTCATAGGTCATAGGAATGGGGAAGGTAGGGCTAGAAAGGTGATTTGTGACAATTTTGCCCACTCGACACATTTTTGTTTACAAGGAAGCCAAGGCCCAGAGGGGTTACTGACTTGCCTGATCACACGGGATTTTAACCTAGGTTTTCTGTCTTCAAAGCCACTAAACCACAATGAAGTGACTCTTCAGGGTCACCCAATCAAGAAAAGCATCCCAGCATCCTTTCTTCTACCCCCTAACCCATTGGGTGGGCAGGTATTATAAGTGTCACATGTAACTGGTAAAAAAAAAATCTCTTGGTCAATGTGCTGTGTGATTTCAATGCATAATAGCCTTTTCTTTAAAAAAAATTATTTTCTCATCTGTTCCTGGAATATTTTTTTTAAAGCCATTTGGCACTTCACAACTAGCTGCGCTGCTGATGAAAGTGCAAGTCTGCATAAAAAAAAATAAAAATAAAAGTCCGCCCAGTCACAGTCTAACTCGAATCAGCAAGATTTGTCCGGATGCTCCAGAGGGGAAAAAAATAATAATTTGATGTTCTGTGATTTTGCAGCGATTTAAATTTTATTAGCAATTACCAAGCCTGTTACCACTGCCTACATCCAGTAGCTCTAGCCAATTCCTGACAACGAGAGTGTGTTTGAATGACAAGGGCCCAGGAAACTCAGCTGCACTCCGTTCCAGAGCCCACAAACACTAACCCTGGCCTAGCCGTATCTCGTTAAGATTCTACCCTTGCTGCTGAAGAGAAAGCAGCATGCGACCGTGATAATAGCTGAGCTCTCTGGGAGCTGAGCAGGGAAGGCAAGAGAGATGGAGCATGGCTGATATTTCACCAAATAGAGTTGATTTAGAAGATGACTTTAAGATGACTTTATGCAACCAACGTCGAGGCTGCTGATGTTATCAGCTTTTAAATATGTCATTTCAAAATGGCACCACGGTTCCGGCGCCAGCCTGGAAGGGTGGCTGCCCATTTGTGGTTTACCTCAACCTTGTGAGGTGGAGATGTCAAACTCTGAAAAACTCTGGAGAGAGTCGCAAACCAGATTAGAAATGTAACTGGGGAATGTTGAACAAAATAAGTAAAAAATACGGTACACCATAGGTAATGTTCATCTGTGGTTTTCTAAGTCAATATGCAGGCAGGATCCTTTTCAACTTGAGTCTGACATCTCTGTTCTCTCCGAGTTCTGGGAAACCTACTCAGTGGAGAGTGAAAACCCCAAAATGACCCGAGTAAAAGTGAATGGTGCAGGAGAGGGTTCAAGAGAAAAGTACCCCATGCAGCATCCATCTCCCAGATCCCCATCTTCTTTGTGCAGGCTATACCTCATGCCCAAAATGCATTCCTGGATCACTTCTGCCTCTGGGTTCCTTTAAGATCCTGTGACAACTCCTACAATGACCATTTTTGTTGTTCAGCCGTTTCAGTTGTGTCTGGGTTTGGGGTTTTCTTAGCCAAGATACTTTGCCATCTCTTTCTCCAGCTTCATTTTATAGCTGTGGAAACTGAGGCAAACAAGGTTAAGTGACTTGCCCAGGGTCACACAGCTACTGTCATACATGTAGTAACATACATATGACATTTTTGCATGTATATGCTGTATCCTATCTATCTCCCCCACTCCCTAGAAGACAGGTTTTTTATTTCATCTTCGCATCCATGTTTCCCTGTATACAGGAGACACTTAATCAATGCCCATTAGATTGGACTGGATTGAATAGTTTCTGTTCTCCCAGGTCAAGAGAGGCCTAGATTCAATTTGGCATTGGAGGACCCTGGTTCACATTCTAGGTCTCTCCAGCCCAACTGATGCGGCGTTGCCTTGGCCTCAGTTTCCTGCTGTGCAAATTGAGAAGGCTGGGCTGGATGGCCTCCCCGGTCTCTTCTCGCTCTACATCTATGAGTTCTTGGATTGTCTTCCCCTCTCGGTCTTATGACCCTCTCATTCATTTTATTCAAAGTTAGACATTCATAGGACCACGAATCTTACATAAATCACAGATTTAGAGCCAGAAGGGACCTGTGAGGTCACCCAGACCAACCTTTCATTTTCCATCCGTTTATGTTCTGAAATTCTTTTATTCTCTGAATTACAAAGTGAGCAGGTTCTGGGACTTGTCTCTTTTTTGAGAGGAAAGGAAGAGTGTGCAAACAGATGCTAGGGAAGAAGATATTGAACTCTTCCTTGGGAGGCAGGACATGGGAAGGCCTCTCCCCTCCCCCACCCCCTTTCCATAACTTCACTAATATCCACAAATGGCTAAGAATAAAACTAGAATCTATATATAACCTTTAGATTTGCAAAGCGATTCACAAATATAATTTCATTTGATCTTCACAACAATCCTGGGAGACAAGCACTGTTATTATTTCTATTTTCAGGTGAGGAATCCGGTAAACGGTTAAATGACTTGCCCATGGTCACGTAGCTACTAAATATCTGAAGCAGGATTTTAACTCAGGTCTTCCTGGATCTAGGTCTAGAGCTCTATCTACTGAGCTGACCAAATGCTTAGATGACTAAGAAGATGACTGCTCGGGGTAGGGGATGGAGGGGATGATGAACTTTTTGAGGGTAGAAATTGTAGTAGAGACTTTGATTCTAATCATCTAGATAAATTGCTCACCCTTTGGCTTTTGCTAGTTGGTGGATCCCACTGCAATGGATTAGAAACCACATAATCCAGTCCAATCAATAGGGATTATGCACAAAGAGGGACAGGGATGAGTTGAGAGCAGGCAGAGTTGAAGGTATTCCACTCGCTTTCCATAGATTTAATTTCCCACAGTGATGGGAAGGGGGAGTTAGGCTTTGGCCTTCTTTTTGGATTGAGCTTTGGAAAGTTGGCTATAAGGTCTTCCTCCATAGCCACTGGCCTTGGCTGGGCTTCGGTAATGGAGGCCAGGGTGGAAATGGGTCCTCCAGACATATTTACCTTCTTTTGGTGGTCTAAGCCTTCTTTCCTAGACCTCTGTTGGTGTGGGATTAGAAGAGGTTTTCCTGGGTGGTATGGCTTGGTTCCTAGCATTGTGCCAACTACCATGGGCATAGTATAGAGTCCAAAATATGTTTAGATTCTGCCCTCAAAATGCTGATGATCTGGGGATACATAGGCACTTGTGTATTCAACAATAGTATGTGTACACATAAATGTATGTATGTACATATATGTATATATAATATATACATTCACTCTTATTGAATATACACACATATATACCTGCACACATGTGTTTGCATATACTTATACACACATATATACACACACACACATTATATATATATATATATAGAGAGAGAGAGAGAGAGACAGACAGACAGACACATATAGATATATCCAATATTGGTCTACAGGGTGCCAACTCCTTCTTCCATGAAGCTCTCCTCGATTTCCCACTACCCCATACCAATTATCCATGTTCTTGTCTTTCTCAAAATCCCTTGGATTTATTTATCTGCTTACATATTTTATCACCCTCAGAAGAATGTAAACTCCTTGGAAGAAATTTATCCATCCATCAATCCACTGGTCTCAGTCAGTTTCCTCATCTGAAAATGAGGGTATTAGACCAGATAACTCTGAAAGTTCCTTTAAGTTCTAAATCTATGATACTTTGATACTATGAATCAATAGGAATGTATTAAGTCGCTATGATTTACCAGCCGCCCTGTTAGGTGTGGGGAATAAAAAACCAAAATGGAAATATTCTCTACTCTCAAGGGAGTTGTAAGCTACATGAGGTCAGGGACTGCCTGGTGTACAGTGGAAGCTTAATTCATACTGAGCTGGGGCCACTTCCTTGATTTCCAGTAAAATCTCAGAAATGTTTATTTTCTCATAATCTGTCACTCAAGAACAGCAAAATGACCCTTCTAGCTAACTCGGAGTTCCACTGTCCAGGTTCTGGTTAACCCAGGCCTTGTTGTTTTTAGGGAGTTGGGTAGGGGGGTCTAAGCTGTCTATTTAGTGATTTTATTTTCATTTAACCTCAATGTTCAAATCCAAAAGGCAATGATTAGGAAGAGAGAAACTGAGGCTCTAACCGTAAGGGCATAACAGAGGCACAGTGAAGGTGAGGGGGTTGGAAGGGGGGTGGCACAGAGGAGGAGAGATGAAGGCTGGTGCATATATCAAGTTAGTTGTGCAGTTTTTAATATGCTGAAGCAAACTCTCATCATCATCAAAAACCACTTACGTGCTTAATTGTCCACTGCATGGAGCCAGGCTCTAGGAAAAGAAACGAGCTAATTGCTGCTCTCTTTGTGGGGAGGGACCCACTGGAAAGCCCAGCAAACAAAGCAGAGATACCCAGCTCCAGAAAGATGGTCTAGATTTAAAAAAACACAACCATTTGGATTTCTATTTCTTCTAACCTTTATTCTTTTTAATAGCCAGCCTCCTAAGTTCTACAAACCAATCTGGCTGCCTTTGTTAGGGAAATCTTCCATTAGCTCCCGCCTAATTGAGCAAGTCCTCCTCTAGTGATGGAGGGGGACAAAAGCACAGCCAAGGAAGACATGTTTCCGGATCACCAGTTCTCAAATTGTCTGCAATAAACCACAATCTCAGAATATTGGAGCTGGAATGAGCACACCCCACCTATACTTGATTAAGAATGTCCTTTTATAAGATTCTCGACAAGAAGAAGCTTGTCACCATAGATAAGAGTACTGGCCCTTGAGTCAAGAAGACCCGAGTTACAATCCTCTCTCAGACATTATCTGTATGACCCTGGACAACTTCCTTCAGCCTCAGTTTCCTCATTTGAAAAATAATATCTAATTCACAGCGTGGCTATAATGTGGGTTCTGTGAGGGCAAGGACCATAAGTTTGCCTCTGTATCCTCAGCCCTTGGCATAGAGCCCAGCACATGTTGTTGTTCAGTAGCGTCCTACTCTTTGTGACCCCATTTGGTGTTTTTTTTTTTTTTTGGCAGAGATACTGGAATGATTTGCTGCTTCATTCTCCAGCTCACTTAACAGGTGAGGAAACTGAGGCAAACAGGGGTAAGTGACTTACCCAGGTCACATGGGTAAGAAATGTCTGATGCCAGATTTGAACTCAGGAAGACGAATCTCTAACCACTGCACCATCTGAATGGAGTAAGGTATAATAAGGTTGGAATGATGAATTAAAGGCAAGTTTTTAAAAGCTTTAAATGTGAAACCAAGGTATGCAGATTCCCTGGCCAATGTTCAATCCATTCTACCAAGTGACACTGATGAGGAGACTAGTGGGTTTCACCCTAAATCCATACACCTCATTTAGGTGCTTTTGCCTTTTCACTGCACACTTCTTCTGCACTTCAGTAGCATGAAGGATGTCAAAGTATGGGGAGGTCTGGAAGGACTACAGAGATCACGTAACCCAATTTCCCCATTTTACAAACAGGGAAATTTTGATGAATGGTGTTGTCATGGACACAGGGTAAGCAGCAAAGACCTTGCCTCTAATCAGTTCAGGCCCAAGGGCACCAGGCCCTTGCTTCATCGAGCTGGGAGAGCCGTACTCCCATTTCCTCCCTCTCCGTTCCTTGCCTGGTAGAAGATTCGGCTGCATTCTGAGGATCAATGGCCAGTTATTTGGGAACTGGGATGGGCTAGAGAAAAGAGGAGAAAAAGGAAGATAATGAAGAAGAATTATAGCTACTACCAAGAGATAAAGGGCAGAGAATCTAAGGATGAGCAGTGCCTGCCTGAAGCTATCTTCAGACTGAAGACAGAGGTAGGGCTGTGTTCACAGCTACATGATGGAATAGCTGTGGATGGGGAGCATTGAGTAGAAAGGTGTCCTGGTGATTGAGTGACAACCAGGGAAAAGTAGAGGGGTATCAGTACCAACAGTGAGGCAAGGAAGACGGATGTGGCTTAGTGAATATATGAATATCATGTCCCAGGTTCAGATGGTGCATTAGAATCAGGCTTGGCACATGCTTTGAGCTCATTCCCAAGGCTATTTGCTGAAGCTACATAGAGATGATTAATGCATGAGTGTGTTAGGTGTCTCAACATTCTTTCATGGTGCCCTATATGATGTGTGAGAGAGAAACAAAGACACACATACGCACGCTTGCCACAGTAAGAGAGAATCCCAGAGCTAACAAGCTGATTTGACCAACATCAGGCAGTTAAGTGTCAGAGCAAGGGTTACCCAAAATGTAATCCACCCTAAACTCTGGGCTAATCATAGATAAACTGAAAGATCATAGTATCATATACTTAATGCTGGAAAGTATTCAAAGGTCAACTAGTCTAAACACCTCTTTTTTTACCAATAAGACCCCAGTGAAGTTAATGGATTTGCCCAAGGTCATAGAGTAAATGGAAGAGCTGGAATTTGAACTCGGGTCTTCTGACTCCATATCTAACACTCATTTCCCTAATACTCATTTCCTATCTCCCTTATTACTCTTTGGTTTCTTATGTTCACACCTAGAGCATTTACTCTTTGAAATCCTGAATATAACCTGTCTCTAGGTTCCCATAGATACGGGCAACAGTCCCCAACTCTTGTACAAACACAGAAGATCCTGGGGATAGGAGAACCTTTATTTCAGCCCAGAAAATAACAACCAAACATCAGCCTTCCAAGCAAAGCAGAATTTGGGGAAAGGACAAAATTAGCCCATTTACTCTATGCCTTTAAAAATATTTAGATGAGGAATAAGTTGGAGGATCTGTGATCTCATCAGTATAATGGTCCCTATATCCCTCAAGATTTTAAATCCTCCAGTCTTCTCATCTCTCATACACAGTGCCAGAATTTAATAAATGCTTGTTGGGGGGCAGCTAGGTGGCACAGTGGATAAAGCACTGGCCCTGATTTCAGGAGGACCTGAGTTCAAATCCGACCTCAGACACTTAACACTTAACCTTAACTAGCTGTATGACCCTGAGCAAGTCACTTAACCCTCATTGCCCCGCAAAAAAAAAAAAAAAAATGCTTGTTGACTCACTAATCAATTCTTGTCCATTTCTTTCAATGAATCCTCTTAAAGAAATTCCATTCAGTGCCCTAGAGGCCTTAGTCTGGTTCCTTTCTTCAGAAGGAAAGTGCCTTTGTATTCTCTAGTGTTTATTGGCTATCAATGGAAAGGGCAATGAGGGTTCTTTTAGGGGTCTATGTTGGCTTTTTGTATTTAAACCCTCAACTCAAAGCACACTGATGGCACATAGTAAGAGCTTATTAAATGCTCATTCATTCATTCTCAACTTACCAAAATCAAGTGAAAAATGAAGTAAAACTGATCCATACCAGGGAGCCCTTTTCCCTCAGAAGAAACCAGGGACTCTGCTCTTAGAGAAGCAGAGAGTCTGGTCACTTTAGCAAGGTAGCAGCATCCAGATAGAGAAGTAATTATCAACTCTATCGGCTGAACTGAAGCCATCACAAGGCATTCTGACAAGGGAGAGACAAGCCCCAAATAGATTCAGAGTTCCCTGGAAAGGGAAGCTTCTTACAACAGAGTTTTGAGTTAGGAAGAAAAAAAAATATATCAGAGAAGTCAATGAATGTGACTCCTTAACAAAGACTCAGGATAACTTGGTTTCCTTTCAGTACTTGTACAATGTGTTTTCTTTTTTCTTTTTTTTTTGGTCTTAAATAAGGGAGATGAATAACATACTCCTATCCCAGAATTCCTTCAAAAAGAATTATAGGAAGAGCTAACGCTTGGGTTTAAATCCCACTTTTTTTTTAAAATCCCACTTTTGACAGATCCAACAGTGAGGGAGTTTCCCTTGATTGAAGTCTTCCTTTGATACCCACTGTGCTGCGGGCTCCACCCTGGGTTTTCGAAGGTTGTGCCAACAAGTGTGCATATTCTTGTGGGTTCTACCCAAGCAGGAAAGGCTTTGAGGAGGGGCCTAGTCACAGACCACATGTCTTTCCTGCTGTGAGCAGCCACACTAAGCATGGAAAGACTCATTGCCAGGCATTGGCTGATCAAGATAATATTTTTTTCCCTAAAACAATTCAATAATTGACAGACCCCACCTATGGATATGGGTAAAGGACTAATAAAATGGAGCATGAAAGAGACTGATAAATTTATGGATCCCTTTGGTAGTGACGAAGTCTATGGGTCCTATCTCAGAATAATGTTTTCAAATGTAGAAAATAAGTATAAGATTATAAAGGAAACCAATTATATTGAAATCCAGTTATCAAAATATTTTTTTTAAACACAAGTTTGTGATATAGTAATATATCCAGTGATGGATCTAGTCACTAATATAAAAATAGCCATGGGTATAAACAATATTTCAAGATATCTGTAACATCTGTAATGATTCTGAAAATATCTAAATCCACTGGCTCCCAGGTTAAGAACATCTGTACAAAAGCATGGAAAGCTTGCTACCTTTATCAGTGGAAGAAGGACCCACACTAAACAGCTCCATTACTCAGGGTCAGCTACTATATTCTTCAGGGAAGAAAACAGAAACTCAGGGAGGCAATTTGGTACAGTAGAGAGACTGCTGTCAACCTTAGGGTAAGAAGACTTGATGTGGCAACCAGGTGGCACAGTGGAGAAAGCACCATTCTTGGAGTCAGGAGGACCCGAGTTCAAAGTTAGCCTCAGATACTTACTAGCTGAGTGACCCTGGGCAAGTAACTTAACCCTGACTGCTTAAAAAAAAGATTTGGATTCAACTCCCATATTAGATGATCTGTAAAATTAGGCAGTTAAACTAGACAGACTCTGAGATCCATTCTTGTTTTGGATCTTTGGCCCTATTTTTTAAAAAATTGATACAGGCTAGTATTTTCCAAAGTATTTTAAGTTTGACAAAATACTTGGAACAACCCAGTATTTTTATCCTATTTTATAATGGAAGAAAATGAGGCTCAGATAGTGACTTTCCCAGTGCTGTACTGCTTGGGTCAGAATCAGCTAAGAAGAGCCCAAGAACAGGTTTTTAAAATTGCAGTTAGCTCCACTGAAGGTGACTATAGCTCTGAAAGGCATTCTGCAGATAGGGAGTTGAGGTCATGACTGACTGTTCGGTTGTTGTTCAGTCATTTTTTCAGTCATGTCTGACACTTAATGACCCCATTTGGAGTTTTCTTGGCAGAGATACTGGAGTAGTTTGCCATTTCTTTCTCTAGCTCAATTTACAGATGAGGAAACTGAGGCAAACAGGGTGAAGTGATTTGCCCAGGGTCACACAGCCAGTAAGTATCTGAAGCCGGATTTTTAACTCAGCAAGGTAAGTCTTCCTCACTCAAGGCCTGGCACTGTAACCACTGCACTACCTAGCTGCCAAATACCTTAGACTGGCATTCCTGGCTCCCACTTTCCTTTTCAACCTTATCTCCCCCACTGCTCTTTTCTGTAACCCTATGTTTCAACCTTCCCAGAATGCTCAGTGAATTACGTCTTCATACCAGTGTGCCTTTGTTCATGCCTGGAATATACTCAAGCCTCCCCCCACCTCCAATCGATAACTGTTGAAATGCAATCCATCCTCCAAGATTCAGTTTCCCTTGCTCTTTCCTCACAAAACCTTCCCTGATTCCCTGGGCCAAAATCTCCCACTCTTCTGAACTCTTACAAAGTTTGCTTTGTACTTGTCTCTTGCATAAATCACCATTTACATAAAGCCCTTTCTGATCCCCCAATACAACCTCACATTCATTTTGCATGTGTTTATACAGGTACATGTTGGCTCCTTCCACAGAATAAAAGTCCCTTAAGAGTAAAAACTTTTATTTTTGTATCCCCTTTGCCTGGCGCATAGTAAACTGCTTAATGAAGCTTGATTGATTATCACACTTTACGACTTATTATGTTTATTTATCTTCCTTTCTGCCCTTACTCCTCTCTATAACCTCCCCTCCAAAGGCCTCCCAGTCCACACCAGAGACCATAGTCTCACTGTTCTGACTGTCTCTCCCAAAATACGATTCCGGGAAGGCCTCAGACATACTTCACTTCCCTTTCTCCTCTCTGGCCACCTCTTCCACTGAAACAACCTCCTCACCTACAGCCCTGAAGGTGACAAGGACCCTTCCCCATTATCCTCCAGTTCTGGATCAGGACCTACGAGCCAAAAAACTCTGTCATTCGTTGCTCCTTAAAGGACCATGTCAATATACCCTACTTGGCAGCCCCCACTCACCATCCCTAGAATGTTCTGAACCAAAGTGTCTCCCTCTGACCCACACTCCCCTGTGTGTGCTGTTTCCCCCAAAGAATGTAAGCACCTATATTTGTTTTTTTATATTTGTATTCCCAGAACTTAGAGCAGTGCTTGGCAAAAGCAAATGGCTTTCCATTCTTCCCCTCTTCCCAGTTAGACAATGAGCTTCCAGAGAGCAAAGACTTCCAGTCCTTTGGAGGCCTTGCAAAGGGCTTTGAGCACAGAAAGTACAAGGCATCTCTAGACCTAAACACATCCCTGTCTATGGATGGACTTATCTTTAACATTCTTCCCATGGGGTTGTGGGGTTCCTTTAATTGAATCTGAAAACCTTTTGTTCAAAGGTGTTTGATAAATGCCAACCAAATCCTTCTTCGGGAGAGATCATGACGGAAGGACCCGGCAATCAGTCCCGAACCAAAGCTATGCCATGATCCTCTCCAGACTGTTCTCTTCAATTTTCTCCCCAACCTATCCTGCCTTCATCTCAGGGATCACTAAGGGATGCTAGCGTAGTGGTCTTCACCAGGGTTCCAATAAGGGTGACAGAATATAAGAATTGGAAGAGACTTCAAGGGCCATCTGGTCCACCCCACATATGGTCAAAGACCCTTGATGTCACCCCCAACAATAGACTATCGACCTCTGCTTGGAGAAGGAGGGACGGATATCCACGGGCCTGGTGGGCCTAAGTCTACTGGCACAGAGTGTGGCTAAAGTGTACATAAGACCACAATATATCTCCTATGTTCTTATGACAATTTTCACAATAATTTCCCAGGTATCCTCTTGCTTGGTCACCATGATGAAAGGTGTACCAACTTTGGAAGTACTGACTCCATAAATAACATAAAATCATAAATTGGAACAGGATCTTGGGGATGAATCAGTCTAACCCCTTTACTTTACAGGGCAGGAAACCAATTCACAGTTTCCACTATGATTCACATGGACTCCGAAGTCTATTCTCGCTTTGGATCAATGACCCTAAATTTTTATTTTGAAAAAGGTACAAGTTAATATTTTCTTAGAGTATTTTAGGTTTGACAAAAACACTTTTTACTGATCCAACCCAGAATTTTTACCCCATTTTAAAGTTTAGGAAAATGAGGCTCAGATAGTGATTTACTAATTCTATAAATTCACGGATTCACAATTCACAAAGAGTGAATGTGATTGGTCCTTACACTACATTCCCAAGTAGTCAAGTTTAAGTGCTATCTACAAGACTCCAGGATAACTAGTAGTGCCCAGTGCTTTTGAAAGGAGAATGTTTCACCTAAATCCTAGGGTCCCAACTTTTCTTAGTTCCTATATCCCTTAGCTTTTAGTAAATCCTCCTGTATTCCCAATTCAATATAAAATGAAATAAATTCTACAATTTACCATGCATCTGCACATAAGAAATAAAATAAAGAAATCAATTCATTTCCATAGGAAAATAGAGTTATTTACCAAATGTTCCCTAGACCTCTTTAGAAACTTTTCAAATCCTCTGGGTAGGGGGGTATTCATAAATCCAGAATGGGAACCATTGACCTAAATCTCCTGAAATTCTGATGTGGACTACAAAGAAGCAAATGAGGGGCAGCTAGGTGGCGCAGTGGATAGAGCATCGGCCCTGGATTCAGGAGGACCTGAGTTCAAATCCGGCCTCAGACACTTATCACTTACTAGCTGTGTGACCCTAGGCAAGTCACTTAACCCTAATTGCCTCACCAAAAAAAAAAAAAAAAAGAAGAAGCAAATGGCCTAGAATTAGAATGAATGATTGAAAACAAGAGAAATGTTAGGAGATCTGTAGCTGCTATCTGGGCCACAGCTCAGAGAACCCATCTCTAAGAGAATCTGGGCAAAAGCAGCAGAGGGAAGGGGAGGAATGCCCATATGCTAAATTGTTCATCTTCTGCCTGCCTTCTCCTACCTCCCACTTCCCTCCAGAAGATCTGGTTTATTTCTTAATCAAACTTCTGGCAGGAGGAAAAGAGGTCTTTGGCAAGTAGGTCCCTGCAACTCTGAGATTCTATGACAATACCAGTATGACCTTAATCAAGTCACAAGTAAACTCTGTTACTCAATTTCTTGATCTCTAAAACAAAGGTGTTCTCCAATCAATCAAGAACCCATTAAGAGTTTACTTATGGGGCAGCTAGATGGTGCAGTGGATAGAGCACTGACCCTGGAGTCAGGAGTACCTGAGTTCAAATCCAGCCTCAGACACTTAACATTTACTAGCTGTGTGACCCTGAGCAAGTCACTTAACCCCAATTGCCTCACTAAAAAAAAAAAAAAGAGTTTACTTATGCTGGGGATGTAAGTACAAATAATGAACCATCCCTACTTGTAAGAAGCTTACATTCTGAAGGGGAGAGACAGTGGGGTCTTGGGTCTTCAGCTCTAAAACCTATGATCCTAAAATGGAGAGTGGTGTGGGGCTGGGCTCCAGATCACCCTTGATCACAAAGGGAAGACCCACTGAGACACTCACGGCATTCCTTCTCATCACTCTTATCAAAGCAGTCCGGAAACCCATCACACTGCCACGCCCCAGGGATGCACTGTCCATTGCTGCACATGAAGTTTCCTGGAATGTTACACTCGTTGGTGGAGTTATTCCCAGGCAACAGCTGGCTCTCTGTGGGAGGGGAAAGAGAGAAGAGATGTTTTAAAAGAGAGAAGGGAGGAAAGAGGGAGGGAGGAAAAGAAAAAGGGAAGGGGGAAGAGAAAGGGAGAGAGTTCATGCCATTTAAACCCAATGTTCTTCATTTATGAGGCATATTAATTCCATTCCTTAGGAGGAGTTAGTGAAAAATCAACATTGTTGGATGTTTTTTTTTTTTTCCAACCATCATGAGTGACTGATTATTGTATGAGTCAGGGGTTACTTGAAGATTCCTGATGCCTAATGCTAGCTGATGACTTTATAGCCCTTTAAGACTTACAAAGAACATTACATACACCCATTGCATTAGTTCCTAACAACACCTTAAGATATGCACTAGAGAAATATTATTCTTATTTCACAAGTGAGAAAACGGAGGCAAAGAGATGGAAACATGGGGATACAACTATTAAGTGCCAGAGCTAGGATCTGAACTTCACACTTGATGCAAGCATTTATTAAGCACCTACTGTATCCAAGATACTTTGAGAATGAGCATTTAGTAAGCAACTACTATATTCCAGACATTGAGCTAGTCACTGGAGATACACAGATAAAACAAAAAATAGGCCTTGTTCTCAAGGTACCTACATTTGAATGGAGGAAGGAAAGGCTATGACACAGAAATGGATCACCAAATACTTGACAATTGGAGTTAACAAAGAGCTACAAGGAAATGATTGAAATGGTGTTTGAGAGAAACCTGCAAGAAAGCTGGGGATCCAAAGAAGCAGAGGTGCCAGGAAAAGCAGACTGGAAGCAGGTCGTGAAGGGCTTTGAATACCAAGTCCAGAGCTCTTCCTGCTCCCAAGAATTGACACTTGGGGAGAATAACCTCTACCTGATCCTGAATGGCCTCAGGTGCTATAGTTCCTAGACCAATGGGGTCAACAGAATCTTGGGTTGGAAGAACCTTCGTGGTCATATCATTCAACCTTGACTTAAGTAGGACTTCCATTAATAATGGCCCTGACCCGTGAGCATTCACCTTCTGTTTGAAAATCTCAGGACACTCACTACAGCATTAAGCAGGGAGCCCGCTGCACTATAGGACAGCCAAATTGTTAGCTGTTGTTTCCTGTTATTCTACAAGGTTTTCAAAACACATGACACACATAATCTCATTTGATCCTCACAACAATCCAGTGAGGTTAGTAATATAATTATTCTCATTGTATAGAGGAGAAAAGTGAGACAGACAGAGGTTAAGTGACTTGCCCAGGGTCACATAGCTGGGAAGTGTCCGAGGCAGGATTTGGACTCAAGTCTTATAAACTCCAAGTTTAGCACTTGAGGCACTACATCATGGTGATTGTCTCCTTGGTGGACTTTTGGTCCTATTCCCAAAAGAACTGTCGTTAGCTCACATTCTTCCCTTGTCATCCAGACTTAGAAATAGGAGCCAACCTTTTCTTTCTTCTTTTTCTTTTGAGACAATTGGGGTTAAGTGACTTGCCCAGGGTCACACAGCTAGTAAGTGCCAAGTGTCTGAAGCCAGATTTGAACTCAGGTCTTCCTGACTCCAGGGCCGGTGCTCAATCCACAAGCCAACCTTTTCTTATCCCTACTCCACTACACCGTTCCCATCTCTCACCACTGGTAAACCAGATAACCAAGTCTAACAAAACTGTCTTAGTTCCTGAACTTCCAACATCCTGAGAGACTTGGGGCAAAAAGACAAGTCTAGTAAATTCATTCCAGCATTCTAAATGCCAATGGGATAAATATAGACCAAGTTGGAATTTAAAAATAAATCTAGTGGTCACAATGGGAGACATTTGTTCATAACATTAAACCAACCAGCCAAAGAGGTCACTCTTAAGGGATACTCTCTCCTCTCACCCACAACCAAGGCATGTTCAGATTAGCAGTAACCACATGCCATCAAGCCATCTTCTCGCCTTGGGACTGTGTGAATTTCTCAAGCTCTGTTCAATACAGATAAGGGACTAATGAATGAAAATAAGGATTCGTAACCTATGATGTGTCATGGACCCCATTCATCAGTCTAGTGAAGCCTATAGACCTCCTTCTATGAAAAAATGTTTTTAAATAGACAACATTTAAAAAAGAAATAGGATGAAAAAGGAAACCAATTAAATTGAAATACAGTGGTCAAAATATTTTTCAAAAACTTCATGGACCCCGGGTTAAGAGCTCTTGAATTAGAGGATGTCATAGTTAGGTAACACTTTCTTTCTCTAATTACCTTGTATATAATTATGGGTTTATTCAGTATATCCACCTCCTTCACTTGTAGTCAGGAAAACTTGGATTCAAATCCAGCCTCTTACATTTATAAACCACATGAAGCTGGTAAATTACTTTACCACTCTTTCCTCATCTATAAATGAGTAGCTTAGACTCAATGACCTGTAAGGTCCCTTCTAACTTTTTTTTTTGGTGGGGCAATGAGGGTTAAGTGACTTGCCCAGGGTCACACAGCTAGCAAGTGTCAAGTGTCTGAGGCCAGATTTGAACTCAGGTCCTCCTGAATCCAGGGCCAGTGCTCCATCCACTGTGCCATCTAGCTGCCCCTTCCCTTCTAACTCTTAAGCCAAATTCCTGTGATGGGAAGTTGGGGAGGTGATCAGAACAAGAGCATACACACTAACTGCTGCTATGTTTTAGTCATGTAATAGAGGCAGAAGACAGAAACAGAGGAAGAGAGGAAGGAAGGAAGGAAGGAGGGAGGGAGGGAGGAAGAAAGGGAAAGGAATGATGAAGACAGAGAGAAGAGAAGGAGAGGGAGAGACAGAAACAGAGAGAGAGAGAATGAATGAGAACAATGTCTGGAAATATACATTGAGAAATCTCATGATGGGATATGGAAGCAAGGGGCATTTTTGTTATTATCTTATTAAAATCAATACATGAACTATTTCCTTTTAAAAGTTTTTTTGAACTATTTCACAGGAAATAAAATAACTGCTTTTTGAAATTAGATAAAAGTACTGAGATGTAAGCTCGTCCTCCATAGGCTCACTGAAAGCATCCTCGGCATGACTCCGCTAGCTGGCAGCACGACACGATGGGGACAATGCACAATTTAGCCTATTCCCAAGTAGTTTTGACTTCTGTTCAGTCTCTACACTTTGGAACATTTTTGTTCTAAGCAGTTTAGAGATTATGAGTATTTCGCATGGTGACATCCATTAAAAACGTTCTTAAGCTTTTCTGAATCAATGTTATATCTGGGGGATGGCAAGGCCCAGGATCCAGAAGAGTTTATTGGTCGAGTTCTTTTGAATATCTCAGGACCTATATTTGTAGTATAGGGACTGGTGAGTTTCAAATGTAGAATCCCAGCCACCAAGTCACATCTTGCCAAGAATTCAGTGAGTGATAAATGTTTACAGCTTCAAATGATGCGTTTCCCTCTCTCCTCACCAAATTCTTATGCTCCTTAATAAACACTTAAAAGTCTAAACTCTTGCTAAAGCTTATAATTTATGGTGACCACTCATTAGATTTTTTTTTGTGAGGCAATTGGGGTTAAGTGACTTGCTTAGGGTCACACAGCTAGTAAGTGTTAAGTGTCTGAGGCCAGATTTGAACTCAGGTCCTCCTGACTCCAGGGCTGGTGCTCTATCTACTGCGTCACCTAGCTGCCCCACTCATTAGAGTTTTAGACAGTCTAGCTAGAATTTTAGCCCCTTACAAATAGTAACTTTACAGGTAATGCTTTAGAGGTAGTTTCTGATGACAATCAGCTTGTTTGAAATCACCAACACAAACCTTCTCCTTTCCGCAAACAAATTGTCTATGATCATTACTATTGTAGATACTAATTCCTATTGTGTTGGCAACACTCCTTTTTGGATGTCCACTTAGAATAAATCCTTGTGCATTACATCAGTGATATGGTTTACTATTCCTACCAATGCTTGGGGAAATGAAGGCGAGGAGGCAAGGGGCTACATTAAGATAAAAGACAAATTTGGGGCAATAATGTATTATTATGCTTACAATAGTGTTATATAACAAATACGTTGTAATGCTAACTTATTATAATCAATAAGAACAAGAGCTCCTATTTCAGCAGCGGCTTACAACTTACCAAATGCTTTCCCTGCAAAGCTGTGATAAAGGGAATGTTAATAGTTCTGTAATTTTACAGTAATATATTTTACAAATGAGGAAACTGAGGTTGGGAGGATATACTGCCTGTGGATCAATTCAGGATCATAGAGTTAAGCTGGAAGGGGCCTGAGCAGCCAGAGTCCAAAAGAATCCTTTTACAGTTGAGGAAACTGAGGCCTAGAGAAGTTAAGTGACTCATCCAAGGTGGCAAAGACAGTCAGTAGCAGGGCAGGATTTGCACCCAGTTCCTCTGATTCCTGAGCTACCATTTCCCCACCCTGTGCTATATATCGCCAACTCGATTTGATTCAACTCAGCAAGCATTTACTAAGCAGTCCTGTGCAGTTGATGGGCACTGGGGCACAATGATCAACATGGAAATTGTCTCTCAGCTTTTTTAGAGCTACCTACTTTCCTACCATCCATCCATCCATCCATCCATCCATCCATCCTTCCTTCCTTCCTTCCTTCCTTCCTTCCTTCCTTCCTTCCTTCCTTCCTTCCTTCCTTCCTTCCTTCCTTCCTTCCTTCCTTCCTTCCTTCCCCTTCCTTCTTTCCTCCCTCTCTTTTTCCCCTGTCTATGTCTGTCTGCTGTCTCTAGAGAATTTCCCCTCTGCTCTCCTCAGTTCCTATGGGCCTTGGTTCTTCATGTAGACACTACTGTAACTAGATGGTACCAAAAGGTCTTTCTAGCACTATATTTCATGATCCTATAAGGGATGGGACTTCCCTATGGACACAGGAAACCAGACTCTCCAAGACAGAAGGAAGCTCAGACACCATCTAGTTTAATCCATACCTGAAAAAGATTTTTTTTTGAGGCAATTGGGGTTAAGTGACTTGCCCAGGGTCACACAGCTAGTAAGTGTTTAGTGTCTGAGGCCAGATTTGAACCCAGGTCCTCCTGACTCCAGGGCTGGCACTCCACCCACTGTGCCACCTAGCTGCCCCCAAAAGATATTTTTTCTCTGCACAAGTGATGATGATGATAAATGGCATTTGCCCAGTGCTTTAAAATTTGTAAATGCTGTCTCATTTGATCCTCACAAACAACCTTTCAAGATAGTTACTATTATTATCCCCATTTTTCAGTTGAGGAAACTGAGGCAGACAGCAGTTGTCTTTACCAGGGTAACACAACTAGTCAGTAAGTGTGTGAGGTGATGTTTGAATTCAGCTTTTCCTATCACCAAGTACAGCACTTTAGCCATTAAGGGCACTCTATACAAAGGCACTGAGAGGAGAGATAGAACACCTTGTACAAGGAACAAGTAAGGGAATTATTTCATAGCGTGAAACAGAGAGGGGATGAGAAGGAATGCTCTAGGCTCTGTGCTGCCTAGTTGCCTAAATACCCAATCAATGACCTTCCAGTCTCTGAAGCAGCAAGGCATCCTGAGGGAGACAGGTAGCAGTATGTGGCAAGCAAGTTCAACCACCACCACCACCACCACCTCCTCTCTGGAGAGGCTGATGGAGACAACCCATGACCTTGAACCCAAGGACCCTTGGGAATAGGGATGCTTCTAGAGAGGTGTCCTAAATCATCATCCTGGGAAGTAACTCTTGCCATTTAATCTGACTCAGTTTCCTCATCTATAAAATGATGATGATAATAGCATCAACCTCCCAGGGTTGTTGAGGATTAAATAACTGTAAAGAGTCTAGCACATAGTAAGCACTATAGAAATTTAGTTATTATTAGTTATTGTTATTATTATTCCTAACAAATCCTCCTATAGGTGCTATACTCTACTGAAGACCCAGAAAACAAAATTCTTGTTGTCAAAGTCCTTGTGACCATCAAATGGTTCAACATCAGAAACTGACAAGATTTTTAATCAGTGGAAATGATGTGAAAGAAGAGGCATGACCATCTGCTTTGCTGCTGCCTCTAAGGACCATGGGACCTTTCCTTCTGACTTGCAGATGGAACCTCTCCTATGTGTCATCTCCCTGGTTGGAATGTGAGTGGGGACTGGCTTACTTTTCTGTTTGTATCCCCAGTGTTTAGCAGTGTTTGCACACAGTAGGTGCTTCATAAACGCCTCATTCATTCATTCATTCTTTGTCTGATGATCTCTCAAGGCATCCTTTTCTCACAATGAATTAAGATTATGAGGATGTTTTTCTTTATGTCGAGCCCAGATTTGTCTTTTTATACCTTCTACCTGTTGCTATTGGTGCCACCACCTGCGGTCAAATAGAACCAATAGAATCCCTCTTCCAGGCGACAGGTCTTCAAATATTCCAAGACTCTTATCATGCCACCCAGTAAGACTTCTCTTTTCCAGGCTATGTTCCTGCCCCACACCAGATCTTCACATGGCATGAACTCAAGGTCCTTCCTAATCCTAGTTGTCTTTCTCTAGATCATATTCAAGTCCTTCTAAAATATGACATCCACAATTGAAGATGGATTCTACTAAGTACCAGGACCAGCACTTGAACCCAGGGCCAGGTCTTGAGACTTGAAGTTCAATGTGCGCACGTGTGTGCGTGCGTGCATTCTCTCTCTCTCTCTCTCTCTCTCTCTCTCTCTCTCTCTCTCTCTCTCTCTCTCTCTGGTGGGGCAATAAGGGTTAAGTGACTTGCCCAGGGTCACACAGCTAGTAAGTGTCAAGTGTCTGAGGCTGGATTTGAACTCAGGTCCTCCTGAATCCAAGGCCAGTGCTTTATCCACTGTGTCACCTAGCTGTCCATCAGTGCTCTTTCAATAAAGGCATACTGCCAATAAACTACCCGCCCAGTACCCTACTTCTTCCTTGCATGTGATTTCTGTCACGCAGAGCACATCTCCTCTGATCCTACCTGAATGCAAGCAGGATAGGCATACCAAATATACAGGACGTGGACATGCCTGGATCTACACAGCTAAATCATGACACTGATTGTTCTCAGAAAGGTTAGAAATCTTTTCGGCTTGACATCAAGACCTTCTGCGGGCTGTAATATTTATCCCACCATGTACGTCTTGGGACACATTTAGAACCCACCCCCCCCACCCCGCCCCAAACCAAGCATTAGCAGGAGTTAGCTAGCTGGGCGTTCTCTTCCTTCCTCTTCTTTTTATTCTTCATTAAGCTGAAAAATAGAAAACTGTTGTCCATTTTCAGCACAGCACACCTGCCCTGAAAATGAAAGGTCTTGTGCTCGCCCACTCAGGGCCTGAGCCAATAGCCTTGCTTAACAGTTACTTCTCTAATGCTGCCATCCACAGATTTTCACCCAGGGAAGCAAAGGGGCTTCCCGAGGCTGAACATCTGCTACATCCTGATCCAGCTTGCCTTGAGATGAGGCGAGTGATGGTCAGTCTTTCTGGTTATTGATTTTCTCAGCTTTTGAACAGTGATTCTATGACTTGGAGTTCTTGCACTTAATAGGAGAAGTCATTTTTCTTCCCCCTTCCCCCAACCCCCATGCCTCCATTCATTCATTATTTATTAAGCAGACTATGGGGCAACTAGGTGATAGAGTATCAGATCTAGAATCAGGAAGAGCTAAGTTCAAATCTGGTCTCAGATACAGTAGCTATGTCAGGTGACTTAACTCTCTTTGCCTCAGTTTACACATCTGTAAAATGAGCTGAGAAGGAAATGGCAAACCACGCCAGTATCTTTGACAAGAAAACCCCAGAAGGGGCTATCAAAATTCAGAGAGGACTGAAAACAACTAAACAACAAATGTGGCAGATTCCATGCTAAGCACTTGGAATACACAAGCTTTTTTTTTTTTAATTTTATTTTGATCTTCCCAGATGTCATCGCCATTTCCCTCTAGAAGCAGCTACATGGCACAGTAGATAGAGCACTGAGCCTGAAGTCAAGGGAAACTAAGTTCCAATCTGATCTTAGACAGCAGCTGTGTGACCCTGACCATATCACTTAACCTCTCAGCCTCAGTTTCCTCATCTGTAAAATGGTGATGATTAAAATATCACCTATCTTCCAGGATTGTTTTGAGGACCAATAAATGGCATGATTTGTAAAGAACTTAGCACAGTCCTTTAAGCACAGAAATAAATGCTTATTGATTGATTGGCAGAATAATTTGAGAGGAGAGAGACTGTAGCTAAAAGGATATTAGAATACTTAGGGTAAGGGATATAGAATACTTAGGTAAGAAGGGATGAGGACCCAAACCAGAATGATGACCATGTGGAATGAAGGCAGTAGGTGGTAGAGATGTCATAGAGATAGGATCCACATGAATTGGCAACTGATCAATTATGCCCCCCTTTTCCAGACCTGCAGCCTCCTCCTTTTGTCCTGACCTACTGCTAGTTCCTTCTTCCTGTTATTACTTTCCATTTACACTGTTATCTACCTTGTATGTTTCCCAAAGAGATCAAATCAAAATCAAATCAAAAAGGAAAAGACCTGATATGCACAAAAATATTTATAACAGTTCTTTTAGTGGTGACAAAGAATTGTAAATCAAGGGGATGCCCATCAATTGGGGACATCAATTGGGGACAGGCTGAACAATTAGTGGTATATGGTTGTGATGGAATATTCTTGTGCTGTAAGAAATGATGACCAGGAGGCTTTCAGAAAAAAACATGGAAGACTTATATGAACTGATGCAAAACGAAATAAGAACCAGGAGAACAATGTATACAGTAACAAAAATATTGTCCAATGAAGAACTGTGAATGATTTAGCTATTCTCAACAATAGAATAATCCAAGATAATTCCAAAGGACTCATGATGAAAAATGTTATTCACCTTCAAAGAAAATACTGATGGAGTCTGAATGCACATCGATGCATACTTTTTTTTTAAACTTTATTTTTCCTGGTTTTTTTGTTGGTTTTCTTTCACAATATGACAATGTTTTGCATGACTACCCATGCATGATTTATATCAAATTGCTTGCCTTGTAAACTGGGGGCGGGGGAAGAGAAGGAAGTGGGAGAGAGAAGTTAGAACTCAAAATTTAAAAAAACAAATGTTAAAAAAATTTTACATGTCATGGGAAAAATAAAATATTTACATGTACCTAGTGATTTTCATTTTGTCTACCCTGTTAGAACATAAGCTCCCAAGGGGCAGCTTGGTGGCACAGTGGATAGAGCACTGGCCCTGGAGTCAGGAGGACTCAAGTTCAAATTTGGCCTCAGACACTTGACACTTACTAGCTGTGTGACCCTGGGCAAGTCACTTAACCCCAATTGCCTCACCAAAAAAAAAAAATGGATTATTAGAATATAAGCTCCCTGAGAGCAGAGACTACGTTTTTTCCCTTTACTGTGTATCCCTAGCACTTAGCAGAGTGCCTGACCTGTTGTAAGCACTTAATGATTGTTGACTGACTGATGGGGTAAGAAGGAGAGGAAAGAGTTAAGGATGACTTTGAAACTGTGAATCTAGGTGAGTATCAGGACAGTTTTGTTGTTAACAGAAAAAGGGAATTTAGAAAGAGGGGAAAGTTTAGGGAAGAGGTTTAAGTTCTGTTTTTGGACATTTAGAGTTTGATATTCCTAACTGACATTCAGTTGGATGGCATAGCATCACAATAGGCAGCTAGATGTCACGACGGACAGAGTGTTGGGCCTGGAGTCAGGAAAACTTCAGTTGAAATCCAGCCTCAGACACTCGGTCACTGTGTGACCTTGGGCAAATCTATCAGCCTCAGTTTCCTCGTCTGTAAATTGGGAATAATAATAATAACACCTCCCTCCCTACTTTTCTTGTGAGAATAAAATGAGATAATCACTGGATAGAAATCCCACCCCTGAGTCATTTTCCCTTCCTACCCTTTAGCAACATACCGGAGGCTTCCAAAGGGACATTCAGTTGAATGACATGATGATGTCTTGAGAGGAGAATGCAGACCCCACCACCGAGCCATCCAATGGCCTGGCCTTTGGAACTCGTCCAGGTCAGATGTCACTTTCCATTTTTTCCTTCATACCATTTGAAGTCTATACTCTTGAGGAATAGCTAGGCAACATACGCCTACTCCAGGTTTCACATTTGATTCTGAAAGCCTCTGTCAAAGAGACATTCCTGAAACATCCCCGGGGAGTTAAGACACTTCTTCATAGTGGATGCTGCCAACACAGCACACATGCTGTGGTGGGGCCTATTTTCCCTTTGACTCACTTCTTTAAACACACACACACACACACACACACACACACAAGCAAATTGGAAGCCACCGAGTGAGCCTGTCTCCAGTGATCTGTTTATAAACATCACTTGAAAAGCCCCCAAAGACCCATGAAACTCCAACCTGATCTGCTTTGGTCTGCATCAATGTCAGACTGAACTCAAGAGGAGGGTCCTCAGCTGATCCCCGGGGCTAGGCAAGAATCGTCACGGAGGGTTGCTTTCTGCTTCTCCTCCAACCCAAGGGAGCCCCACTGGACATCCCCAGGAAAGGAAAGACAGTTGCTAATGATTGACAGGGGAGTCTGCCTGTCAAGGGGACTCTGATTATGGGATAGGGAATTCCCTATCCGTTGATTCCTATCCATTGATCAGCCAGGAAGGTTCATTTTGTCATTAGAAGCCTAAATTTGGGGGGTTTTTTTGTCCATTTCTCAATTGTGTAAATGGAAACCACAACGTGCCCAGTATCCCAGGAACTTGGGAAGGAGGAGGAAGAGAAGGCGTGAGAGGAGGAGAATTGACATATATACAATGCTTTACAATTTCAAAAGTGCTTTGCATAATTATTTCCTTTGAGTCTGTGAGGTAGGTATTATAGGTATTTTTCTTCCCATTTTACAAATGAGGAAACTAACTGACCTCGGAGAGGAAAACAGTCACACAGCTCACGTTAAGAGCCTCTGACATTTCCTGAGTGACCTTGGGTAACTGTGGCACTCAAGGACATTGTGTAGAGAAATCAGTGAGGTCCACTACAATACTGATCTCAACTGGTTAGTTAGCATGTCTAGGCTCCCTTGAAGACTCCTTAACAGATCTCTCATTCACCCATTTATCCCTCCCATCACCCAAGAAGGGTACACCCTTCTTGGATGTGTCCATTTACATTTTCAGAAACCACTTGCCAACAGTCCGATGGATCTGTAATCTTAGGGATATGGGAGCTCAATCAACCAACCAGCATTTATTAAGAATCAGCTCTATTCCACATCCTGGACAAGGCATTGGGGACACTCTCCCCAGTGATGCGTAAGGATGCCACATGTCCATGCTGCCCAACTTATACCAGGGTAAGGAGGCCTTCACTGGGCCCTGCAGCCACTAAATATTCCTCTCGATGTTCATCTTTCATCTCCTCCGTTCTATTATTTGCGAGTTTTCTCCACCATTAAAATAGAACCTTCTCCAGAGCAGAGACTGTTTTTGACTTTCTCTGCCTTGCTTAGCACAGGGACTGACACACAGCAAGAGCTCAACATGCCCTTGTTGCTTGATGTCCTTCCTCCCCATACCAAAGATAGGTCTGCCGAATGGGCTAGAGACCTTCCCTGAGTTTTCATGACATTATACACTGGATACAGGCTTCTTGTTTTTCAGCCGTGTCCTAATCTTTGTGACCCCTTGGACCATACCGTCCACGGAGTTTTCCCGGTAAAGGTTTGCCATTTCTTTCTTCAGTAGATTAAGGAAAACAGGTGTAAATGACTTGCCCAGGGTCACACAACTAACTGCCTGAGACCATATTTGAACTCAGGTCTTTCTGACTCCAGGCCCAGCTCTCTATCCACTGAGCCACCTAGTTGCCTCGATTATTTTTCCTGGGTCCGACTCCCCTGGAGTTCTCTTGTTGTTGTTCAGTCATGTCAGTCATGTCCAACTCTTCATTTCCCAATTTATGGTCTTCTTATCAAAGATACTGGAGTGTTTTGCCATTTCTTTCTCCAGATCATTTTACGGACAAGGAAACTGAGGCGAATGGGGTTAGATGACTTGTCCAGGGTCACATAGCTAGTAAGAGTCTGAGGCCAGATTTGAACTTGGGCCTTGCTGACTCTAGGCCCTGCTGTATCCACTGCACAACCTAGTATATGGGCTCTTTCTCTTTCCATGTGCCAACCCCCCCTCCCCATTTTCTCTCTCTCATACATTTCTCTGAGGACTTTTTCTTTTTCTGGAAAATTTACAAAACAAATGAGATCATGTCTGTGACAGCTTTACGCTTTTAGGAGGAGGGAGAGAAAAAGCAAGAGAGTAAGACTCCTTGGCAAGCTGCAAAACAGCCCCCCACACACACACTCCTCCTTCTCCATCCTCCATGACCCATGGAAAAGATCCTTCTCAGAGCCATCTGATCCACGGAGCGCAAGGAAAAGACAATCTCCTTCCGTGCCTCGGTGGAACACAAGCCCCAGAAAAGTGATGCAGATGGTTTCTGCCGTTCTTTTTCCAACAGGAATCATGGGAGGTCGGGTCACACAGGTGGTGAATCTAAAGGAAGGAGGGATAGAACTATCACCCATCTGGTCAGGTATCTAGAAAAGTCAGCCTGTGCCCCGACTTAGAGCCAAAGGGCTGGGGAGGAGGAAGCCAGGCCAGGCCTTAAACTCTGCCCTACACAGTTCAACGGGGAACCTTTGCCTCTGCTTTTGTGGTGTCCAGCTTCGGTAGAAGCTATACACAGGGCTTGGGCCAAAGGGGAAAATCCTAAGTCCCATGTGAAATCATAATGATCCCCACTGCCCCACCCCCACACAAACACCTCCCCCCCATCTCCAGTGGAAGGGGATCCCTCCCTCCTATAGCACAGTCTGCTTCTGTCCTTTGTCCCCACAAACCCTGTACTCTGCTTATCCGAGTATAAGATTGATATGTCTTCCCCACCCCACTCTTTGAAGATAGGGACTTTTCTTTCTCACTTTCCTTCCTTCATTCCTTCCTTCTTTCGTTTGTTCTTTCCTTCCTTCCTTCCTTTGTCCTCCTCCTCTCTCCCTCTCTTTTCCTTCCTCCCTCCCTCTTTTCCTTCCTTCCCTCCATCCTGTCTTTTCTTCCTCCCTCCCTCTCTCTCCCTCCTTCCCTTCCCTCGTATCCCCTTGGTATTACTGCAAAGCCTAGTGTCTAGCACCTAGCAAGTGCTTAATAAATTCTGGAAACAAAGGAATGTGAAAAGGAAAACAGGCAATAACATGAAGCAGCTTATGTGGATGGAGATTTAAGTATTACCACAGTCTCATGCGCATTATCCAAGGTCCTTGAGAGCAGGAATTTGTTTCATTCTGGGGCTTTGTATTCCTAGCAGATAGTAGGCACTTAATATAAACACTGGTTGACTGATTATCTCCTTTGATTCTCAGAACAACCCTGGAAACCAGGTGCTGAAAAAACTAAGAAGTTAAGTGACTTGCCCAGGGTCACTCTGCTAGGCAGTCAATGAGGCAGGATTCGAACTCTGGTCTCCTTAATTCCAAGTGTAGTAATTCATCCACTAGGCCATATTCCTTTGATTTGTTGTTGTTTTTTTAAGTGCTGGGCACTGAAGAGCCAAAGACAGACTTGAAAAAAGTCTTGCTCTCAACTAGCTTCTATTCTATTTACCTGGAAAAACCCACGAAGGGTCAGAAGGCAGACTGCCCCATCCTTGTAAGACATCAATCAGCATCAGGGGTCAGGTGCAACCAATCAGCAAACACTTACTGAGTGCTTACTGGGCAAGGCAAAAACAAAACAGGCTCTGTCCTCAACTACCTCATATTGTCCTCTGGGTAACAATGCATAGAATTTGTATAATTATTCTAGAAACTTTGTAAATATCATGTAATAATTTCTATAATTATACAAATATGTAATTATAGGAAAAACCACATAATACAAAAACTAGGCAATTGGGGATGAGGCACGGGTGACTGTATACTGTACAACTGGAAATGGGGAGGTGGGGGGCGGCTAGGTGGAGCAGTGGATAAAGCAGTGGTCTTGGATTCAGGAGGACCTGAGTTCAAATCTGGTCTCAGACACTTGACACTTACTAGCTGTGTGACCTTGGGCAAGTCACTTAACCCTCATTGCCCCACAAATAAAAAAAGAAAAGAAAAAAAGGAAATGGGGAGATGACATGAAATAAGGCTAAAAAAGCAGACTAGAGACAGAATGTCAAGGGTCTTAAATGCCAGGCCAAGCAATCTGTACTTTATCACAGAACGAATAGGGAGCCATAGAGGGTTTTATGGCAGGGGAATGTCATGGTCAGATCTGTGCTTTAGGATTACGTTAAAAGGATGACGGGATTGTAGAGTGTCAGCTAGAAGGGAACTTGAAGGTCATCAAGTCTAATCCCCTCATTTTACAGATGTGTAAACTGAGGCCTGGAGCAGGGAATTAATTTGTCCAAGGACACCCATGTAAGAAAAAAAAGCCAGGCCTCCAATCCAGGTCATTGTTCCAGAGGGAACATTTTTTTTTTTCCCACTGTACCAGAGACAGCTAGCATCAATTACCCACAATCTTCTACCGAGTTGTCTGTAGTCTACATATGAATTATTGGCTGGCTAATCATTTTCCATTAGAAGAGAGATGCAGACAGTGTTCACGACAATAATCAAGCCAAGCAGGAAAGGGCGGGCAGGGGCTGAAGGGCAGAGGATGGGGTGGGGGGGGAAGGAGAATGAATATTAACGGCGCATCTTTTAAAATTTTCTTAAGTAGCTTAATCCATTAAACCAGCCCCTACACTCTTCAGCAATCTGCTCACGCAGGCCCCCTCCCTCTGAGCCGATCACAGACGACAGGCCCTCCATCACGGGGAATTAACCGACTTCTTGAGCAAATGATGTTTGTACATCTCACAAGTGCCAGAGTTAAGCAGTATTTACGGCTGGAGCCCTCTCTTTGGTATGCATGGTGGAGTAAGAGCAGGCCTCAGCCATTGCCTTCTTCAGAGCATCCTCCAGGCTTTTAATATTGAAGCATTATGGCCAGAGAGACTGAGTCTATTTAGATGGTGAGGGGTGACTTCTGAACCCCTGAGCTTCCAAGGAGTATGAGCGTCTGGTGGATGAACCAGGAGCAGTGTGTAGAACCCTATGAATGTAGGACAGTTATGGGGCCCATGGTACTCATCCCATGGCCTTAGAGGGGGAGACTAACCTGGGGGTCCATGAACTTCTTAATATTTTGGCAACTATGTCTAATAATCAATTTTCTTTGGAAACCCATATACTTAATTTCACACTTTTAAAAACATTCATCTAAAAAAGGGTCTATAGCCTTTACCACACTGCCAGAAGGATCTAAGAGCAAAAAAAAATTAAGAAACCCTCCCTTAGTGGTAACATAGGGAAATGGGAACTGGATAGAGAGCAATGACGAATCCCTGGTTCGAATCTTCCCTCAGATACTCACGAGCTGTGTGAGCCTGGTCAAGTCTCCAGGCCTCGGTGTCCTCACCTATAAAGTGAGGTGGCAGAATCAATGGCGAATCAGGTCCCTTTTTAAATTTCTAAGCTTACGGGCCTTCCTTCCCTGGGAGCAGCATCATATACAAGGTAGAATCCTGGGCTTCCAGTCAGGAATAATATCAGCTGGCATTTATAAAGGGGTTTGAGGCACATGAAGCACTTGAAATGTATTTTGTCATTTGATTTTTGTGCCAAACTTGTCCTGCTATTATCCCCCCCTCTAACAGTTAGGGAAACTGAGGCCCAGAGCTGTTAAATTATTTGGGAAGGGAGAGGCTTCAAAACCTACATCTGACACTCATTACCCGCGGGACCATGGGTAAGTCACAAGCTTCTTGGGCTTCCACGGGACGTTGGACTAGGTAGCTTCCGAAGGCCTTTCTTTGGGGCTAAGATCCCATGACTAGCCCAGGGTCATACAGCTAGTAGCTGTTGGGGGAAGGGGGAAATCAAACTTAGGTTGTCCTTATTCCAAACCTACCACCCCAATCCACTATAACCATACTACCTCTGAAGGGAGATGAAGGTTCAGATGACACCTTTGGAACTTACCTGGGCAAGTCCCTTAAGACTCAGTTTCCTGGGGCGGCTAGGTGGCACAGTGGATGGAGCACCGGCCCTGGAGTCAGGAGTACCTGAGTTCAGATCTGGCCTCAGACACTTAACACTTACTAGCTGTGTGACCTTGGGCAAGTCACTTAACCCCAATTGCCTCACTAAAAAAAAAAAAAGACTCAGTTTCCTTATCTGTAAAGTGGGGATCCTAACAACACCTATCTCCAAGTATCAAATGAGAAAAATTGTAAAGGATTCTACAAATCTACAGGTGCTATAGAGACTGGAGGAGGAAGAAGAAGGAAAGGAGAAGAAGGTATATTCTTCTCACTGGATCCAGCAACAGGTAAGTAACTGTCGACCCTCCTCTGAGGAGCACATGAGAGTTTCTTCCTCCCTCTGCTTCAGTGCTTTCCTGACCACACTGGGATTCCCCATCCCGGTATACTGGTATACTAACGACTGCTTTAAACTTGAAGCACCTGGGACTTTCCTCCTTCTGCCCAGGCAGATCCCACGCCCTCTAGACATTCACTGGGAGCTCCTGCCCCAAAATTCCCCACCCTCATCCCCACCTGCCACCAATTTGGTGATGAGCTCCTTCCAACTTAGCCAGCCCGGGCCTAGGGCAGCAGGTAGAATGACCTCCTGGGCTGCACTCCCAAGGGCTGGCAGAACTGGCTAGAGCTCACACTCTACCTTGGGGGAGCCGGGGTCACCCACACACTGTGACAAGATAATCTGGTGATTCTGTTCAGTTGGGGAAACTGAGGCAGAGGTGGTGTGACTTGCCCTGGGTCACACAGGTAGAAGAGAAAGGATTAGGAACCAGGTCCTGCATCTCCACGTCCATTGTACTTCTGTGCTCTTAGAGGCACTTTGCCAGCTGTCATCTACCCAGCTTGTTACCAAGCTCCTCCTGGTTCTACCCACTATGCAACACTGTCTCCCCTAAAGCCACAAAAACTTTTGCTAAACTGCTTTCACCCCTCTTCCTTTTGGATTCATTATGAGGGATGGGTCTGAGAGGGGGCAGGGAAGGTGATGTAGAAACAAAAGAACAAGCCCCAAACTAGGCTGCGGGTGTTTAAGGCCTCTATCCACAAAGTGCAATTTAATTGGGGAAAAATCCATTATTAATAACACAAAGATACCTAATAACCAATTATGGCCCAGACACATCATTCTCAAGGCAGGCCGATAGATTTCTGCAGTTAAGGGAAAGTCGATCTGAGATCTAAGATGTCTGTACAAAGCTGAATTCTTCAGGATGTCATGTTAGATGCCACCGCAGCCTTGGGGTGATAAGTAAAATTCATTAAAGTGGAAAAATAACCCAGGCTAGACTGCGGACTGTTCTCCAGACTCCTGATGCTCCCCAGCAGCCGGTATGTCTTTATAAAGTGACACAGATGGCATCAGCGATGATGATGATGGTGGTGGTGGTGGAGATGATGATGAGAGGAGGAGAAAAGGCAGCTCCATTAGAACAGGAGGGCCAAGTCTAGAGTTTGGGGGGCGTCCTTTGGATAAGTCACTTCATTTCTCTGGGTCTCAGTTTCCTCATCTTTAAAATAAGGGGTTTCCCCTCCATGATTTCTAAGGTCTCTTCCAGAGTAGAAATCAGAAGACCTGAGTTCAAGTGTCATCTCTGACTCCTGGGCTGCGCTATCCTGGACGGGTTACTTAACTTCCCATGTAGAAGAAACTCGGGCTGAGCAACGTGTCCAAAGTCATACAACTACTATCAGAGACAGAATTCGAACCCAGGTCTCCTGACTGCAAGGCCTATAGTCTTGCCACCAAACCTCACTGCCTTTACAGCGATGTTTTTACAGTATGAGCTTGAAAAAGATTTGTTCAACCAAATCAAGCACCTCCACCTTAATACTGTAGTCATCAGAGCAACCAGGCCCCGAGGAACAGCTGAAACAATGCCTATTTCTCCCTTCCTTTCAAAGATGGGGAGCGCTGAGAACAGAGCCCTGCATACAGCATCAGACAGGTGACGTGTCACTTAGTTCTGCCAAACGATTTCTCTCTCTTTTCCTTCTTTATTCTTTGTTCCAAGTGAAAGATCAAAGGGTAGGGAGGGGAGAGGCATAGATTTGGAAATAAGGTAAATGGTCATAAGGCAAAAACAAGACACATCGATGAAGCATTACCCCCCAAAATGAAGGTGACATAAAACCAAAAAAACCTATTTTTAAAGTTCTGTTTATTGTTATTTGATGATGCCATTACTGTATAAATTTGGAGGAAGCCAAACAGCCCCGCTACTCAGGTCAAGTCCACAAGCATTTAGTGTAGACCTCAGGTCAGGCAATGTTTAAGCAATGGGGATCCAACTACAAGCAAAAAGCCAGCCCCTGCCCTCAAGGGCCTTACATTCTTTTTGGGGGGGAGGGTGGGGCAATGAGGGTAAAGTGACTTTCCCAGGGTCACACAGCTAGTAAGTGTCAAGTGTCCAAGGCTGGATTTGAACTCAGGTCCTCCTGAATCCAGGGCTGGCGCTTTATCCACTGCGCCACCTAGCTGCCCCAGGACTTTACATTCTTACAGGGGATGACAACACAGAATAGGGAGAACTGCATGGGAGAAGAGGATGGGGTCAACATATGCCTAAATCCACTGGGGAAAGGGTTTAGGCCCAGATGTCGTTTGGTTAAGATTTGTAAAGCCCAGACTTGCATCTATTTTCTCATTTGGTTTTGCACAATCATTCTGTTAAAGGAAAAGCAATGGATTTGGCATCAGGGACCTGGGTTCAAATCCAAACTGCTATTTATTTCTGCCGGGGCCCCTCCTCAAAGAATGTCCTGGGCAGGCAGTCATCAGTCAGGAGAAGGGAACTTGAGGGCAAGGTTCCTTCCAGCCCTAAATCTATTCCATGATCTGGGATTAGGAAACAGAAGCTCAGAGGGGGTAACCTCCTTGCCTGTGGTCACACAGCTAGTCTATGCCAAAGGCAGGATCTGAACCCAGGTCTCTCCAAACTGTAAGTCCAGGGCTCTGTGCTCCATGGCAGGACCTCTCACATGATGCCTACAGCCCACCAGGAAGGGCTTTTCCCCCTTCCACACCAAGGGAATCGTCATGCCTGCCCATCATCACCCTAAACTCGGCTTCTGTTTGTTTTTCTCGGTATCCAGGTAGCAGTGACAGCTGCACTGGGGCTGGCGTTCTCACCCAGAGCACAAGCAGAGAGAGAGAGAGAGAGAGAGAGAGACACGAGGATTGAGTACCACGAGGCCTGGCCTGGCACCAATGGCCTTCTTTTGACTGATTCACCCCATAGGAAGGCTTCTGATGGACTCCTAGTTCTCAGGCGCCCACACAGGTAGGCAAGCTCTATCCATGAAGGGGAGACTTACAAATGGACCAGAGCACGAGCCCACATTCTCACGGATCTCCTTTGGACCCACCCTCCAGCATGGAAGGTGACAGTGATCCTATGAGCTTAGGAGGAAGAGGGGACAGAAACTCCATCCAGTCTCATCTCCAATGAGCAATATGCTTTGGGGGGAGGGGAGGGCAGAAAAGGCCTCGGTTATGCCACCAGAGGGAAGAAGAATAACCAATCAGAACTGTCACCCTGGACCCACAGACCAGACTCTCCTGGCCTAGATGCTAAAGGACACCACAGACCTTTCACAAGGTGCGAGGGGAGGCGGCCAACCCCCTATGGAAAGTGAGGGATGATCTGCTATAGGCAGGCTCGGATCCCTGCCTGGCACCCATAGATCACATGTTTGTTCATGACTCATGGTCCCCATGCTACAGGAATGAGAATCAATTTACTGGCAACTAAGCTTCTCCAGCAGAAACGGATTCCAAGGGAAGGGTCTTAGAGGCCATCCCTTCTAACCTTCTCCTTTTTACAGATGAAGGGGGTGAAGGACAATGGTTTGGACAGGAAATACAAGCAAGGCAGACAACCAAAGAGAAGGAAGAGCAGTCTTTTCCCCTCCATCCCATCTGCTGCCAACCAAGTTGATTTTTTAAATTGCATTTTCAAATTTTGTAATTATCCACAAGAAAATGTAAGCTCCTTGAAGGCAGGCACTTCTCAGCTTTTGTTTTTGTATCTTCCACGGCTAACATGATGCTCTGTGCTTAATATGGTGGAACAGAATCACAATGGAAGAACTTAGGAGAAAGTTAGTGGAGAAGGTCAAGGCATCAGCGGCGATCAATGATCAAGGCATCAATGAATGACTATGTAGAACAGGAGGACAAAGACTAGGCTTCTTAACACAGAAAGACAAAATCTCCCTTTAAAACAAACTGTAAAAATCCAAAAGGCCTTGGATAGGATGGAAAAGATCACAGACAATAAAAATGTGAACAGACTCTAGCTTGAGAGACATTGTGGAAAGATTACTAAACCTGGAGCCAAGAGAGACGGGGTTCAAATCCTACCTCTGATAGTTACCAGCTATGTGGAAAGAAGGAAATAAGCATTTATTAAGTACACACCAGGCATCTTATTTGACCCTTACAACAACCTTGAGAAGTAGGTGCTATTATTATCTCCATTTTACAATTGAGGAAACTGAGGCAGACAGATTCTACTTCTGGCTTACCCACTGTCTTACTTCACATTTCCAGCCCTTGGTTGGTTTATTTGAAAAATGGAAATAACTATACTTCAACTACCTACCCCACGAGTTTTGTGAAGAAAACTATAAGGCATGGCATAGATGTCAACTATCATGTTTTTTACAGATAAGGAAACTGAGGCAAACAGGATTAAGTGACTTTTCCAGTTAGTATCTGAAGTGTCCTCCTGACTGTTGCTCTATCTGCTGTGCCCCCTAGCTGTACCTATATGTAATATATTTTACACACACACACACACACACACTGCAAATAAATACAAGGTAGTTAAGTAAAAGGTAGTTTGGCCTAGGAGTATTAACAGTCCCACCCATCTGGGTTGAGCAGCAATGCACCACGGGCTTGTCCTCTGAAGACTAGTCTCACTAAATTGGCAAGGCTCGTTCCCAGGAGAGCTGACCACCCCAGTGAGGATTTTTTCTAGCTGTAATAAAATGTTAGGGAGTTAGGATGTGTCTTAGCCAAGGGAAGGTCCACATGGATGAAAAGCTTGGATGCTTGAAGTCTCATATTTCCTCAGCACAAGGAAATGTTCAAATTCCATATCAGAGGATCAAGAGTAAAGCGATCCAGCTAATTTACACCGATGGATTTAGCGACTGAAGATAGATTTTTGCTTGACTGAGCAAGAGGCTTGGGATTTGGGCTCGCTTCCTCCTTTCCTCTCCTCCTTTAGCCAGCTCAACCTTCCAAACACGCCTTCCTATTCATTCTACTACCAGCTCCCAGTTTATCAGGAAATATTAGTAACAAATTCTTGGGGTTTAGGGGGGAGGTGAGGAAGTGAAGGAGAGGATGGTCCAGACCTGTGTGATTTTCCTAGTGTGGGAAACTCTCTCCACACATACAGACTTGTGTATCTATAACTTATAGTTTCTTAGGTACATTTTTGGATATGGCCAATATGGGAATTTGTTTTGCTTATTAAGCACATGTAACAAAGGTTTTGTTTTTCTTTTTCATTTCTTCTTTCCTTTTCAATTGGGAGGGGGAGGGAGGAACGATGGGAGAGAGAAAAAAATAAATGTTTGTCAATTGAAAACAAAAAATAATTTAAAAATCAATTTAAAGAGGCTTATAGTGTGCTGCATGAGGAAGTTAGGCAACTTGTTATTACACAGCTACTACAGAACAGAGACAGAACTGAACCCAGGTTCTTCAGATCCCAGAGGTGGCCCTCAATCTACTATCCCATGTCGTCTCTGTCAGATTAGCAATAACCACTGACCAACGCAGCAGCAACTGCTGTCCTCCCCCTTACCTCTATCTATGGCAGCAAAATACTTCCTTCTCAATGATCCTGTGAGATGAGGAGGGAAGGTATGATTATCTGTATTTTACAGATGAGGAAACTGAGGCAAACAGGGTTAAATGACTTGCCCAAGGTCACAAAGCTAGAAAGTATCAAAAGACTTTGAGTTCAAATCATGGCTCAGCTACTCACTGCCCCCTGGGAGACTGGGGGCAAGTCACTTAAACACTCTGAGCTTCAGTTTCTTTACCTGTAAATTGAAGAGCTTGAACTAGGTGACTGAGTGTTCCACCTACAATAGATCTATGATCCTTAAAGACCTTACACCCTGGACTCAGTTTCCTCACCTGTAAAATGAAATGGCTGGACCCCACAACCTCAAAGGTCCCTTCTAGCTCTAGATATAAGTCTAGAGTCTACCCCCACCCCTACCCTGAGCCTTCTCTCTCTTATTAGTTCAGTGCAGTTCCTGAGTGACACCAGCTCATATCTTTCCTGTTCTCCAATCCCATCTGGTACCACAAGGCCCATCATTTCACTTGATGCTGTAGCATTTTTATTAAAGGGAGTCTTGCAAATCCCTTTAGTTCCTTGTACAAATGAGTTTATGTCTTTAAAAATGTTTTTAAGTTTGGCTACTTTTAACTCCCAGAAAACAGAACTGCCTTTGTTGAAATTTCTGCCTGGGCAAGTGCATCTTCCGACAGCAACCCCAGCCCCAGACTTTCCCTGGATAAATCCCAAACTTGGACAAATAAGTAGAGGCCTGGGGCGGGGGACAGGTACACAGAAATGGTCAACATTGTGCTAAGAGCTTCTGCAGGACAGAAGGGAAGAAGCCCAGAGCTCAGCGAGAGTCTCGGGGCCAAAATGCACCAGAAGCCCCACTTTGAAAAAGAATGAACCAAAGAATCCTAGATTTGGGATGCTGATGGAACTGGGGAGGTGACAGACGTCCCACTGGAGGGACCTTAGAGGCATCCCATCCAACTCTTTAATTTTACAGATAAGCAAGCTGAGACTCCGAGAGATGAGACGGCAGAGAATGGGATTTGGGGCTGGAAAACACTAGAGAGTTCGTCTAGTCTCATTTTATCCATAAGGAAACTGAGGTTCAGGGAAATGAAATCCACAGAAGTAGAGCTTAGAGGGGCTCTCTAATTATGAGGATTAGAGGTCAGAGGTAGAAGACACCTTAAATCTCATTTATAGGCAGCTAGGTGGCTGCTGATAGAGGGCTCGACCTTTTTTGGGGGGGAGGGGGCAATGAGGGTTAAGTGACTTGCTCAGGGTCACACAGCTAGTAAGTGTCAAGTGTCTGAGGCCAAATTGAAATCCAGGCTTTCCTGAATCCAGGGCCGGTGCTTTATCCAGTGAACCATCTAGCTGCCCCCCAGTGCTCGACTTTTACTTAGGAGCACATGAGTTCAAGTCCAGGCTCATACACTTACTAGCTGTGTGACTAGAGGCAAGTCACTTAATCAGTCTCAGTTTCTCTTTTATGTAAATATTTTATTTTTTTCCAGTTACATGTAGAGATAGTTTTCAACATTTGTTTTTATAAGATTTCTAGTTTCAAATTTTTCTCCCTCCCTCCCCTCCCCCCTCCCCAAGACAGCAAGTAATCTGATATAGGTTATATATGTTTAATGTGATTGTACATATGTAATCTATATCAGACTCAGTTTCTTCGTCTGGAAAATAAGGACACCTACCTCCCAGGATTGTTATTGATAAAGTGAGATAACATTTGTAAAGCACTCTTCAGAAGTGTTATCTAAATGCTGGCAATTCTGATGAATAATGGAAAAGGAAAGGGATCCCCAAAGAGGTCACACATGTGTGAAGGGGCAAAGTCAGGATTGGAACCCAGGCCCTCTGACTCCAAATATGAGCTCTGCAATTGTGATCCACCGAGATATACCTTGCCTTTCTAGCCTGAGCAGTAACTGAGAGAATGGCTGCTCTCTGTCCCTCCCTCCCTCCCTCCATCCAATCCTCTATCTCCCTCTCTCTTTCCAGAAGAGAAAACTGAAACCTAGGGACCTTAAGTGATTTACCTAAGTCACACATGTAGTAGCCAGCTATTCCCATTGTACCATAGCTGCCGCCCATATCCAGCAAGATCCTTAAAATAGGACCTGAGTTCAAATTCTGCCTCAGCCACCCACTAACTATGTGACCCTTTCCTAAATTCTCTTAGCCTCAGTTTTTTCATTTGTAAAAGGGTTTGCCCGTGATGGCCTCTGCAGTCCCTCTTGGCACTAGATCCAGGATCTTTTGATTGATAAATTCTGGGGGTTGAATTAAGATGCTCTTTCAAGACAAGGGACTCGTCTCTAATTCTAAGCCATATTCCCAAACATAAAGGAAACGAGAAACTCAGGAATGCAAACTCACATTTCCTTAGCACACAACGATTTGCAAAGTATTTTCCTCACCCTGAGCCCCACAAGGGAGGTAGGTCAAGAATTATTTAGCCCCATTCTTTAAAAGAGGAAAAGTTAGGCTTTTTACCAGGGTCATGCTGTTATTAAGCAGTACAGGGCAAATTCAAATCCTCAATTTAAAGACCAGGATCTTTCCACTACTCAATATTTACTCATGGGTTACTACCTCTGGGGCAGGAGGTCAGGCTGAGAGAACGGCTGTAAGAAGTGATGCATTTCTTTAAATTAATAACCAGGTCTGTGCTCATCAGCAAGTTTCCAGGAGGCCAAGAAACCTTGCCTTCATCTGGAGAGTCAGAGGAAATCCTTTGTTCATATCGGTTTGTAAAGATCCTCCAATGAGTCAACGATTTTACTGGGCACTCCCCACACAGTCGGAAATGTGAAAATCACCTCCCCAAATAAATGACACGGAGAAAATGGCTTCCCTCATTTACTTAAGATTTTTAAAAAATGTGTTTTAATCTTTATGTAAAATGAAGATGGTCAAAAGGTTATAGGGAGGGGGCAGCTAGGTAGCGCTGTGGATAGAGTACTGGCCCTGAATTCAGGAGGACTTGAGTTCAAATCTGGCCTCAGACACTTAACACTTACTAGCTGTGTGACCCTGGGCAAGTCACTTAATTGCCTCACCAAAACATTTTTTTAAAAAAAAGGTTATAGGGAGAAAGGGATAATGGCGATTAAAAACAGAACAAATTTCCCCCTGAAATTGTCTGTCACACCCCCTCCTCACCAGGCTGACCTGTCATAAAACATATCAAATATGATCATTTTGTTTTGTTTTTAAACAGATGAGGGAGGTCTGGGTGGGTGATTTATTTGGTGTAGGGAACTCAAGGTCTAGAGACTCCTTCTACCAACACAGACGTGCAAGTCACAAATAATAGTCTTAGCAAAGGGCTTGAGAGCACAAAGGAAAAGTAAAGTGATTTGCTCAGGGCCACACCACTCCTATGAATCACAGAAAAGACCTGAAGCTTGATTTTCATGATTCATGATTCATGAAAGGCTGGCTTTCTATCCTCTCTGCCACATTGTTCCTTTAGTCACTAAATTAAGCTGTACTTACTAGACTTCGAAGTTTGAAAACAGATACTTTATATCTATAAGAAGTATAATCATGTATATTTGTATATGTGTTATAAATTTATATATTTCCATCTTATATTATTTGTATAATAATACATTATAGGCAAATATACTTAATAATTGCTAGCGTTTATATGGCACTTCAGCTTGCAAAGACTGCACAGATATTACCTGATATATGTGTGTATAAGTATATGTGTATATAATACATACATATTACACACATGTTTAAACACACATGTGTATGTGTGTATACATACACAATACATGTATAGGGTATCAACATTTCTCCTTCATTTATTTCCCCAAATTTTCATTTTCCACAACATTTGTATTTCCTAGAAATCTTACACCTCTTAATCATTCCAGCAGTTTCAGCCTAGTTTCCTTAACTGTAAAATGAAGTTGTCAGACAAGATGATTTACAAAGTCTCTTCCAGATCTAAATAGGTGATTCTCTGAGTCTCCATTAAAATGATTGGGCTTTTGGGGCAGTTAGGTGGTGCAGTGGATAAGGCACTAGCCTTGGATTCAGGAGGACCTGAGTTCAAACCTAGCCTCAGACAGTTACTAGCTGTGTGACCTTGGGCAAGTCACTTAAACCCCATTGCCCTGCAAAAACAAAAACAAAAACAACAAAAAGATTGGGCTTTAAAAAGAAAGAAAAGAAAATTAAAAGGATCTGACTCTCCCGACGCTAATGCTTCACACAACCAGGCCCTTCTCCCTTTGTGATGGGGTCATTTTGGGCACAGTTCTCTAAAGGACACCAGTCCATAGCAAGGGGCCTTTTTCCTTGCCTATTCCTGAAATCCTAGAGCATTGGAAAGATATTGACTAGAGGCTAGGAGGAGGACATGTCTTAGCTAAAGATAAGAATTGGGAACAACTGAGTATTTGAGCTTGAAAACCCTTTAGAGAATATTGAGTCCAACCCCTACCCAAAGAACACATTTCTTCTGAAGTCTTGGCTACTCAGTGTTTGCTTGGGCATCTCCCAAGACACAACTTTGAAAATATGGAATTGTGAAGTTGAAAGTGGTTTATTCATGTCTTGCTTACTTACAAACTAACTATTGCTTGGCCCCAGAGGGAGAACAGGGAACAGTGGGTTGGAAGTTTGTTTTTGGTTTTTGGTTTTGGTGTTGGGTTTTTTTGGTGAGGCAATTGGGGTTAAGTGACTTGCCCAGGGTCACACAGCTAGTAAGTTATCAAGTGTCTGAGGCCGGATTTGAACTCAGGTCCTCCTGAATCCAGGGCCAGTGCTCTATCCATTGTGCCACCTAGCTACCCCTGGTTGGAAGTTTTAAGACATAGATTTAGGATTGATATCAGGAAACACTGCCTAACTATTAGAGGTGACCCATAGTGGAATGTGTTCCTTCCAGAATTAGTAGCGTCCCCCCCTCCTCTTAGAGATCAGTCAATGAATTAGCATTTATTTACCAGCTACCATATGCCAATGAATTGGCATTTATTTATAACCTGCTATATGCCAGATAGTGTGGTGGAGAGTGAGCCAACATTGGAGCCAGGAACACTTGGGTTCAAGTTCTGCCTAATCCATACCACCTGTGTGACTGTGGGCAAGTAAATCATTTAATCTCTCAATGCCCTCAGTAACTCTCCAAGATTCTAAGTTGCAGAAAAATGCCAACCTGCATTGGTAGAGGGAGATTACTGATTGAGGAGCTCTCTACATGAAATCACAGTTTAGGAACTTAAATATTTTGTACCAAGCACTAGGTAAGGCTCTGGGGATACAAAGAAAAAGAAACCCACCAAGCCCCTGTCCTCAAGGAGCTAACATTTTGTTTTTGTTTTTGTTTTGGGGGCAATGAGGGTTAAGTGACTTGACCAGGGTTACACAGCTAGTAAGTGTCAAGTGTCTGAGATCAGATCTGAACTCACGTCATCCGGAATCCAGGGCCGATACTCCATCCACTGCGCCACCTAGCTACCCCCTAGGAGCTAACATTTTATCATGTACAAGTATGTATATAAAATATACACACAGTAAAATATGATAATTGGGCAGGGAAAGGGTACTAGCAGTTGAGAGGGGGAACAGCTAAGGCATCATGTACAAGATGGAGCTAAGTTTTGAAGGAAACAAGGGATTCTAATGAGGTGGTCAAGCCTTTACTGCTGCTCACTTGTCACCCGAGTTGAAGATGGGGATTCCTGCTCAGCCATTTCAAACAATGGCTGGCCTCTACAATCCTTTCCAGTCCTGGGACAACAGAAACTCACCTCACTGAGAGGTAGCCCAAGCTTTCGATTTGGAAGCAACTCTAATCATATGTTATAGTTAGATGGCTTTGCTTCACTATATGGAAAGAGTTCCTAGCAGTTATAAAATGTCCCACAATAAAATGGAAGACCTCATGGGGTAGTGAGCTTCTCAAAACCTAAGTGTTCAAACAGAAACTCAATGACCATTTGTCCGAATTTGTGCTTTTGGTATGGACTGACCTAGATGAACTCTGGCTTGAGGATTCTATAATTGTACGAATAAGAGGAAGTAAATTACCTGCAACTCTATGTATGTAGATATACAGGGAGAAGGGTTAGACCTGTGATTTCATTGGAATAGGAAAATCCCTCTACCAGTGCAGGTCAGCACCATCACTTCAACTTAAAATCTTGGAGAGTTGCTCCATGTCTGTCTGTATGTTGTGTTTGTGTACATACACATGCATGTCTACACATGTATATACAGTCAGAGGTTTATAGAAACATATGTACATATATATATATATAGCTATATAAGTATACTACAAGTATCTAATTATATATGTTATTCATACAATATGTGTTGTGTACATATTTATGTTATATATTTTATATGGGGCAGCTAGGTGGTACAATAGAGCCTGGAGTCAGGAAGACCTGGGTTCAAATTCAGTTTCAGACACTAGCTATGTGACCCTGGGCAAGTCACTTCCTGTGTGCCTCAGTTTCCTCATCTGTAAAATGACCTAGAGAAGACACTGGCAAACCACTCCAGTATCTTTGCCAAGAAAACCAAAAATGGAGTCATGAAGAGTTAGACATGACTAAAATAACTCAACAACAACAAATATTCTACATAATACATATGTAAGGGACCTCAGAGGACATTCATTCCAATCCCCTCCATTATAGAGTCTGAAAACTTAGCTTGAAAGGAGTTACATGATTCACCCAAGGTCACACAGGGCTGGGGTTTGAATGTTAGCAGGCAAGTCATTCATAAAGGGTTAAATAAGAGTTAAATCCAGCCGTTTCCCAGAGCCTGCCAGCTTGTTTTGGAGGTTGTGAGTATTTTCTGAGCTCCAAACATTCCAATCTTTTCTAATTCTGACCCTTTTTTTCTTGTGAGCCTCAGCATCTTAAGACAAGAAGAAGAAGAAAAAAAGAGAGAACTAACAGAACCACAACAAGTGACTATTTATACCAAGCTGAGACATCTTCCTCTTTGCTTGGAGACTTAGGGGAAATAATTGCTTGGAGAGAAAAAAAATAAAATAACCTTTTTGAAAACTGTATTTCCCCCCGTTTGGCTTTTTTTGATGTCCTCGAAGCAGCAGCAATAATAACAATAATACAAGAAAGCCCTCTCAGTAGATAGAGTGAGTCACTGCGTTTTCTGCATGGATTAGATTTCAGCTGCTCTCTGTAAGCAAATCAATAATGAAAAGAACAGCATTTGCATTTCATCAGCTGCTAGCACTTTTATGAAGATACACGACGGGGACAATAATAGGAGTAGGAGACTCATTCTTCCTGGTAGGATTTTAATTTCTCCCTCTCTATCCCAATCTACCCCGTCCTACAGGAACATTCGGTGGGGGTTAAGGAGCCAGTCTTGTCTCCATTCTAATGGAAACTCATTTTTTCCCAATCATACAAAGGAGAAATAATGTAGGGCAGTCTTCTTTGTGTTCTTCTTGCCCCTAGTTCTTGTCCAGTGGCTTACCATGATGGCCAAGCCAAACTCACAAAGAGAGTTCATTAACTCCCTTGCCTCTAACAACCATTCCCCAAAGGAGGGAAGATCGGAGGTCTGGAGGCAGGTGATTTGGGAAACGGTTCAATCTTAGAGCTGATGAGGGAGTTTTCGGAGAAGATGCTGAGAGATCAGGCCATTGATTCATCAGAGATGTCCTAGAATAATAAGAAGCAAATTCACAAGAAATCAGGAAAAAGAGGAATTCAGAGATACTTGGGAATATTTATGCATAAACTGAGATGTAATCAAAAGGCAGCAGAGCATAGGAGAGTAGTTCTCTAAATGTGATCCTGGGTCCTCGAGAACCTTTCTGGGAGTCTGCAAAGTCAAAATGACTTTATCATGATACAAAGATGTTTTCACTTCTAACCCATGAAAACAAAAGCTCTTGGAGGGGCCTAAATTAAGAGCACCAAGGAGTCCTAAGACCAAAACGTTTGAGAACTGTTGGAATAATGGATAGAATGCTAGATTTACAAATAGGAAGATCAGAGTTCAAATCTCACTTCAGACACTAGCTGTGTGACCCATCCAAGTGACTGCCTCAGTTCATCTGTAAAATGAGGGGGTGCAGCTCATTGACCTCTGAGGTTCCTTTTAGCTCCAACTCTTTGACCCTAAGGTCCACAATGACTGCAATCATGTAAAGAGAAAATGGCATCGCAAATGATCAGAATTCAGATCAATGTTATGACCAATCTTGGCTCCAGAGAATTGATGATTAAACACATCTGCCTCCTCTCAAGGGGGAGGCAGAAGGAGTAAGGATATGGAGGGGTTCGTGTGCCATCAGAATTCATTAATACAACCTTTTGGGTTTGTTTTGCCAAATTCTCTTTGTGAAGATGTGACAGGTGCCATGTCTATGTGGCGATGAAGTTGTGGGTATAGAGCAATAAGAGGTCGAAAGTCTAGGTCTGGCAGTGGCACCTCACAGAGGGAAGGTTTGATGAGGGATGGGATGGTCACGGGAAGCAAATGATGGAGAATCAATGTAATGTAGTAGATAGGATATGAAAGGCAGAGTCAGAAAGACGTGGGCCTCTTCAGTTTGGTATTTAAAGTCCTTCCCCGCTGAGCTTCAGCCTATCTTTCCAGGCTATGGCCCATGACTTCCCATCCGTGATTTAGCCAAACTCGTCCCTCATGCAGAATGTACCGTTTCTAGTCTCCATGTTTTTGCCTAGGCTGCATTTCCCTACCCCTAGGTCTGTTGGGTACTCCCTCCTTCAGAACTCAGCTCAAGCACCACCACTGGCATGAGGGCTTTTTTTTATTTTCCTACATTTGTTACCTTGTATTATCTTGTATATATATGTTACTGAGTCCTAAGTAAGATTTATCATCTTCCTGAATGGAAACTGTGTCCATTCTATTTCACTGTTGTCTTTGTAACCCTGGTGCCTAGCACATAGTAGGGCTTTCAGTCCAGTCATTTTTTTTCAGTAGTGTCCAACTCTTCAGGACCACATTTGGGGTTTTCTTGGCAAATATACTGGAGTGGTTTTCCATTTCTTTCTCCATCTCATTTGACAAATGAGGAAACTGAGGCAAACAGGGTTAAGCGACTTGCCCAGGGTCACACAGGTAAGAAGTGACTGACGCTAGATTTGAACTCAGGATGATAAATTTTACTCACTCCAGGCTTGATGCTCTATCTATTGTGCCACCTTGCTGACCCCATGGTACGGCTTCAGAGATGCTTATTAATATATAATTTTGACCCGACTCCCGATTTAGTAGCTATGAGATGCTTGGCAAATCGCTTAACCTATCTAATTCTCAAAAATCTCATCTGAAGCAGCAAGGTGGCACAATGGATAGAGTGGTAGGCTTGGAGTCAAGAAGATCTGAGTGTGAATCCAACCTCAACACCAGCTTGGTGACCCTGGGTAAATCACTTAACCTCTGTCTGCCTCAGTTTCCTCATCGATAAAACAGAGATACTTAATAGCCCCTGCCTCCCAAGGTTCTTATGAAGATGAAACGAGAATATTTGTTAAGTGTTTTTCAAGCTTTAAAAAGCAATGTAAATGCTGGCTAAAATGTGGATAATTAACAAACAACTCGTACTTTAAAATGCTCTTTTCCCACTTTATTTAGTCTGGGGGAGAAAAGGGGTTAGGATCTATGATTTCATCAGTATTAGAGACTCCCTGCACTGAGGGACCTCATCAATCACCTCTAGGCTTAGAGACTTGCCCAGGCACTGCAGTTGTAATAAGCAAATGAGAGAAGAGATGTAAAAGCAAAGTCTATACAAATGTCAACTATTATTGTTGTTGTTACTTAAAACAATGTAAACAACCTGTAGAATGATCAATAAAACCTGTTCAAGAAGCCGAAGTGGCCCGCTTGGGGGTGGGGCGTAGTGGGAGAAGGGGGAGAAGAAAAGCTGTGGGGTTTAATGAGAGCAGCCCTTTGGTCCCTGGGTTCAAAGCCTACCTTGGACACTTATGACCTACATGACCTAGGTAAGTCACTTAACTTTGTGGGCCTCAGTTTCTTCATATAAAAATGGGATGGGAGTATTGGATTAGGTGGCTTGCAGCCCTAAATCTATTCAACTCCTGCCTCTGAAGGTTGCTGTGTGACCTTGGGTTAGTCCCTTAACTTCCTTGGGCTTCAGTTTCATCACTAGTAAATTATCTCTGCTGGACAAGAGAGTCGGGGAGGTAGGCCCCCTTCCAGCTCTAGAATCATGGTCCTGCCATTGGCAGAGCCAGGAAATCCATCAGCCAGGTAGCCCGCCCATTGCCTAGAGTAAGGAAGAGAAGTTGTACTGGGAAGCTTCACTCCTGGACCCTGGACCAAGCCAAAAGGCTGTCTACGAAGGCAGGAATTAACAGCCAACTCCTATCTGATGCAAGGGCTCACCAAGGAGACAAGGAGAAGGAAAGGTCAACGAGGCCAAACCCATCCCTCTCCTCATTCTAAAGTTTTCATTGAGGAAGAAGAGACACTGTCAAAATCTCACAAGCTCTCGGCTTTCCAAAGGCAGGGCAAAAATACACAAAATAAGTGCAGTGGTGGTAGATGGGAAGTACGGCTACACATGCATTCATGCATCCATCTATCTATCTATCTATCTATCTATCTATCTATCTATCTATCTATCTATCTATCTATCTATCTATCTATTAAATTTTTTTAGTGAGGCAATTGGGGTTAAGTGACTTGCCCAGGGTCACACAGCTAGTAAGTGTTAAGTGTCTGAGGCCAGATTTGAACTCAGGTACTCCTGACTTCAGGGCTGGTACTCTATCCACTGCGCCACCCAGCAGCCCCCCATGCATGCATTTATATGGATTAGCTATGCACATGCATGCATTTGTGTGGGCATAAAGCTATAAATTTCCATGGTGTGTATATATGTACACGTATGTACATGTAAAAGACTGAACAATATATATATATATATATCTAGAACTATATATACACATATACACATGCATACATACACACGTTGTTGTCATTGTTTGTCTTTACTTCTCAAAGAGGACTATGATATCAGGAGGTGATGTCATGACTTCAGTTTAAGTGAGAGAGGGCTGGGCAAGGTCACCAACCTCACTCTCTCCTCTAGAGCCATCTGGGTCCAGTGGCAAGATAACTATCAGGATGACTGGAGATGGCCCCGGATGTTTAAGGCAATTGGGGTTAAGTGACTTGCCCAGGATCACACAGCTAGTGTCTGAGGTGAGATCGGACGTTGGGTCCTCCTGACTCCAGGACCAGTGCTTTGTCCACTGTGCCACCTAGCTGCCCCTACACAAACATATATATGTATACAAACACACAGCACAATACACTCATGTACATATATACACAGATAAGAACACATAAACATATACACGTGCATATGCATGTGCATATGTGGTTACAGGTGTGCACACACATACACATACTTGTATACATACATGTAGGTCACCTTCTATATATACGCGCATAGGCACCCACAATATACACACAAATATGTATACACACGTATACACACAGTGTATGTATGTGTATACATGCATATACAGATTATGCATATACACATGTATACATATAGATGTATACACCAAGCGAATATATACATATAGGTATACACATGTATAGGTTATACATATACATACACATACACACAAACATCACACACATACAAATTCATTCAGGAAACCCCGAAGGGAGACAAATTGGAGCCAAGGACACTTCCTTCCTTTCTTTCTTCTGCGGGGCAATCAGGGTTAAGTGACTTGCCCAGGGTCACATAGCTAGTAAATGTCAAGTGTCTGAGGCTAGATTTGAATTCAGGTCCTTCTGAATCTAGGGCTGGTGCTTTATCCACTGCGCCACTTAGCTGCCCCCAGCCTCCTACTATTCTTAAGGAAATCTCTGCATACCTTCTGAGTTCTGTCCTTGTAATTTTTTGGCCAAGAAAATGGCTGACCCCAAACTTGGGCCTGAGGCCTGACTGCTGAGTAACAAAACACATGTCTCACCTACGGCTTAGGCTCATCAGCTGCTTCACACCCTCTGGCTCTCCCTGCACCCCCATGCTTTTCTTTAGCTGTGTCTGCACTCCTATCAATAGCATTGATTACAGCATCACAGGATTATGGCTCTAGGGCTGGAAGAGACCTCAGGGGCCAAGTCATCAGTGGGAAACTGAGGCACAGAGAAATTAAGGGATTTCCCCAATATGGTTCCAAGGGCAGTGGTCTTTTCCATGATGCTCCAGTGGAAAAACACTGTTATTGAAGGGGCCCTCCAACCTCTCAGAGGGAGAATAGTTCACTTTCTCCCACAGACCAAGAGGGTCCTCTCTGCCCATACTATTTTCATTCACTGGGTCTCTCTGACACAATGAATTCAGCAATAATGTCAGAACCTGTAAAACCAGGTCCTTAGTTTGGAAAAAATAAAAGGCATTTTAATGGAATTGTAGAAAAATCACTTAAAACCATAAATGGCTTACAGTTCTCAAAACTAGCAAGACTTTCCCTCCCTCCCAAGCTGAAAAGTCCCTACGGTCAGCCTGGCACGTTACCTCCCCATGGCTCACACCTACCTTTCCAGTATCTCAGATTACTCCCCTTCATGCATGCTTATGTTCCAATCATACCAACTTAGTCCTCTAGCCCCATCCACAGCATTTCCTCTCCCACTTTTGTGCCTTTGCAGGGAGGTCCCTGATATATTCTTTATCTCTTAGAATGCTTATCTTCCTTTTTTGTGGGGCAATGGGGGTTAAGTGACTTGCCCAGGGTCACACAGCTAGTAAGTGTCAAGTGTCTGAGACCAGATTTGAACTCAGGTCCTCCTGAATCCAGGGCCAGTGCTTTATCTACTGCACCCCACCTAACTGCCTCCTTATCTTCCTTTAATAATAATAACAGCACCTACTATGTGCCATTCACTGTGCTAAGCACTTTACAAATATTATCTCATTTGATCCTCACAACAACCCTGGGAGATTGATGCTATTATTATCTCCATTTTGCAGGTGAGAAAACTGAGGCAAACAGAGTATAAGTGAGTTAGTCAAGGTCACACAGCTCAAAAGTGTCTGAGGCTGGATTTGCACCGAAGTCTTCCTGACTCCAGCCCCAGAGCTCGATTCACTGAGGGGCCAGTTGCCACCTGGGCATATATGATCCAGATGTCTTCAAATCATATCTGACATGCCCTGTCCTGCAGGAGACCTCTCCCAATCCTACAGCACTTACTGTTTTCTATCTCCTGAAATTATATATACTTTGCATATAATGAAGTATACATCTAATTTGTTGGGCATTTATAGGGTGCCTACTGTATGCCAGGGGCTCTGCCAAACACTGGGAATGCAAAGATAAAATGAAATGGAATCTATGACACCAAAGAGCTCACTTTGTATCAGGAAACAGTTATGGCAACTCTAAGTATAAATACAAGGTAACTGATGGAAAGAAGGCAGAGCCAGCGGGGGAGATCATGCAGAAGGTGGCATTGGGGCAGAGTCCTTGATGGAAGTGAGGGCTTCTAAGGGAAGAATGAAGAGGAGGTACATCCCGGGCAAGATTCCCTTACTGTGCTAAAGCACCAAGACCAGGGATGGAATGTTACGCGTGAGGAAAAGCTAGAAGGGGTCTGATCTGGTGGACCATTGAGCCGGGGAAGGGGAACCATATTTGACAATAAGTTGATCACTCATCTGGGTGTAGCTGGTAATCTTACCCCCACCCCCCACCCCCGACCCAAGGAAAATAAAAACTCCAGCCCCTAGGGAGTATTTCATTATTGCCTCAATGTCTAGTATAGTTCCTTGCTCATAGTAGCAACTTAATGATTTTTGTTGTTGAAACAAATTGAGTTATCCAAAGGATTTCAAGATTGACCAACCTCACCTATAAGAAAAGATCTCGGATTAGGCCCTGGGAGCGAACTCTAATTTACTTAAATAAATGAGCTCTCATTTCTCCCAGTTACTCAATCCCATAATACTAGTAGAGCAGATATAATTGCAAAGCAGGTAGGCTGGGCTCCTACCACTCCGCCAAGTCAATGCCAGAGAATGTGGGCAAATTACAGGGTATAAATTTAGCAGGGTGGGTCCCCACACACACTCCTGAAAATTATATAGTCCCTTGCTGGTGGAAAGTACATTAATTACTTCAGTGACATACAGTATTTACCCTTACCCTGTGCTTTGTGAGACTTGGGCTAGTCTCCCCAAGTAACAGAGGAAGATTCAAGTATAAATAAATAAAGCCCACCGGGCAGGTGGGGGTTTTCCAAAGCTCTTGGAGGGGGAATTGTTAACTTTCCCATATAGACCAAGAGAGGTCTTTCTGGGTCTCCTGTTTTTATTCATTCACTCATTCACTTGTTCATTCATTTAACAAATATCTGGGGGCAGAATGACTTGAATACTTCAGAGAAACCAATAGGAAAGATAGCAATAATGGGACTGAGCAATGGGCAATTCTCTCTCTCTCTCTCCCTACTCTCTCCACCCCCCACTCTCTCTCCCTCTCCCTCTCTCTCCCCCAAGTCAGAAAAGCACTCATAGGAAAACAGTTTCCCCAACTCAAAAATCCAGATTAGCTCTAGAAGGGATCTTTGGGATTGGGCCCAAATCCCTCATTGTCCAGAGGACACTTTGGAATCTGTGTGAAAATAGATGGAAAAGTTGGCCAAATCCCAATGTGGGAGTTTATTTTGCTGAACGATAAATATTTGTTATGAGGGTTACGTTTTTCTTTTTCCAATTAGGGGTCTGGGAGGGAGAAAAATAGATTTTTGCTCATTGAAAAATATAAATTAAAATTTTAAAAAGTTGGCTGCATCAGTTGTGGGGGTGGTGCACCAACCCCCAGCTCTTTTCATTCAGATGAGATCTCTTGCTCAGAAGATGCTAGTGGCATTCCTTTGTAGGGACCAGCTCCAGATGCCAATCGATGATCTCAGGTTGAAAGCCTCCTGAATATCTGAGCAAGCCAGATATTCTTGCACAGCTAAAACAAGGAGGATTCTTTTCTCTGGAGGATTCCTATCTACACCCAAGAGCTTAGCTGACTGACATCATGGATTTTGTCTTAGCCTCATCACAATTTTTTTTTCTATTTGGAAGGATGAGTGTAGGGCAAGATCATCTTGTGCAAGACCTGCAGCACATAGGATCATAGATTTTGAGCTAGAAGGGACAAGAGAAAACAGGAAATCCAACCCACCCACTGTATTTATTTGTTTGTTTTTTGGTGAGGCAATTGGTGTTAAGTGACTTGCCCAGGGTCACACAGCTGGTAAGTGTTAAGTGTCTGAGAACAGATTTGAACTCAGGTCCTCCTGACTCCAGGGCTGGTGCTCTATCCACTGCGCCACCTAGCTGCCCCTCCACCCATTTTAAAGATGGGAAAACTGAGGGTTGGAGACCTCAAGTCACTTGTTTGGTGACTCATTCCATAATTTAAGTGTCTGAGCAGGATTTGGACTTAAGTCACCGCCATAGTGACAGATCCTCAGCAAACTGATGAAACCTCTCTCTAGCCCCCCCCTCGGTACTCTAACACAAGAGTGCCAACAATCGTCCATCTTCAGACTCATTAACCCGATAATAGGGGGAGAGCAGGAAATCTACATTTTCTTTTAAAAATGGAAAAGAACAAACTGAAGAGAGCTGAGAATAAAGGCCCGTGTATGTTTCCCAACAAATGGAGGGTAAAGTTTGATGTTGTGGCGAAATAAAACGACCTGCTATTGTCTATCAGTCATTGTTTTTTTATTCTAGGTTAGCAGTGAGCCTCAGTTTATTCAACAGGAGTGAATTTAAGAACGGACTTCTCTCCCAACTACAGAGGATGGTGAATGACAAAAAGCTGCTCTTTCCTATCAAGAGCTTTTGCTCATCTAGAGAAAAATCTTCCCAACCAAGATAAAAATCTCAAGGGCAGACCATGCCAGCTAATTAGAACTGTAAAAAGGAAGCAGTTGAGACTGCTACAAGGTGTAGCAGCTGGGTTCTGCCTCCAGGGACCCAACAGCGGAGCGCATGAGCTGGTCCCATGTTTTGTTTTGGGTTTAACCATTCGAACCCCACATGCTAGGCTACAAACCTCCAAGCTTGAGACAAACATCATCTGCGTAGGTGGAAAAGGGACCGATAGATGATACGGAAAATAACCAGACACTTTTCCTCCCTCCTCAAAAACAGCTCCCTGAGAAAGTGGAGGAAGCAGAAAAAAGACTAGTGATTGACAAGAGGTACCAATAGGCAAAGAGGTTGTTATTATTTGTCCTTCATTCTCAAAGAGGACCATGCCATCCAGGTGATGTCATGCCTTGCGGTGAATTGGACTTGTGAGGCAGGCCTGCGCAAGGTCACCAACTTCACCTTTTCTTCCAGAGCCATCTGGGTCCAACAGCAAGATATTTATCAGGCAGGCAGCTAGTGGTGCAGTGGACAGAGCACCGGCCCTGGATTCAGGAGGACCTGAGTTCAAATCTGGCCTCAGACACTTGACACTTAGTAGCTGCGTGACCCTGGGAAAGTCACTTAACCCCAACTGCCCAGCAAAAAAAAAAAAAATAGAAAAAAAGAAAAAATAGAAATTTATCAGTACAACTGGAGATGGCCCCAGACGATTGGGGATAAATGACTTGCTCAGGGTCACATGGCTAATGAGTGTCTGAGGTTAAATTTGGACTCAGATCCTCCGAACCACAGGGCCAGTGCTCTATCCACTGTGCACCTAGCTGCCCCAGGCAAAGAGGTACCTATAGTCAAAGTAGTTCTACCTATTGATCTCCAACACCACAATCCTCAGTAGGTCTGGAAAACCAACAAAAGTGAAATGTTTGAGTTTTGAAGATATGGGACATGAGGGTACCTGGCTCCCAGGGAGATAACTCTGTCCAATCCAATTCCATAAGCATTTATTGTTTTTGTTTTTGATGGGGCAATGAGGGTTAAGTGACTTGCCCAAGGTCACACAGTTAGTACCTATCAAGTGTCCAAGGCTGGATTTGATCTCGGGTTCTCCTGAATCCAGAGTCAATGCTTTATCCACTGTGACACCTAGTTTCCTCCTCAATAAGAATTTATTGAGCATCAATTATGTGCAAGGCACTGGGGAACCAAAGCCAAAAGTAAAACCAACCAACCCCCTGACCTCAGGAAGCTTAACCTCTACTGAAGTGGGGAGGGGAATACCATACACAATCGGAGAAGTATATTCATGGTATTTTTTTTTGGGGGGGGTGAGGCAATTGGGGTTAAGTGACTTGCCCAGGGTCCCACAGCTAGTAAGTTTCAAGTGTCTGAGGCCGGATTTGAACTCAGGTCCTCCTGACTCCAGGGCAGGTGCTCTATCCACTGTGCCACCTAGCTGCCCCTATGGTACTTTTTATGTAGAAGTTGTGGATAATTTTTCCAGATACTTGAAAGAACCTTAGTGCATGATGCTGTAAGGATCCCAGACTTGGAACTGGAAGGGACCATAGAAGTCACCCAGACCAAGAAGTAAAGTGACCTGCCAAAAGCTTCAGAGAGAGAGAGAGAGAGAGAGAGAGAGAGAGAGAGAGAGAGAGAGAGAGAGAGAGAGAATAAGAAGCACACTCAGGACTTATGCCTAGCTCTGCCATCTCCAAAAAGGAGAACAGAGGCACGGCAGACCAGAGGAGCTCCTAAGCAACTATAATGCTAGGGTTCAAAGTCAGGAAGAACCGAGTTCAAATCTGGCCACAAACACTTCCTAGATGTGTGACCTTGGACAAGTCACTTGAATTGTCTGCCTCAGTTTCCTCAACTGGAAAACAAATACCCTAATAACAGCTGCCTCTTGGGGTTCCTGTGAAGATCAAATGAGATTGTATTTGTACAGCACTGAATATAGTGCCTGGCACGTGCTATGTTTAATAAATGCTTGTTTCCTTCCTTCTTCTCTATGCCACCCAAGTCTGGGATCCCAAGTGTGGGGGATGGAGAAGAGGTTTCTCTACTTGCATGCTCTAGATCAGGGTATGGAGAACAAGACTCTGTCTTCTTTATATGATCCATATCATCCTGAAACATGTGGAGAAAGGATTTTAGTCAATTAAACCTGAATTAGGAGAGTTCAGCAATCAAAGGAATCCTCTTCTAATTGCCCCCTTGACCACTTTTTTTTTCTATCCAGGAGAGGGGGAGGAAGCTCAATATTCACATATCATTGAATTAGCGGGGGCAGCTGGATGGCGCAGTGGATAGAGCACCGGCCCTGGATTCAGGAGGACCTGAGTTCAAATCCGGCCTGAGACACTTAACACTTACTAGCTGTGTGACCCTGGGCAAGTCACTTAACCCCAATTGCCTTACTAAAAAAAATAAATAAATAAATAAAATAAAATAAGAATTATCACATGACATGGGGTCCCGCCTGTTTGACTGTGCACAGCACTTTAGTCCAAAAGGGTTCCAGGTTACATCACACTTGGAAGATCCTACTGCCAGGTTATCCCGTTCATGGGACATCCTTAGAAACCATCTTTTCCTCTGATTCATGAACTCACTAAGAAGGCCTTCCAACTGCAATCTGGTGGGATTTCCTATGGAGGGACACTGTTCTGCCTCCATGTCTCAGAACCAAAGAGCCAGGCAAAAAGCAAGTCCTCTGGATCTCCTTTGAAGCTCTCAGCTGACCAGGCCACTGTAATTTGAAGGGTTCTGAGAGGCAAGGCATGAGTACTTGCCCATTTTACAGATGAGAAAACAGACCCAGAGAAGGGCTGTGTGTGACTTATAGGCCAGGATCCTTAGAAGTCATTGAATCTAACCCTCCTGATTTCATGATAAGAAGTTAGGTGACTCACCCAAGGTCACACAGCCAGTGTAAGAACCTGGATTTGGACAAGGCTTTTCTCCCTACAGGAGCAGGGCTCCTGAACAGGGCTAATTCCACTGTCTGGTCCTAGAAGTAAAGGGAACTAACCCATGGTCCAATTTATCTTTCTAAAGACCACTGTTATTAGCAAATTACTTTTTTTTTTAATGGAGTCTTTCTCAGATAGGCCATTTTTTTCAAAAAGCAGTAATTTCCCTGGTAATGAGCCTATTGCAAATTACTCTTATTTTAAGTTGAAGTAAGAGGCTGCCCTCCCCAGTCCCCATTTGAGAGATCCTTAGCATCCTTTGTCTTCCAGGCATCTTAGCTCAAGGACTGACACCTTCAGCAGCCTTGTTGGTGCTGAGCACGGTGCATCCCCAGATGGGCCAGTGCAGAAGACCCTGGAGAATCCTCACTGACTCACATTTGGACTCTAGCCCCAGGGTCAGACTCCACATGATCTGACCCAGCTGAGGGCAAGTGTCTCACTGGTGAAAAGAACAGAGCCACCAAATGTAGGCTAGCAAAGAACACTTCAGAGATTCGGTTATTAAATGTGTTTATTCCATCTGTTAGATGCTGCCTATGTTTATTTGCCTCTAGGAATATTTGCTGATGTCATGGGGAGAAGAGGGAAAGAGAAGGAGAAAGTGATTATCTACTATGACACACTGGCATCTCTAGGAGAGAACGCTTACAAAGACACACTTGCATACAAACATGCTTTCGGATCCAGAACAGAGATTTCTTCTGGGAGTAGGGGACTCTCAGTGTGAAAACTTCTTCCACCAATTCAGCATTACCACTCCTTTGTAATTTATAGCCTTAGAGAGTGCCTAGGCGAACTATGAGGTTAAGTAACTAACTAGCCCAAGGTCACAGAACCAGTATGTATCAGAGAGAGAACATGGACCTTGGTCTGAAGCTAGCTCCTTAACCACTATACCACCCTGCCTGTCATATACACTGTGTCCCCAAGTTCTTTTAAACTTAAATAGGACCATACAGACATATAAATTTATTTTTACATGTCTCTCTATACACAGATGTAGAAACATGAGAATTTAAGCATTTATAACATGGGAAAGGAGGTATCCAGTGAATATCAGCAAGATATATATTGGGGCAAGGGAACAATGAATGGGGAGAGGGACTTGGTTTCTCCTCTCACTGTTTTTTCAGGGTGGGGAAAGTAGGGGGAAGATTTATTATTTTTTTTTAGAATACAGCACTCCAGAAGAGGAAAGAGGTTGAATGACTTGCCCAGGATCATACAACTAATGTTTGTCTGAAGTGGGATTTGAACCCAGGTCTCCCTGGGATTCCAAGGTCAGATCTCTTTCTCCCTACCAATCTACCATATGTCTGAGTTATTGATTTAGCTAAAACCTACTTCTTTCTGTTTGTAGATGCCCATCAGAACAAGTGAGGATCATGGGATTTAGGACTAGAAAGAATCATAGAGATTATTATAGAGTTCAAACCTTTCCTCTTTTAGGGGAAGAGGATGAAGCCTAGAGAGATGAGACTCAGCCAAGATCATGTGTATCAACTGGCAGAAAAACAATATGAACTGCAGATTTTTTTCCACTACACTTTGAAGTTCTCAGAACACGGAGGATGCCTACAGGATGACTTGGCCAATCCATAAACATTTATGAAGTATCTCCTATAGGCAAGACACAGTCCTAGGTACTGAGGAAATGGTCCCTTCTGTCAATAGGCTCACATTTTATAATCACTCAACGAGCAATTATTAAAATACCTACTGTGTGCCGGGTATAGTCCTAGGTTCTGGGAAAACAAAGAAAAAAGGCTAATGGTGCCTTTAATCAATGAACTCACATTTCACAATCAACAATCACAAATTACGATCAACAATTTCCCAATTTACAATCAATCAACAAGCAGTCATTAAGTACCTACTATGTGCCAGGCACTGTCCTAGGTGCTGGGGATGGCCACCAAACACATTCTTACTTTTGAATTAGAGAAAAGCTTTCTCCAGTTAGGGCTTTGAATACCAGAAAGATACTAGATTTGTAGTCAGAGGACCTGGATTCAAATTCTACCTTTGCTACCTACTACCTGTGTCACCTTGTGCAAGTAACTTCATAACTCCGAACCTCAGTTTCCCCCAAATGAGAGGACTGCACTAGATGACCTCTAAGATCCTTTCTTTTTTTTTTTTTTTTTAGTGAGGCAATTGGGGTTAAGTGACTTGCCCAGGGTCACACAGCTAGTAAGTGTTAAGTGTCTGAGGCCAGATTTGAACTCAGATACTCCTGACTCCAGGGCCAGTGCTCTATCCACTGTGCCACCTAGCTGCCCCTTCTAAGATCCTTTCTAACTCTAAATTTATGAGGCAATGATCTATACGACCTCAATCTTCATCTGTGAGATAAGGGGATGGGAACAGATGTCCTCAAAGGTCCCTTAAAGCTTCAAGTCTATGATATTGTAAACTAGTCCAGTCCCTATCCCCTTATATCTAAACAGTGAAGCAAATGAGGCCCAGAGAAAGAAGCAAGTTACCCAGGTAGTAGAAAAAAGCAGAACCTAGGGGGACAGCTAGGTGGCACAGTGGATAAAGCACCGGCCCTGGATTCAGGAGGACCTGAGTTCAAATCCGGCCTCAGACACTTGACACTTAGTAGCTGTGTGACCCCGGGCAAGTCACTTAACACTCACTGCCCCGCAAAAAAAAAAAAAAAAAAAAAAAGCAGAGCCCAGATCCAAACCCGGTTCTTCCACCCCCACGCTCTCCAGGGCTCTTTCCAAAACCCCCATTCTGGCACCTGATGACATCAGAGATGCTAGAGGAGAGAGCCTTGAGATGTCACTGAAGGCCCACAAATGGGCCGGCCTAAGTGCTTAATATGCTTTAAGCACTGTGCTAAACAAAGAATGCTAAAAACAAACAAAAACACATGTTGGAAGAGGGAGCCAACATGCAAATATCTAGGAATATACAAGATATATACACACCCTAGAGGACAATAACCAGAAGGAGGAAGAAGAGGGCTAAGGTGGTATGGGAGCTGGCACTGGGCTGCAAAGAAACAAGGCATTTTCTGTCCCTGACATGCTCACCTTTTACCGGCACTATGTTTCCAATGTTTGAGGGGGAAAAAAACCAAGCAAAACATTTAAATTCATGCAAGTCCTCATTTATCCAGGAAATGTTCCTGCAAATATTTAAGCAAATAAGCAACTGAGGAGGCAGTGTGTTACGACTGCCAAATGTCAAGCACAACTATTTTTTGAAAAAATAAGTCACCTTGGGTATAAGTGGGTTCTCGGCAGGCCCTAAAAGAGGGACTGCTTCTGGGAAGCACTGAATCTCAAGAGCTGGGAGAATCCGTCCTTGGACACTTAGTCTAACTACTACCTGAGCAGGGACCTTCTCCACATCTTGCCTGCCAAGCGATAACTTAGTCTTGAAGACATCCAATATGGGGAATGGACCCATTCCATGTCTGGACAACCCTAAAGGTTAGGAGGCAGCTAGGTGGCTCAGTGGATAGAGCACTGGGTCTAAAATCAGGAAGACCCGAGTTCAAAAGTAGCCTCAGATCCTTACTAGCTGTGTGACCCTGGGCAAGTCACTTAATTTTGTTTACATTAATCCACTGTTGAAGAGACAAAGCACTCTACCTCTTTGCCAAGAAAACCCCATGGATGGCACTGACGCACACTATAGTGCCCAGGGTCACAAAGAGTCAGACACAATAGGACAACATTTGTTAGGAAGCTTTTCATTTTACAGAGCCTAATTTTTCTGCTGATTCTGCCCCAGGTCTTTCGGAAATGTTTTTCCCCAAAGACAAGGTAGAGCTAACAGATGAGAAGAGCTAGGTAATCACAATAGCGATGATAACTGGAACTTTCGGCTCTTTTTCATTTCAGTTGACCCTCGAGCTAATCCTGTGAGAAAGGTGCTATTAGGAAGGACCCCCATTTTACAGATGAGGTAACTGAGGCTGAGAGAGGTAGAGTGACTTGCTCAGGGTTGAATAGTTAGTAACTGTCTGAATCAAAATTCAAACCCAGGTCATCCTGAGTTTAATACCAACGCTCTCTGTTCCATCTAAAGTCCTTCCATGTTTCCACTAAATGACGTCAGGTGAAATAACATTTCAGGGGATGGTTAGTTCCATAGGAGCAACATCATAAATGGCCAATTGGCTCATCACTGAGAGTGCCAGGTTTTGTAACTTGAAAATAGGGTTTGGGTAATATGTTTGTTCATTTATGATGTATGACCTTGGACAAATCCCTAGCCCTCTTTGGGCTTTGGTTCTCTCCTTTACAGAATAAGGAGGCTGCACTACATTATCTCTAAGCTTCCTTTCAGCTGTGAAACAATACCACTCAACAGGAACCTTTATGTGGGGTATACTTTCCATGCATTCAAACGGATAAGGCGTTCCTGTTTATTACTTCCCCGTCAGAGTACACAGTACAGCTCAAGAACTACTTTATCATGCAATCCTGAGACCCCTTATTAGTCCAAATGAGCCCTTCCCACACTTGGGACTCCTGCTTTCACTTACTGCACCAAGAGTTTTCTTTTCATTGTGGGCGTGGGGGTAGGGCGGAGAGAAGGCTGCTTGTAGGTTCATCTGGTCCACTTCAAGCTTCATCCAGCATCTTGCCTTACCCCACCCCCACTCTACTCCCAGATGTAAATTCCTCCGACTTGGGCATACATATACACACACTCACACTACACACACACACACACACACACTCACTCACACACACACACATACATACATACACAGAGCCATTACTAGCTACACACCCCAGAGAAATCCAAGCAACATTCTCTGCTTCTGATCTTAAAGAAAAATGCTCCTGTTTCTGAAGGGCTCTATTTGGAACATGATTCCCCATCATTCCAGCTATTAAGGTCTTGATGGAAGAGGAGAGTAACTGGTCAAAAGCAGTTCCTTCGCCCAGCAAACCTGCATTAATAATTCAGCCACTAATGGCTGAGTAACCAGAGCATGCTCACGAGGCCTGAGTTCTTCGGTCCTCCATTATGTTGGTGGCGTCTCTGATAGCAGAGAGATTGCCTTTATTCCCCCCTTTGTTGTCTTAAAGAACCTGTCATCATCAGACAAAGGGGAAGTGATGAATATGTGGAATCTAAGGGATAAATACACCTCCTATATGCTTCAAATTTACAGCTCTCATAAAGCCTGCAAAATGCGATAAACCATTATAGGTTGGTCCTGTCTGCCTGGAATATACCACAATTCATTTCACCACATCCGAGTGTAATATGGAGCATGTTATATGACTGGGGAGATTTATTTGGCCCATCCAGGTCCATATCATGCATAATCAGAGGACATTTGGAAGCCAACTAGGAGGAGTTAGCCAATCCTTTTGTACAACCATTGCTAGATTTGTTGTCTTCATCATTCAGCAAGTTCAAGATGCTTAGAGAAAGCTCGGATAGCACTTGGCAGAACTCACTTCAAATACTGCAAGGACAAGGCTCCTTAGATGTACATGACAACCCTGATGGCAGGATGCTTCCCAAAAAGCAAATGAGAAAGTTGTGAGTCAACAAAACCCAGCCTAGAATGCTCTGTAATGCTTTGGTGTAGTGCCCTAATCACAGAGGGCTATGGGAGGAAGCACAGACTAGCTCTGCCCATGTCTCTGTATGAGTGATATGGTTAGAAAGTTCCATTTGTGAGAGTCTTCCCCAAGATTACTTTGAGGTTATTAAAGGAAATGGATGGACATCATTTTCCATTTTTCTCATTTTAAGTTTCTCCTCATTGAGAGTGGTTCAGTAGCTGATCTTAGGATTGGAGATTTAAAGTTAGAAGGGACCCTAGAGCGTATTAAGTTTAACCCCTTCTTTACAGATGAGGAAACTGAGGTACAGAGAGATAGAGTAATTTCCTCAGGGCCAGACAATTAGTAAGTGTCTGTCTGCAGTGGGATTAAATGCACACCTTCCTGACTCTGAGTCAACAAGAATAACCACTATTCACACTTCTTTTAGGTTTTTAGGTTTTCAAGGCATCTCCCTTACAACCACCCTGTGAGATAGATAGTATTAAGCACAGGTATCCCCATTTTTCAGATGAGGAAACTGAACTTCTGTGAGGTTAAGTGATTTGCCCATGATCCCATAGCCAATGTCAAAGGTAGGATCTGAACCAAGGTCTCCAGACTCCATATCAAGTAGTCAAGCTACTACATCTCACTGCTTCTAAACTACAATGAAAAGTGGTTCAGTTCTACACCATTTTATTGCTCGGAAAATATTGTTATTTGTTATCTGGCATGGCATACCACTTGTCAGAACTATGAACCCATTCAGTAACAAGACTCTATACCATGCTGTCAGAAAGGTAGCAGTGACCTTCCACAAGAAACAGTGTCATTTAGAAGAAAGGGAGTCAGATAGGAATCTGGAGTGGCTTTTTATCACCTCATCCAGGAAATGGACCTGCTACCTGCCTAACAAGTTCCATGGATAACACATGGTTTGATCTAATGTTGGTAAATGATCAAGCCCACAGGAAATAAAATCGATCTCAAGGGATAAGGCATGGACTGCCCTAGAATCGCCCACACTGTCAGGGGTTCATAGAATGTTCAGACTGTTCTTTCTGTATCCTGGAAGGTGACTGGTCACTAGAGTGACTTATTCCTTGCACATTTTTTGAGTGATTGCTTTGGGGAAGAGCCCTGTGTTAGTTGCTGCAGGGGTTACCAACAAAAACACAACATGTACTGCCTTAGAGGAACTTAATATAATACCACACATCACACTTACACCTCAATGCTTCAGAACATTTGTAATGTCATCTAAGTGGTGATTTCCTCCATCAATGCAGTTCACAATCCCTCCCCAAGTAACATATAGCCTGTGTAGGTTGTAATGGTCCATAAGACCTTTGAGGGTGGGGTCTGTTCTTTTGTCATTTTGATTCCAGCACCTAGGACAGTACCTCATACCTCTAGGTAGGTGTGAATAATGATTCCTTTTGAAGCAGGGTCACATTTTTTGAATTCACACTGCATTATTTCCATTGGGCTGGAAGTAATTACCATATTTTACATAATTATAACTTCAAAGAGTACAAGTTTGAATACATAGACCACTACACAGGATTCATCACTCACAATGATCAAGACCTAATGTTGGCAGAATGGGGGAGGGGGAGGGAAAGAAATCAATCCCCTCCCCTTTCTTTCTGTTCAGCCTGTTGGTGGTGAGCCTTCTCTAACTTTAAAGGGTTGGTCCCTCAAACATCAGCTGTCACCTGTACGCAATGGCTTCCCAATTCATGGGACTTGTGAGACCATGTGCTAAGCTGTCCCCCCTTTCAGAACTCAGGGTCATCCCCATGCTCAAGAGGACTGAACAGGAGATCAGAAGGGAGGAATAATAATGATTCAAATCAGAAGGTAAATGGGATTCAGAGAAGTCAAATAGATGCAGCCTAGCATTTATGTTTGTTAAAGCTTGCCTCCTATTTTACATCCTTTGAGCTTCCCTCCAACCCTGTGAGGTAAGTAAAGATAGGAGGGAGGGAACAAGCATTGATTAAGCACCTACTATGTGCCAAACACTGTGCTAAGCCCTTTACAAATATTATCTCAGTTGATCCTCACAACAACCCTGGGGAGTAGGTACTGATGTGATTCCCATTTTACAACTGAGGAAACTGAGGTTAAGTGCTTGGCTAGGGTCACGCAAGTAGTAAGTGTCTGAGGCCACATTTGAACTCGGATCTTCTTGACTCCAGGCCCAATATTGTATCCACTGTGCCACCTCCCAGCCTCCACTATAGGGAACTCCTGGATTGGAATACTAATAGAGGTTGTCGTTTTTTTTTGCAGCCTTAGAACAAGGCTCTACAACATTTTTTGGATGATAACTTTTAGCAGTCTGCTAAAGGCTGTAGGGAACCCTTCTTAGGATAACATTTTTTGTTTTTTATTATTTCTTTCTTTTTTTGCGGGGCAATGAGGGTTAAGTGACTTGCCCAGGGTCACACAGCTACTAAGTGTCAAGTGTCTGCAGCCAGATTTGAACTCAGGTCCTCCTGAATCCAGAGCCAGTGCTTTATCCACTGTGCCACCTAGCTGCCCCACAGGATAGCATTTTTAAAAACATAAAATAAAATACTACAATGACAAAGAAAACCAAGTATATTGAAGTATTGTTGTCATATTAAAACAACAACAAGCTTGTGGATCCCCCAGTTGAGCTCTCTTGACTTAGCTGCCTGTAAGTAACTCACCCAGGGTCATGGAACTAGTATGTACCAGAATGGGATTTGAACCCAGGTCTCCCTTGCCACCCACCCACAGCTAGCTGCAACAGCAAGGTACCCCGAGAGAAGATGGAAGAGTCATGTGCCAGGAGAGTCAGTGGCCCCTAGATCACTACCTCCTCTCAGATCCTGATGGAGATGGGCCAGGGCCCTTTAAATCAATGACTGCAGGAAGAGAGGAAACTTAAAGGAATCATACTTACTTTGCTCTGCATCTTTCCCTGTGTGGAAAAGCCCCCTGGCAGTTTATAGATTGTCTTCAAAGGCTGCTCGGAGCCAGGCACAGCGGCCCATATCTGTGATCCTAACCACTGAGGAAGCTGAGGCTTGCCCAGGAGGACCAGAGGAGTTTCACTTTTAGATGCCTCAGTAGCCCACAGGCCCAGATCCTAGTTCTCCAGGCCAGGTGCCAGGCCGCCAGGTCGCCTCTCCATTTCTGAGGCACAAATGAGCAGAAGAGAAGGGAGGCCATTCATTGAGGCTGCACTAGCCCACGGAGCCATTATTCCTTCCCTCTCATTCACTCACTCACTCGTTCATTTATCTGCAGGTTCAAAGGGTTGGCCTGGGCTGGAGAAAGAGGACAGGCAGAAAGGCACGAAGTAAGAAGATGGGCTTCAAAATCCATGCCTGGCCTTCTCTAGAAGCAGATCCTTCTCTCCTTTCCCTTCCCACCTCATCCCTGGAATTCTGAGCTGCATGGCAACATGCTAAACCCATCAGGTGTCCACACTAGGGCCAGCTTCCATAGGGAGAACCAAGGACCCTAAGGAGGGGCAAACCCACTCAACTTGGAAAAGAGGAGGTCAAAGGTCCCCTACTGATCAATGGGCATCCATGAGTAGCCCCTACACTTCCAGCCTGGGCAGGATATGGAAAGTTAGCTAGTTTTCTTTTTCTTTTTTTTTTTTGGCAAGGCAATGAGGGTTAAATGACTTGCCTAGGGTCACACAATAGTGAGTGTCAAGTGTCTGATGCCGGATTCAAACTTGGGTCGTCCTGAATCCAGGGCCAGTGCTTTATCCACTGCACCACCTAGCTGCCCCCTCTTTCTTTCTTTCTTTCTTTCTTTCTTTCTTTCTTTCTTTCTTTCTTTCTTTCTTTCTTTCTTTCTTTCTTTCTTTCTTTCTTTTTCTTTCTTCCTTCCTTCCTTCCTTCCTTCAGTTGCTGGGGCCCCCCATGATGAGGATTCACTGTAGTGATGGACCTCTCTGAACTGAAATAGGCTGTTCTTTATTTAGGCAACACACTTACAACCTCACTAGGCCTGCCAGAGCTTATACTCTGCTAGCATGAGCTCCCCAAACTGAGGAGGTCTACACAGTACAAAGTCACAAGACCTGGGTTCAAATCTTAAATCTGTGTGACCTTGGGCAAGTCATTTAAAGGGATCTCTCGGAAAAACAAGAGGGTCAGACCACATCCCTACAGTCTGCCTTCCTCTGTGGTCTTGGTTAAGTCAGATAACTTCCTTGGACCTCAGTTTCTTCATCTATAAAATGAGTAGATCAGACTAGATGACCCTTACTTGAGGTCTACTTTAATCTGATCCAAGTTACTTAACCTTTCCTGGCCTCAGTTTCTTTATTGGTGAGATGAGTGGGATTTGGCTTAAAGCCTCTGTAGTCCCTTCCAACTCCAGATCTGTGATCCTATGATAATTTACCTATTTCTCAGGCTCTGGTTAAGAAGACAAGAAAAGTCTGTTTATTTTGAAGCATGTTCCCTGATGAGCAAATCTTTCTTCTGCCTTCTGGGTGGTTGGTAAATATTTGTGGAACTGAATCATGAGTTTAATCCTTGTTGGGAAAACAGGGGGGAATCATTTACTTGGAGGTCTTGGGCCCCCAAGTGAAAATGTCAAAAAAGGACCCTTTCCAGTTTTATTAATTATAAAATAAACATCTTCAAGCCCGTAGGGTGCGTGGGCTATCTTGGAAAGTGAGAAGCAATGGAGAGAAAGAAGGGAGACTATGAGCACTGGGGCTTCTCTGATTCTGCTCAATCCTACTTGTCTTTAGAAGTTTCCCTGTGTAGCACCCATGGGCCCCAGGAGTAATTAACCCTTAATAAGCTGAGTCACTCATCTTCAATGAAGTGTGGGGGTTGAGGGGGTTCTGCCAAAAATGGAATTATCTATAAATACTGCATATAACCTTCCTTGTAAATTTGGGAAGCCTTCCATGTGCAGGAAGCCTTTTTTCCTGCCTCACCTCCCACCCCATCCCTCCTAGTGCCTTCCCCTCTGGGATGATCTTGCCTCTACTTGTGTCTATGTGCGTGTATATGCGTCTTGTTTGTGAGTCCTTGTGAGTCTTAGAATGGGAGTCCTTGAAGGCAAGGCCTATACTTTTGTCTTTCTAGAACTCAACACAGTGCCTGGTGCATATCAGGCACTTAATACATATTAGTTCATTGATTGATGGCCAGAGCTCTCTCTAGGACTTCTGGGCAGGTCTTTCGGATGCACTGGAGTGCTGCAGGGGCAACTTGGGTGAGGTTGTATTGTTGGTGTTTTCTTTATCCTTCTCTTTGCATCTGTGATGGCAGGTAGCCTGTGGGCCCCAAGAGACGGCTAGAGAAAGACAAGCAGAAGGCCACAGAATTGGGGACCTGGTTGCAGTTTGTTCTGAGTGATTTTCCTTTGTTTCTATGAGCTCCTTTGAAGGCCGTTTAATCCAAAACGTTCTTTGAAAGATGAGGTAACTGAGGCCCAGAAAGATTAAGTGACTTACCCAGGACCACACAGGAAAGTAAACCTTAAGGGTCATCTAGGCTCATCTATGGCAGCTAGGTGACACAGTAGTTAAGAGTTCTGGGCCTGGAGTCATAAAGATTAATCTTCCTGAGTTCAAATCTGGCGTCTGACACTTACCACCTGTGTGACCTTGGGGAGTCGCCTCACTCTGTTTGCTTCAGTTTCTTCATCTGTAAAATGAGCTGGAGAGGGGGCAGCTAGGTGGCGCAGTGGATAGAGCACCGGCCCTGGAGTCAGGAGGACCTGAGTTTCAAATCCAGCCTCAGACACTTAACACTTACTAGCTGTGTGACCCTGGGCAAGTCATTTAACCCCCAACTGCCTCACTAAAACAAACAAACAAACAAACAAAAGAAAGAAAAAAAAATGAGCTGGAGAAGGAAATGGAAGACCACTCCAGCATCTTTGTAGTGAAAATGCCAAATGGGGTCACAGAGAGTGAGAAATGACCAAACAACAACAGGCTGAGGCTGACCTCGTTTTACAGATGAAGAGATCGAGGTCCAAGGAAGTTATGTGACTTACCCGAGGTCACAGAGGAAAGCAGACCTTAGGGATCATTGAATCTGACTCATGTTTCAGAGGGAGAAACTATAACCCCAAGAAATTAAATGACTTGCCTTCGGTCACACAGGTAGGAAGCATCAGAAAGAGGATGCTTACAAAGAGGTCTAGGGTATATGCCCCACACCAGGCTGCTTTGGGGGCCTGTAGATATCAACAAGAAGGTGTCATGTGTCCACGATAGACCACACACCGTGCTAAATGCTGGAGATGCAAAAACAAAAGCAAGAGACTTATATTCTACTGAATATCTGAAATCCAGATATGGGTAGAGACAAAGCACAACACAGATACGTTTCAGAGGGAAGACACTAGCAGCCGGGGGAGTCCGGAAAGATCTCCAACAGAAGAAGACATGTGAGCTGAGTCATAAAGGAAGCAAGGGATTCTCAGAGGTAGAGGTGAGCAAGGAAACTATTCCAGGAACGTATGACCAAACAAAAGCATTGGGGTGGGAGATGGCATGCTGCGTGTGAGAAGCAGTAAGGAGACCAATATGGCTGGTATAAAGAGTGCCAGGAGGTATGTTTAAAAAGGTTGGAAAGGGGGGGCAGCTAGATGAGGCAGTGGGTAGAGCACAAGCCCTGGATTCAGGGGGATCTGAGTTTGGGTCTGGCCTCGGACACTTGACACTTGCTAGCTGTGTGACCCTGGGCGGGTCACTTAACCCTCATTGCCCCATTAAAAAAAAAAAAGACTAAAAAAGGTTGGAAAGGTCAGCTGAGGCCTGACTATGAAGGACTTTGAATTCTGAACAAAGGAGTACCATTGAGGCCCACTAACGGTAAACAGAGAGTTGGAAGGGGCCTTGGGGACACATTCTCCTCTAGGATATCCCCAAGAAGTAGTTATCCAGTCTCTGCTAGAGGACCTCAAGTGAGGAGGAATATGCCCTATCTCCCAGGGCTGTCCATTCCCATCTTGGATGAACCTAAATGGTAGGTGACATTTCTTTAAATCAAGCATATCTCTTCTTTCTGAACATCTATTCATCATTCCTAGTTCTGCCCAGTGGGGCCAATCAGAGCAAAGACTAATCAGTCCCTTTTTCACATGCCACCCCTCCATCAATCAGTCAACAAGTGATTATTGTAAGCCAGGCTGGCTGCTAGATGGGGATTCAAGGGAAGGTTGAAAAAGACTCACCCCTCAAGTAGTTCACAGCCTAATGGGGGGATACAACATGTCTATGCATTGGTACAGACGAGATATAAGCGCTCACAGTCTAATGGGGGGACACAACATGTCTATGCATTGGTATAGACGAGATATAAGCACTCACAGCCTAATGGGGGGACACAGCATGTCTATGCATTGGTATAGACGAGATGTAAGAGCTCACAGTCTAATGGGGGGGGACATAACGTATCTATACATTGGTATATATAAGTTGTAAGTACCAATAGATTGTAGATGACCTTAGAACAGGGGTACTTAAGCTGAGGTCCAGGAACTTTAAAACAATATTTTAATGACTCTATTTTGATATAGTTTCCTTTACAATAGAATACATTTTATGCATTTAAAACATTGCTCTGAGAAGTGTACCTCCCTGGGTTCCACCAGACCATCAAAGAAGTCCAAAGGGATGAAAGAACCCCTTCCTTAGGAGGAAGGTTCGAGAAGGTTGGTGGGGGGCATCCAGAGAGCCTCCATAAAGATGGTATCTGAGCTATGTTTGGAAGGAAGCTCCATCTCTGGTTCCATCAACTGATCCTACATCATGAACTTGAGACCCTTCAGCTTCCTAGCTGCTGACCTCTGCACATTCTCCACTGTATCAGTGGCTTTCCACATCTCTGTCATTCTAATCCACAGGAGGAAGGACACCATCATCTCTGATGGAATGTAAGTCCTCTGAAAACAGGAACCTTTACAGATTTTCCCTTTATGTCCCCAGCACCTACTGTAATGGCACAGAGTAGGACTTCATACATCCGTGTTGACTGCTTCATTTTACCACCATCACCACCACCATGAATGACCACTGCTTAGTCCCTTAAAGGGCAGCTAGATGGTTCAGTGGGTAGAGTAGTGGATCTGCCACCAGGAAGGACTAAATTCAAATTTGACCTTAGACACTTACTAGCTGTGTGACCCTGAGCAAGTCACCTAATTACCATCTGCTTTGCTTTCTTCATCTGCAAAATGGGGATAATAAGAGTACCTATCTTTTAGGGTTGTTGTGAGTATCCAATGGGATAACATTTGTAAAGTGCTTTATATATCTTAAAGTGCTATAAAATTCTAGGTAATATTTCATTTCCCTCACCCCTTCCCAGGGTTGTTGTCAGGACCAAATGAGATAATATATGTAAAGTACTCTGTAAACTTTAAAGTGTGATATAAATATCAGCTCTAATTAGTAGTGGCAGCTTTCGCCAGTATATTCCAGGCTTTATATTTACAAGGATCTTTTTCCTACAAATTTTTGGAAGAGAATAAATAGGGCTCAGTAGCCAACCCACATCTCCATGCTGTCTCACTAATCTGTCTCCAGGCCAGTATTAAAAAGTCACCCCCCTCCCCCACCCTTTCATTCCAGCAGAGCATAACAGGACAAAGATCAGCATGATAAACTCTAGATTGGTCTGGATAATTGAGATTCTGGGTTGAGATAAGAGCCAGAAACAGTACAGATAACTGAAGTAAAGCCAACTCTTGCCAATATTTGTCCAGCAGTTATTGTGAGTGATATAATGTGTATTGTACACAGTGGGCAGGGCAACTAGGTAGCACAGTGTATGGACAACTGACCCTGGAGTCAGAAAGACCTGAGTTCAAACCCAGCCTCTGACACTTCTTAGCTGTGTGACCCTGGGTAAGTCACTTGATCCTGTTTGCCTTAGTTTCCTCATCTGTAAAATGAGCTAGAGAAGGAAATGGCAAACCACTCCAGTATCTTTACCAAGAAAACCCCCAAAAGGGATCACAAGGAGTTAGACATGATGGAAACAAATGAACAACAAACACAGTAGGAAATTAAAAATGGTCATAGAATTTAGCAGCCAGTTTGATGGGGAAGTAAAGTATATGGGAAAATGTGCTAGACAAAGAGCCAGAAGGTCTAATAGGACCTCTGAAGCTATGTGACCCAGGGCAAGTCACTCAACCAGAGGATAGACTGCCCAGTTTCTTCAAGGGGACTCAGGTGTCCCCTCCTTCAGGAGCATCTTTCTTAATCTCTCAGTTGTTTGTACCCTCTCCTTGAAAAAATTATTCTGCATGTCCTAGGTTTATATTTTATACTGACATCTCTGCACATGTTATTTCCCTCAGTGGAATGCAAATTTCCTGAGAGAAGAGATTATTTCTGGTTCTGTCTCTCTATTTGCTGGGCCGAACACACCGTCTGACACAGAGCTGATATTCAATAAATTCTTATTAAGTGAATGAAAATATACTGCACCTCAGTTTCCTATCTATGAAATGGGATTCATCATCATATTAATAATAATAACTGATATGTATTCCATTTAAGGTTTGCAAAATACTTTACATATACAATGCCCTTAATGCAAAGGGGTTTGCAAACTATAAAGTGATTTATAAATGTCAGCCACTATTATTAATGTTGTGGTTGAATACAACAAAAAAGCATAATGCATCATGCCTGCTCTCAAGAAACCTGCAGTACAGCTCAAGGGACAAGGCATAAATCCATAGAAAGTTGTAGCAAAATAAATGAACAACAACAACAATAACTAACATTTATATAGAGTTTACTATGCTCTAGGCATTATGATACAATTATTATCTCATTTAACAATGACAATTAACAAAAATATCAGAGAAGGCACTATAAGTTAATTGACAAATCAGTGGTACAGATGACTGGTATGGACATTGCCAAATTAACCAAGAAACAAACCTGGCCTCAAACCGGGCCACCTCTTTTGTGGAAGTATGGTACCCACAGGTATAGAATATATATTTCATAATATTGATGGATTTTGCTATTTTTCTCTTCTTCCATTTTTTCTTATTTCAAAAAATATTCTTTGTTATGAGAGATGGCTCTCTTAGAAGTTGGAGAAGGAACGATACCGTGATAAATTTAGGAGATGTAAAAACAAGATATCAACAAAACTTATTTTAAAAAACCAAAATATCAATCAATCAATCAATTAAAACACAAGAGATGTTAACTGCCCAAATGGTGGTGCCAAATAATGAGTGTTGGGAATTCATAAGATGGAGAGAGATCACACAGCTGGGTCTTGAAGGTTAAGGAAGTAGGAATATTTAGCCTGGAGAAGACTTAAGGCAGGCAATGATCACCATTTTCAAATGTTTCGATCATTCAATAAACATTAAGTGCCTACAATGTGCAAGCCACTGTGCTAAGCTCTGAGGATACAAAAAAGAGGCAAAAGACAGTCCCTGCCCTGAAGGAGGATGCAACCTAATATCAGAATAGTTTAAGGGCTTTCATGAGGAATGGGGATTATGAATGTTCCACTTGGCCTTAGAGGGTAGAAATAGGAAGGGTGGGTAGGAGCTACCAAGAGTCAGAATGAGGCTTGATAGTCTAACAATGACCTCTATGCAAAAGTAGAATGGGCTGCCTTGAGAGACCAATGGCTCCCCACTGCTTAAAGTTTCAACCAAAGGGGGGCAGCTAGGTGGCACAGTGGATAGAGCACCAGCTCTGGATTCAGGAGGACCTGAGTTCAAATCCGACCTCAGACACTTGACACTTACTAGCTGTGTGAACCTGGGCAAGTCACTTAACCCCAATTGCCTCACCAAAAAAAAAAAAAAAAGTTTCAACCAAAGGGTAGATGATCATTTGTTGGGGCCCTTGTAAAAGGGACTCTCATTCAGGCATGGCCTGGAATGGATGGTATCTGAGGTCCCTTCCAAATTTGAGGTTCATGATTCTATTTTTTAGCAAGTCAGAAAAGAAGGCTCAGGCCTTAGGGTAGAGATAGAGAAGGGGCAGAGGTAGAGAAAGGATTGATCAAGACAGCAGATGGGCATGAGGTATGTTTTATAGTTGCTGAGCAGAGAAGTTTGGCCAAAACACAGGATGCACGTAGAGGACGAGTGGGAGATGAGAGAGGAAATTTAAGCTGGGACCAAATCCATATAAGGAAAGATTGGTGACAGACTAGATAGAGCGCTGGACCTAGAGTCAGGAAGACTTGAGTTCAAATCCCACCAGAGACACTAGCTGTGTGACCTTGGGCAAGTCACCTCTGTCTGCCTCTGTTGCCGCATCTATAAAATGAAGATAATAACAGGCCCCACCTCGCAGAGTTATTGGAAGGACCAAATCAAATAACATACATAAAGTACAACAGTACAAAGCGAGGTCAAATGCCACATGTCTCTCCCTGTATTCTTCAAGGACATCCTGAATCTGACATAACCGTGCCAATGGGCATGGTTTCAGTTTTGTCTGTGCCTAGCACAGAAGATGCTTAATAAATATTTGTTGATGGGCTGCTGTGATCTGTTTTATCTAATACACAGAAGTCACTTAATTAATGGGAAAAGAATGGATAAAGGCAGGAACTCTTCTTTCACTGACAGGCTTCATTGTGGGTAAAGTGATGGACTTGGTTTCAAATCCTGCCCGTGACACTTACTAAGCTATGCGTCATTAAGAGTCACTAAAACTGGGGCAGCTAGATGGTGCAGTGGATAGAGCACTGGCCCTGGATTCAGGAGGACCTGAGTTCAAATCCAGCCTCAGACACTTGACACTTAACTAGCTGTGTGACCCTGGGCAAGTCACTTAACCCTCATTGCCCTGCCAAAAAAAAAAAAAAAAGAGTCACTAAAACTCCCTGAATTTCCATTTTCTCAGATATAAAAACAAGGTCTGTTCAATGATCTTTAAGGGTCTCCTCCAGAGATAAATCTATTATCCTTTCTGGGCCTTCCTCTCCTTATCTGAAAAATCTGAACCAGGTGATTTCTCAGGTCCCATCTAGCTTAGAGACTCTGAGGCTCTTTCATGACAAATGCCTTTGAAAGAATTGGTCATTCATACCCTTGGACCTAGCCATACCATTACCAGGTCTGTATCCCAAAAGAGATTTAACAAAGGAAAAGGATGCATATGGACAAAAATATTGATAGCAGCTTTTTTTGAGGTGGCTAAGAATTAGAATTGAGGGGATGCCCATCAATTGGGGAGTAGCTGAACAAGTGGCGGCATATGATTGTGATAGGAAATTGTTGTGCTGAAAGAAAAGATGTGGGATGCTCTCAGAAAAAAACCTGCAAAGACTTACATGAACTGATGCAAAGTGAAATGAGTAGAACCAGGAGAACACTGTACAAAGTAACAGCAACTGTGAATGACTTAGCTCTTCTCAGCAATACAGTGATCCAAGATAATTCTAAAGGTCTTATGGTGAAAAATGCTATCCATCCCCAGAGAAAGAATTGATGGAGTCTGAATACAGATCAAAGCATTTTTTTTTTACTTCTTTATTTTCCTTGGGTTTTTATTTTGGTTTATGTTTTCCCTTACAACAGAAATAATATGGAAACATGCTTTGCATTACTATACGTGTTTAACCTATATCAAATTGCTTGCCTTCTCAGTGAGGGGGGTGAGGAGCGAGGGAGACAATTGGGAACTCAATTTTAAAAACGAATGTTGAAAATTGTTTCTATGTGTAATTGGGGACAAATAAAATACTAAAGGAAGAAAGAAAAAAAAGAAAGAAAGGGTCATTTAATAAATGAATTAGAAGACCACTTCTGGAAAATGACAGGCACTAAAAGATGACAGCAAAAAAAAAAAAAATTCACCACAACAAAAGACCTGATGTAAGCATGTTAATGAGCATAAACATTAATAAATGCTTACTGGGTTGTGTCGGATTAGATCAAGTATTTTTAAATTATTTATTTATTAAGCACAGAAGCTGACTGCCATTTATCTACTGTTTTAAGTTTTCCAAAGTAATTTACACACTGTACTTGATTGCATTTGATCCTCACAACCTTGGGGCAGTCGGTATTATAAGTGTTCTTACCCTTACTACATAATGCAGATGAAGAAACTGAGGATCCCAGGGGTTAAATGACTTACCAACTATCACAGGAGTAGTAGGGGAGAGGACCATACATTCTAGCTAGTTTCTTCCTGACATCTCAAAGCAGTAAAATTCAGGGCAGAGCAAACAAAACTTCAGTGACCCTTTGGATGAGTGCTCAATAAATGACTCCCAGCCAGCCTTGTTCTCTGCTTGACTACCCCATCGATATCCTGGGGCAAGGAGAAGGCCAGTTCATTTCCGTATTCGGCGGATTCCTCAGACTGCTCTGTGCCAAAATATTAAAGATGATCCTGCAGCTAATAAAGGAGTTGCAGCTGTGTATTTTCTTTGCAAACAACTCTTCTGCAAACCCTTCTGCCCTGGCTGGACCACGACCAAGATAAAACTCATCTCTCTCCCATCTGGGACTCTGGGCCCACTTCACAGCTGGAGCATGCTAAAAGCAGAAACCACATAATCCCGGTTCCTAATGCCTGCTGCCCGGATTTAGCAAGACAGCCAAATCCGGCATAGCCCTGCTTTCTTGCCTCAGCTCGGTTATGAAATAGACCCTCTGCATTTGTCCAATGGGGTCCTCCCCACCCCAGCCCAGCCCTGTGTGTGTGCATTCTTGAAATGGCAAACTCCCTTCAAGATTCAGCTCAAGGGGCACCCCCTTCATGAAGCCTTGCATTTTACAGAGGAGGAAACTGAGGCCCAGAAAGGAAGAAGTGACTTGTCCAAGGTTGCATTGGAAGTTATAGGCATAATTGGGTCAGAACTCAGGAATCCAGTCTCCCTATGCCAAACAACAACAAAATCAGGGGAATATAATGGTTCAATCCAGCCTATAAAGGGGCTGATTATCTGAAATTGATGCTGTAAAAACTATTCCCTTATAAGAAAGGGGAGCTCAGACACCAGAAAGACCTGGTTTTCTTCCCTGCTCTGTCTTTGGGCTGTGAACACAGTCAGAGCCCTGAACTCTGTTGTGGGTGTTTAAAATTAAACACGCAAAGGCACTGGATCTCAGGAGCCCCAGTTGGTGATCAATCGACCTTTTAAAGTCTCTTCCCCAGCTAGATAATCTGCTTTTAGCAAAGTCATGCCACATGCCTGGGGGAGGAAAGGAAATAGCAAAGAACACTGGTATAATGCACAGGACTGGAGAGGGGATTCCAGAGAAGCCCCCGGGGGTCAAATGGCTGCAGCAGATCCCAGCAGAGACCAAGGAAGAACAGGTGGGGCCAATAGGGAGAGGGGGGAAGCAGAAAGTCTACAGTTCTCCCCCCTGTTCCCCCATAACCTTCTATGTGTCATTTGATCATCAAAAACATTCATTTTACTACTTTCTGCCTCAGTTTCCTCATTTCTGACTAAAAAGGTTGAATCAGATAACCTCAAAATTGACTTCTAGCATCATACCTCATGAAGCTGAGGCCTGATGGGTAGAAATAAGACTTGAGGTCATTAACATTCATTTATACAAACAAGTATTCATTGAATGGGCAGCTAGGTGTCACAGTGGATAGAGTGCTGGGCATGGAGTTAGGGAGACTCATCTTCCTGAGTTCAAGTCAGACCTCAGACACTTCCTAGCTGTGTGACCCTGGGCAAGTCACTTCACCCTGTTTGACTCAGTTTCTTCATCTGTAAAATGAGCCAGAGAAGGAAATGGCAAAGCATTCCAGTATCTGTGCCAAGAAAACCCCAAATGGGGTCACAAAGAGTCAGACATGATTGAAAACAACTGAAGAGGGGCAGCTAGATGGCGCAGTGGATAGAGCACCAGCCCTGGAGTCAGGAGGACCTGAGTTCAAATCCGGCCTCAGACACTTAACGCTTACTAGCTGTGTGACCCTGGGCAAGTCACTTAACCCCAATTGCCTCACTTAAAAAAAAAAAAAAAAGAAAGAAAACAACTGAAGAATAACAACATTCATTCAATACCCATGGTACAAAAAGCACTGGGCTAGCTGGGTACTGGGTGGGTGGATGGGTGAGTAGTCTGAGGAGAGTAGGACGTTGCATAGGATTAAAAGATCATAGATTTATATCCAGACGAGACCCCAGATATCATCCAGACCACCTCCCTGATTTTACAGATAAAGAAACTGAGGCCTAAAAATGGCTTAGCCAATATTACACCTGAGAGACCATCAAGTCCAACCTCTCTCCTAATTTTACAACTGAAGAAACTGAGTCTCAAGGAGGTTAAGTGACTTGCCCAGGGTCACACAGGACAGAATTTGAACCCAGGTACTTTGATCCCAAATGCACTCACCCCTGTCCTCAAAGGGCTCACGGTCTTGGCAGGGAGACAACACTAGGCATGACTGCTCTCACAGAAGGCTGTTTGTGGCAAGCAGCCTCAGAGGGACACATTGTACTTGAGTTCATACAGAAGAAGGAAGGATCAGGTTACTTCCCACTGAGTGATGGGGCTTCTTGGAGGAGATAGCACCTGCCCTTAAGGATGTTAAGGGTCAGAGGGAATGGCAGAAACAGCTTTAGACTCAACCCAACAGACATCATCTCCAACTGTGGGATGGTGCTCTTTCCTTAAGAAAGCCCAGAGTAAACTAAATAAATGAATTCATGAATGAATGAATAAATAGATAGATGGATAGATGCATGCATAAATAAGAAAGCCCAGAATAAAACAAATAAATGAATGAATTAACAAATGAATTAATGAATAAATAGGTGGTTAGATGCATGCATTTAAAACTCAGAGTAAAATAAATGAGTTAATAAATGAATAAATGCAATAGGTAGATGGATAGATGCACGCATGAATGAATAAGTAAGCCCAGAGTAAAACAAACAAAGCGGGGCAATTTTGCAATCATGGTGAATGCAATTCTTGAGCCAAGTTGATTTTCTCTGACCCCATTCACCCATTTCCTCCTCAAAGTTCCCCATAGATCTGTCCTTGCCCCCACAGTGTAATCTACACCACAGCTATCAGGATTGTGATTGAGTTGTAGAGACATAGACTGAATGAACCTCAGATGAGGAGAGGTTATTGAGTAATGGTGGTAGAAAGGATGAGTTTGGAAGGAGTGATGGGGAGCAGGGAGTATTCCAACTCCTCCCCCTCAACCAGTAAGTCTGAGGAAAGAAGAAAGTACAACCTGTCCTGGAAAGTGTGCTGAGCGAGGCTGAGTCATCAGGAGGGAGCCAGGTATCACCGAGAGTCAGAAGATAAAGAGTGGGAAATAAAAGTATTTTGGATGGAAGCCAGTTTGTAACCTATGGAAGCGGCATTCCAGATAGCAAGGGACAAAGGAGTTGTCGGATCTATAATGAGACACTGAGAATGTTGGGAGGAGGGAGATGGGATTAAGGCAGATGGAGAATAAGGGTTGAATAATGACAGCTTGGGGTTCAAGTTCACTGGAATAAAGAAGGAATGATGAGGTTCCTGGTTTGTTAATCACTGATGAAGGGGAGGTCATTAACATCATTAGGGCTTTGGACTCAGGGGGGAGTCATTGCAGGGTGTCGGGCAGCTCAGATGAGGGGACAAAGTGGAAGTGTTGCTTGCCTTTCTCTGTAAGCATGCCAGGACAGGAGATAGGTGGAGGAAGCAGGTAAGAAAGGTATCTCTGTTCTCTGAAAACATGAAAAGTCCTCTACAAATGGGAAGAGACCAGCTTGGGAGACCAACAGGCAATGGAATTAACTATGCATTAATATCAAGTTAATTATAGGGAAGCTTGTTGGCACAGTGAATAGAGCCTGGAGTCAGGAGGACCTGAGTTCAAATCTGGACTGTGTGATCCTGGGTAAGTCACTTAACTTTGTTTGCCTCAGTTTCCTTATCTGTAAAATTTGCTGGAGAAGGAAGTGGCAAACCACAATAGTATCTCGGCCAAGAAAACCCCAAATGGAATCATGAAGAGTTCGATGAGACTGAACAATAACAATAAATGTTAATTATGAATTAGCATTCGGAATGTCATCACCTTAACCCTCCCAACACCCTCCCCCAGAGAACAGTTAAGGGGAAAAATGACACAGCATGATAGGGTGAAAACAGGATGGATCTCCAATAGAAGTGAACTTCCTGAGGGCAGATAATTAGTCTCTTTAGTGTTCATATCCCCATCGATTAATACAAGATCCAGCTCACAGTAAGTACTTTAGTAAATGCTTTTTGATTCCAAGACAGGAGCCCCCATTTCTACAGCCCTTTTAGGCATACTAAGTGTCCCCTCCCCACACAACATTCATGTGAGATACAGAGAACAATATAAAAATGTTACCAAAAAAAAGTTACATATAAGAAAACTGAGTCTCAGAGAGGGGACCCCCCCCCAGTTAGCTACATGACTAATATGGGAGCAGGGATCTAATTTTGAATTAATTTAATTAATCTAATTTTAATATTTTTAATCAATTAATCGAAAGTAAATTTTAATTTTTCAAGTGAAGATCCACCTTTTCTCTCTAGGGAGCAAGGATCCCAACCTAAGTCTCCTTACTCTTCCCAGTGCCAGGATGGGGAGTTCCCCCAGGTACTCTGATACCCCCACCACAGGTAACCAGCCAGGTTGGTTTATCAAATATGATGGGGAGCCCAAGAGGGAAAAAGAGAACAACACTAATACTGAGGGATAAAGGGGAACTAAGTGAGATGCATGGCAAAGTAAAAAATAATCTCTCAGTTCTTGGGTGCATATCCTACTTCACAGAGTGGAACAAGCAGTGGCCCTGGAGTCAGAAGACTTGGGTTCAAATCTTGCCTTAAAATTTACAATCTCCATGGTCTTGGGCAAGGTGTTTCACACCTGTTTGAGACTCAGTTCTCCCCGCTCCCCCATAAAATAAAGGGGAATGGTCTAGAGGGATATCCCTTCCACTTGAAGAGCTATGTCCCTGGGATCTAGGCTCTACCACTTCTTAGTTGAATAATCTAATCTATCAGTAAATAATCTGGGTAAATCACTTAGGAAGCTTCAGTTCCCTCATCTATAAAATGTAGGTTATGAGACTTCCAACTCTATTAACTCAGAGGTTTGTTGTTAAGAAAGCCATTTGTTAACCATAAAGCACTACAGAAATGTGAGTTATAATACAATCATACTTATATTTCAATGGATCTGTGATCCCATCAGTGTGGGCACTCCCTCCACTGCATAGATCACAATCTCCCAGAGACCTTAGACTTTTTTTTATTAAGGGTGTGGGGGGGGAGGGCAAAGGTTCTTGAGATAGAGAGGTGATACTTTTTTTTTTTTTTGGCAGGGCAATGAGGGTTAAGTGACTTGCCCAAGGTCACACAGCTAGTAAGTGTCAAGTGTCTGAGATCAGATTTGAACTCAGGTCCTCCTGAATCCAGGGCTGGTGCTTTATCCACTGCACCACCTGGCTGCCCTGAGAGGTGATACTTCTGCGATGTGTAGAGTGCCGGGTCTGGAGTCAGGAAAACCTGAGTTCAAATCTGGTTTCAGACACTTCCTAGCTGTATGAGCCTGGGCAAGTCAGTTTACCCTGTTTGACTCAGTTTCCTCATCTGTAAAATGATCTGGTGGGAACAAGTCTGTGTTGATATGTCAACACTCCATTTCAGTTAGGTTAAGTCACAGAAGAGTAACCAGAATAGTGATGGTGTCATAGTTAAAGGAACAAGGGGTTTTTAGCCTGGAGAAGAGGAGACTGGGGAAACATGACAGCTGCCTTCAGTTATCTGACAGACTGTTCTAGGGAAAAGGTGAGGCCCTAGCAGATAGAATCCAGGAAAAGAGTAAATGTGGGATGGAACGGGATACAATAGGATAGTTAAGGAGAAACCCTTTACTATCAGAGCAGGCATCCAAAAGTGGGAATAGTCTGCCTAGGGAGGTGTGGGGTTCCTCCTATTCAATTGAAGTCTCTGAACAATGGCTAGATGACCGCTTGTCCAGCATGTTGTAGTGGGCTTTCTTTATCAAGTATTATTGGATGAAATGACCACAGCAATCTCTTCCAACTCAAGAGATCCTGTGATTCAGGGGCTTTGAGTAAAGTTACTTGGAAGCCGGGGGGCCCCCTTTGGGATCCCAGGCCAGGGGCACGCCATACTGCTGAGTGACACGACTTTCATGCTAATAGAGAGTGTGGAGAATAAAGCCAATTTAGGTTTAAGTTTCAATAGTATGGTCTGCAGCCAAAGAAAACTACACTTGGAAACATGGACCAAGTACATATATCATCTCAACTGCAGCATGCCAAGAGAATGGGAAAAGGTCAGGGCAGTACAACTGAAAACACACACACACACACACACACACACACACACACACACACATCTCAGCTTCTCACCAACCTTGTGTTTAAAATTCACATTAAAGTCAGTCTCCAAAGCAACATGAATCAATCCAACATATTCTTCTGGGATTAGGCAGATACTCATTTATTCGAACAATAACCCTGCTCACTGGCTCCTATATTTAGCACTAGAAGGACTTATGGATGGGGCAGCTAGATGGCGCAGTGGTTAAAGCACTGGCCCTGGATTCAGGAGTACCTGAGTTCAAATCCGGCCTCAGACACTTGACACTTACTAGCTGTGTGACCCTGAGCAAGTCACTTAACGTCTATTGCCTGCAAAAAAAAAAAAAAAAAAAAGGACTTGTGGTCATGGAGTCCAACCCTCCCCCCACCCAACCCCATTTTACTGATGAGAACAACTGAGGCTCATCAAAATTAAGTTACTTGTACCAGGTCATAGTTAGTCAATGGAAGCATCTTGGAGTAGGCATTACTAGCCCCATTTTTAAAAAGTTTTATGGATGTCTTTTGTTTTCTAATTAGTTATTTCCCAATGATGTTACGCATTCCATAAATCCTCCCCTTATGGCAAGGAAAAGTTACCACATCTGACAGCATATGCAACATCCCATACCCATCATGGTCCCCTCCTGGCCTCGCTGGATTCCTTCATCTGGGCTCCAGGATAGAGATGAATCACTGCAATTAATCTGAGTTGAGCTGTCTTTGGTGTTGTTTTCAATTATATTACTGTAGTTATCCTGTATATTGTTTTTCTGGTTCAGCTTTCTTCACTCCACATCAGTGGTTCCCTTCTACATACCAATCAATTAATCAATGAGCATTTGTCAAGTGCTTACTATGTGCCAGACACTGTGAACTGGAGAAACAGAGCCAAAGTCAACAGCCCCAGTTCTTGAAGGACTTACATGGAGATAACCAGAAATTGATCTTCCTGGCTATCTCGGGCCATGCAACCTCTACTTGGATCATCACCTCCTCATCAGTAACCTGGATTACACCCCTTGGTTCTAATAGAAGAGTATTTGTCTTATCTTGGGGGTGGAGGGAAAGTTTTTGGCCATGTCCTATACTCTCCAGGCCACACCTTACAGAACAGACTTGTCCAATTTCCCCTTTTCGGCTTTCCTATGTGTGCTATCATCTTCATTAGAATGTAGTAAGCTGAGGCTGAGACTGTCTTGCTTGAGTGTATATTTGTAATCCTAGAGTGGGCCTAACACATAGTAAGAGCTTTATTTTTTTGTGGTTTTTTGCAGGGCAATGTGGGTTAAGTGACTTGCCCAGGGTCACAAAGCTAGTAAGTATCAAGTGTCTGAAGCCGGATTTGAATCTGGGGCCCGTGCTTTATCCACTGCGCCATCTAGCTGCCCCCATAGTAAGAGCTTTAATAAATATTTTATCTATTAATCTATCACCGATTCACTTATCAAGTTGTCATCTATTTTTAAAAATTCTTTTTGGGGGCGGCAGGGCAATGAGGGTTAAGTGACTTGCCCAGGGTCACACAGTTAGTAAGTATCAAGTGTCTGAGGCCAGATTTGAACTCAGGTCCTCCTGAATCCAAGGCTGGTGCTTTATCCACTGGGCCACCTAGCTGCCCCATCTTTGGTGATTTTCTAAAGCATTTCCCCTGCATTTATGTGTATCCATGAGGATGTCCCCTACTTGATGGTTATCACATTCCTGCCTTCACCGAGCTTACAAAAATTAGCAACTACCTTGCTGTTGTACCCTAAGGACCCCAGGGAAAGTTTAAGGGCACTGTCAAGGTTGAGGATGGAAAGCTGGTGATCCATGGAAAAGCCCCAAAGCACCCCTGTACTGGGGAAGAACCATAGAGTCCTATACTCTGTACCATCAATAAAGTCACCATATTTGGTGCACAATAAAATTTTCTCTAATTGATTTTTGTTTCTATCATTTGATTTTACATTGCCTTGATTTCCCCCTGCACTCTTCCCTCCAAACCCTTCTAGACAACCATCCCCAATGACAAAGATTAAAAAAAAAGAAAAAGAAAATAACATCAAAGCCAACTGATACACTGAAAAAACATGAGGCTATATGCCACATTCACCACCTGAGGACCTCTCCCCTCTGCATCTCTGCCAGGGAGTGGTGTCTGTCAAGTTCTAATATTAAAGCTAGAAGGGATGTCGGAGAACATGTGGACTGAACCTCCTGACTTTACCCAGGAGGAAGCTGTGAGCCAGAGAGGTCATCACCTGCCCAGGTCTAAAAACCAGAGAGTGGCCGAGACCCTGGGTTCCCTGTCCAACCCCCTTATCCTTCCGCCATCTTGGTGGCCACATTTGAAGGGATGCTTAAAACCCCTGCTTTGAGACAACAATTAAACCAGAGTGGGGGGTTTTCCTGCAAGATACTAATGGACTCTTTGAGTCTTCGCCAGCAGCATTCTAAGACTTCTCAACAAATTTATCTAATGGAAGCCCTGGCCTCGATAGTGGGGGCAACAGCTCTCAGGATTCGCCTGGGGGCCACTTACTTTCCAATTTCTATACATTATGATCCAGGCAGAAATGTCCACCTCGATGGAGCTTATGACTTAATTACTCACGTCAAAGTCAGCCTGGAAATTTGGGCAGCAGCTTTGATCATGGGGACGGGGCACTCAACTCCCTACTGAGGCCGAGTAGGCCAACAGCTTGCCCCAATGATTTATTAATTGTTTCCTTGGCTGTAACCCCTCTCTAGGCCCTCCTGGGATGCTGAGGAGTTCAGGCGGCATACAGGGGATGTCGACAAAAATTCAAACCAAGCCTCGCTTTTTATCTCTGGATAATGCCTGTGGTGCATTCGGTGTTTTTTTCTTCCCTTGTGGTTTTTGCCGGCCTGGAAGGAAGCCAGATGTTGAAACATCCAAGCACACACCTTGAGTAAATATTTCTTCTCTTTTGAAAGTCATCAGGGTAAGTTTCTCAGGGTAGCTGTGGGTTTTAAATCAGATGAGCAAGCGAGCTCTCTTCCTAGCAGTCTGTCCTGTGCGCACGTGATTTTTTTTTCCCCCAAAGGAACTGACTGATAAAATATTTATATTTGTGACTTTGTCCTGGGTCCTGGTTTGTTTGTTTTAGAATTTTTCACAAAGAAAGACAACATCCCAGGCTGTAAAGATGTGGATTTGCTCACTTTGGTTCTTGGCTTGCGGTTTTTATTATTAGACAGAGGGATCCCAAGGTGAGGAAGTGACTGCTGGGGGAGACAGGCTCTCTGCCCAACTAGATAAGGTGAGGGAGAAAGATCCATCAGGTTCCTAGTAGTACTTCCAAAAAACACAATGGATTCCCAGGGCAGAGCTTCATCAACTTTAGATTTGGCCAGTTTGGGTCCAATGGCCAAGGTATCAGTTTTGGAGTCAGAGAACCTGAACTCAAATACCAACCCTGCTTCTCATTATTGAAGTTCCACCGATCACTTATACCAATGGGAATGAATTTTTCCCTCCCTGAGGGAGGAATGGATGAAGGGCATAGCTAGAAGGGTGTCAAGGCGAAGGGCAAAAAGCATTAAATAGGGAGTTAGAAGTCCTAGGTTCAAATCCTGTTTCTTCTATATCATGGGAGTGACCTTGGGTAAATTGTTTTACCTCCTCTAGGCTTCAAATTGCTCCTGTATAAAATGAATGGATTGGGGGTTGCTAGGTGGCACAGTGGATAGAGCACTGGCCCTGCAGTCAGGAGGACCTGAGTTCAAATCCGACCTCAGACACTTAACACTTACTAGCTGTGTGACCCTGGGCAAGTCACTTAACCCCAATCGCCTCATCAAAAAACAAAACAAAACGAAAAAAAATAATAAATAAAATGAACGGATTGTATTAAATGACTTCTAAGGCTCCATCCAGTTTTAAGGCTATGATCTTCCCGATCATAAAATGCTTGAATCAAGCCCAAACTCATTTCTCTGCCCAGAAGAATGTGTCATAATCTTTTTGACCTGTAGTCAAAAAGACCCGGGTTCAAATACTGCTTGTGATATGACCGTGGGCCAGTCACTTCATTTCATTCTCTCATGGTGAAGCACAAACTCTGACCTCTTTGAGCAATCTAGAAAAGGAGCTAGACATGGGCTACCCCTCTGTCATCTGAGAACCAGCCAAGCTGTTTGGAAATGTTCTTCACCCTCTTGGCCACAAAGTGATGTATTTTTCAGTTGGAGAAACTGTCAGTGACCATCTAGTAAGCTGCAGAGGGACTTCCCTGTACATGCTTATGTCATCTCCACTCTTAGACTGTGAACTCATTGAGAGTGGAGAGGACTGTCTTTTGCCTTTCTTTGTAACCTCAGTCCTTAGTATAGTGCCTGCCACATAGTAAGTAACTAATAAAATATTTTTGACTGACTGAGTGTTTAGGGAAGGAATGCTCACACCAACAAAAACCAGAGGGTTAGAAATACTATGTAAGTTCCTTGTCCAGTGGGCAATAAGTGGATACATGGAAGAACTCACTTATCAGTCTTGACATTCTCATAAAAAATAAAACCCAGGAAGCATAAGGAAGTTGCAGGTAAATGGAGCGACGGCTTCTGGGTTCTCCTTAGAGACCCAAAGAAAGAATTTTGCAGAGTCAGTTTTATCATGGCTCCAAAGACATCAAGGAAGAGCATTCCATGTACTATCTGGTCATCTCTTATGCAGAGCTCGTGATAAGTAGTTGCAAAAAGACTAACATGAGAGTAAATGTAGCTTATGTAATCAACACTGCTTCACAAGATGAGGAGTAAAGAAATTTTACAAAAAAATTAATAGGACTCTCCAAATTAAATCAACATATATTATGATGTCTGGTGATACCAATTCAAAGAAGGGAATGGATGAGAACAGAGAAAAAAAGTATTGCAAAATCTGGATTAGGAAAAAGGAATAAAGAAGTCCAAAGACTTCTAGAATTCATGCCTATACCTTATAGATATTTTCTTCAAAAGAAGAATTAGATGGCACTGGACATTAAAAGCATCACAAAATTATAATAAATGAAATTGTTACACCTTAAGAGCCAAGAAACAACTTGTTATAAATGTGTAAATCATTTCTGAATCATCTCTACACACAGTCAATTGAACTGGTTAGATCAAAGATCAAAACTAGTACAAGAAAAATAAGATAGACTATGTAATCAAAATATCCAAACTTCATTCATTTAGAATTATTGATAACAATTTGTTGAATGTGGATGAAAGAAATGGCATCGATACTTATTAGAATAGTTTCATAGAAAGGTTCAAACAACATAAATCATTTATTATGACAAGGAGATCAAAGAAGTCCAAAAAGTATCTTAGCCATTAAACATTTAAATGACTTGCTAAGCAAAAAGATATGACAGCCAGGGATGACAATGGATTAAAATAGAAACTCAGTTGCAAAATCTTACAGAAGCTACCTATAAAATCTGAATTCTGATGAGGAAAGTATAAATAGGGCAAATATCCCTCATAAAAAAATGCCAGCTTTAAAAATATATAAAGTTGTACCGCCTCTAATTTTACTTAATATCATATATGCGACTAAGGGAATTTTCAATGAGTTTAATTTTTAACTAAAACTCAAAGGTACACACCCGCTTTAAAATAATCTTACAGAGAAGTATAGTGGAAAATTATGAGAAGTACTACCTCATAGATGAAGGAAGCAGGGAAGGGCAATTCTAGTTTATAGACAAGATTTCAAGAAAGCCAACTAGTAAAGTCATCCTGAAGACATTTAAGGATAAATCTGGAAGGAGGACAACAGATGAAAGAGAGAAAATCTGCAGAGAATTTTATAGCAAACTCTTTTCTTAAACCATCAAAGAAAGTAAGGCTACTTTACTTGGACTCTATAGCATTGCAATCTGGGATATGCTTATAGAGGAAGTAGAACTGGGACTAAATATGGGAAAGCAGCTGGATTAGATGAAAAATACACACACACACACACACACACACACACACACAGAGTGGAACAATACAGGAGGCAACACAAGTGTATTGAGGCACATTGTGAATCAATCACCTGATATCAAAAGATGTGCAAAGAACCTTACAACTGATCCTTTTTACTATCAAGGAAAGTGGAGACACCTCACTTAGACTCCATATGTTAAAGTTGCATGTGCTTATAAGGACAGAAATGGTTTACCTATGTAATCCTATATATTTTATTTTATACATTTGGAAACATTATTCTGGGAGGGGGTTCATGGGCTTCTCCAGATTTCCAAAGGAATCTATGATACACGAAAAGTTAAGAGCTCCTGGTTAAGATAATAACCTGGTTAATGGTAATAATAGTAAAAATAGCTTGTGATTATATAGCATTTTTCAGGTCTACAGAATACTTCATATGTCATCTCATTTTTCCTCATGACAATCCTTCAGGCAGGTGCATTTTACAGATGAGGAAAGTGAGGCAGGTAGAGGCTAAGTGATTTGCCCATGGTCACACTGCTAGCAAGGACCTGAGGTACATTTGAACTCAGTTCCTCCTGACTGCAGCAATCTAAGAACTTTGTCAAATTTAAAGTATCACAGAAGTGCAAGCTGTCATTATTATTATTATTGTCTCACTTCCTCATCTTCTTACCATATTCTCCCCTAATATACTCCTTTCTTCTCCTTATTGGCTTACTAAGGATAGATGACAATCTAGAAATAAATGAAATCTACAATAATATGGAAATGGTTAAATAAACTGTGGGACATTAATGCGATAAAATATTATAATGCCGTTAGGACCAAGAAACAAAAATAAATGTAAGAACTTAGGGAATAATAGAAACCAAAAAAGCAGAACCAGATGAATGCAATATACACTAACGACTACCATACAGCATGAAAAGTAAATAAGAACGAATGAACAAAGAATCATGATGATGCCTTAGTAGGAGGAACTGAAAAATTGTTATGAAACGATGTGTTCCTGAGTAACTTGAGTCAGTTGTATTGATGTTCAATGGTAAGTTTTTAATAAAACATCAATCTTTTTAAAAGAATAGTACTTAATTTGTTACTGCCCCGTTTAGGAGAGCCAACCAAAAGGAATAAAACTAATGGTACATCATGAGTTTTAGTTCAAGGATGAAGGGGAGATTTGGGAGGCAGAAGACTGTTACCCACACCTCTTAAAACACACTTAGGGTGCCAATTTTTGCTCCCTTTTCACTTTGAATTGTGACTCCCTTTCTCAACTCTTGAAAAGGCAAATAGGTAGATGTTAAGAGTAGGCCTTGGTTCCAGACCAAATTTTTGCCACTAATTTGATGTATGTTCTTGAGAAAGCCCTTTAACTTCTTTTTTTTGGGGGGGGCACATTTTTATTTCTTTAGGTCTCAGATTTCCCATCTGCAAATTGAGAAAGCTTGACTACGTGACCAATAAGGTCCCTGTTAGCTCTAACATTCTATAGATCTATTAATCTACTTCTGAAGAGCCATATGCCTGACCCTGATCATGTAAAATTGTGTGATTGCACGTGAAATTTTTTGTTCATCTTTTGATTGGTCAGTTTCTAATAATAAAGTGTTCAGGTTTCCTGCTATTTTATTTTTGTTTATTCTTTCTGAATTGTCATCGATTTTTACTTTATGAATACAACTGTCAAGGTGCCTGGTACGCAAATCATTAAAAATTGTCACATTTAAAATATTATTTTCTTTTCACCATTATGTAATTCCCTCAAGTGACCCTTTCAATTTTTTCTAATTCTCTAATTTCTTGAAACTTGCAGAGTTGTTGGTCCAATAATGCTGGAGAACAATTTGGAACTATGCTCAAAGAGCTTTATAAAACTGTATATTCCTTTTGATTCAGAAATACCACTACTGGGTCTATATCCCAAAGAGATCAAAGGAAAAGGAAAAGGCCCTCTTTGTAAAAAAAAATATTTATAACAACTCTTTTTGTGGTGGCAAAGAATTGGAAATTAAGAGAACATTCATCAACTGGCTGAACAAGTTGTGTTATGTGATGGAATACTATTGTGCAATAAGAATGTTAAGTGGGATGGTTTCAGAAAAACCCAGGAAGACTTATATGAGCGCATGCAAAGTGAAGTGAGCAGAACCAGACGAATCAGTGAGAGTACACATTGTAAGGATGATCAACTGTGAAAGACTTACCTACTCTAATTAAGACAACTATCCAAGGACCCATGATGAAAAATGTTATCTACCTCCAGAGAGAAAACTGATGAACTCTGAACTCTGAATGTAGAGTGAAGCATACTTTTCTTATTTTCTTTATTTTTGGGGGGGAGGGGAGTGTTGTGTATGTTTTCTTTCACAACACAACTAATATAGAAATATGTTTTGCATATTGTATAATTGATATCATATTGCATGCCTCTCAAGAGTTGGGGGAGGGAAGAGAAGGATGGGGAGAACTTGGGAACTTAATTTTTTAAAAAATCAATGTTAAATTTTTTACATGTAATTGCAAAATATTTAATGAAAATTATTTATAAAAATGAAAGTTACAATTGAATAATATATTATAGATTTTTTTTTCAGTGAGGCAATTGGGGTTAAGTGACTTGCCCAGGATCACACAGCTAGTGTTAAGTATCTGAGGCCGGATTTGAACTCAGGTACTCCTGAATCCAGGGCCGGTGCTTTATCCACTGCGCCATCTAGCTGCCCCTTAAATAATATATTATAGATTAACCTCCCATCTTCAATCTAGCTCTACCCCACTTTTTGCATAAGATGTACCTCCTGAGAAGAAATACACTGATGGTCCCTTTCTCCTGATGATTCTATGGTCTACAGCTCCAACCTACCCCCTCCTAGATCAGAGAATTTAGACCTCTCACATTCATTGTTAAAAGTAAAGAATATGATTTGTTCTTGCTCATTTTTTCTTATTGTTCTTTGGGTTGTGTAAAGAGAGTTCAGTCTATCGTTATCTTTTACAATTATTTCAGCTATTAAAACCAGTAACTAAAACAAGTTATGCTGGTATTTTCCAAACTGTTAATTTTTAAACTTCCCTGAGGTTTAATGACCTTTTTAGTCCAGGTAAAGGAATTCTATCTTAGAAACTGTTGGTTATTTACTTTTCTCTCCTCTTCCCAACTCTACCTTTTAAAAAAAAAACATTATTATTTTTCTCATCTGTATTAGACAACTTTTTTATATCAGATATAACTATTTTTAGTGTTCCTTACAATCATTCTATGAGGATTATGCATATTTTTATACCAAACTCTCATTTTTATTTCTTTTTTTTTCTTTTCTTTTCTTTTTTTTGGCAGGGCTATGGGGGTTAAGTGACTTGCCCAGGGTCACACAGCTAGTAAGTGTCGTGTCTGAGGCCAGATTTGAACTCAGGTACTCTGGAAACCAGGGCTGGTGCTTAATCCACTGTGCTACCTAGCTGCCCTCTAATTTTTATTTCTATGATAGTTAGAAAAAAGTTAGCAAATAGGCAATTTATTATTACCATTGTTAGCCACAGGAATACAGATTTAGAGCAGGAAGTGATATTAGAGGCTAGCTAGCCCAACTGTTCCATTTTACAGATGGACAAGACTGAGGCATAGAGGATAGTTTCTGGGGGAATATTTGAACTTGCCCACTGTATCCACTACATCGAATAGCCTCTTCAATTTGATTATTATTTTTATTATTTTGCCTGACTGGATTTCCTTTTACACTGATTTTGTAGGTTGTGGATTTGTTAATTGTGGATTTGTGTTGATAAATTCTTACTCATAGCCTTCAGACCTTGGCGATGCTTCCTCCTGGCAGCTTTTTAATGAACCCCTGTACCGGATCACCTTTTCAGGAACTCCCAAGGTCATGTTCACTTCACTCCTGGCTCTACTCCTGAATTTCTGGACTTTCCTACCTCCTCATTAGCAGCCTATCCCAGACCTTCTTTGTCTTTGAAATGAATTCTTGTTTTCAAACAATATTGTCATGTTTATAAGGTGTGCAATTTTTAGAGTAAAAAAAACTATTTAAAAACAGTTTATATATGTTTGCCCATCTTAATTTTTTTAATGTGCTTTGATGAATCAAAGTTGGTTCTCTCCTTGCTTACTTGGCAGTGAGGTAGCATAGTAGATAGTGTACTTGGCCTGGAACCAGGAAGACCTGAGTTCAAATCTAGCCTTAGACACTTATTTGCTGTGTGACCCTGGGTAAATCCCTTAACCTTTCTCTGCCTTAGTTCCCTCTTCTTCAAAATGGGGGTGACAACAATAACACTAACTGCCTAGGGTTATTGTAAGGATAAAATGACACATAGTAAAGTACTCTGCAAACCTTAAAGACCTATAAAAATATTAGTGGTTATGATGTCCTCTGCTTTCTTTTTACTCATGAAGATCTAACTCACTTTGCGAAGGTTTTTCAACTCAACTTAACTATAATCCCTAGTCACCCTCTACATACCCCCTCCCTTTTAGTACCTCCTGAAATTCCAATTAATCCAATGTTTGTACTTCCTGCTTTGTCTCACAAATCTGGATTTTTTTCCATCTGCATTTCCTTTAGGTTTTCGTTTGTTTTTTGCAGGGCAGTGAGGGTTAAGTGACTTGCCCAGGGTCACACAGCTAGTAAGTGTCAAGTGTCTGAGGCCAGATTTGAACTCAGGTCCTCCTGAATCCAGGGCTGGTGCTTTATCCACTGTGCCACCTAGCTGCCCCCTGCACCAGATAGCCGCCCCCTTTTGTTTCGATATAAACAAAAACTTCCTAAAAATCAGAGCCATTCCAGAGCGTAACGTGCGATCCCTAGAAAAGTTGGCTCCCTCTCTTCTCTCAGCAAAAGCTTGATAAACTAGTTGTCTGGGGATACTGAAGAAGAGATTCTTGTTTGGGAACCATTTGGATTGGATGGCCCCTGAAATACCTTCCAACTCTACCATTTGGTGGAGTATCACAACATCTTCATCTGTGAATTGGGTATCTGCACAGATTTCCTGATTCAACTTTGACTATTGGCTGCCTCGGTCTTGAGACACTGGATATAGAAACTGGGATCCACCTTGGCTCTCCCTTAGGTATCCTGGATGCTCTAGCTTTGCATGCCTGTGTCTGTGTCTAGTGCATTTCACACTTTCAGGCAATTATAGGAATTACGCTTTTATTGATGACTCTCACTTTCTGGACACACCAATCAGCCTGAGGTGGAATGAAATGTGCTGTTCAGACTTGAAAAGAAGCATTCTGGGAGAGCACATTAACGCATTAATCATGTGTGGGCAAGGGCTTGGAGTTGTTTATCATGATGGATTTTTACAGATCCATGCATGCGTTGGACTGCCCAGTAGACACAGGTTTTCGAGAAGGTTGGTCAGTATTCAGAGCTATCGACCGTGTTACCTCCATCACTCATCAGTCAGAGATGGAATTCTGGTACTCTGGTGAACTTAGGGAGGAGGGGCCACCTGCAGCCATCCTGATCTATCTCTTGCCATTGGACCCAGATGGCTCGAGAGGAGAGAGAGGCTGGTGACTTTGCACAGCCCTCCCTCCCTTTGATGCAATTCAGTGCAAGTCGTGACATCACCCGGATGTCATGGTCCTCTTCGAGAATGAAGGACAAGCAAATGTCAGGAAATGCAGTATGGCGGAAAAAGCAGATCCCTTCTTCAGTTCTTCCAGTTATTATGTGCCTGATGTATGATTATTATTTTGAGAAACTACGGAGAATGGATTAGAGAGAACAGAAGGGATCAGAGACACCGATTAAGAAATTAACCTTTCTCCCGATTCTGGATCCTAGGTCCCTCAGCAGAGGGTTCTGAAGAAGAACTCGAGAAAAAACTGGCCATCAACAAGACCCCTGAGCACAGGTGGAGAGGCCTAGACAAGAAGGATTCACTCATCTCTAGAGGGAAGATGAAAAGAAGGAGAACTAGGCTTAGCTCTGGGGGTGGAAGGAAGTTTGATTAGTAACAAAAGAGAGTGAGCCCCAATGGGTAAGGGGCCTGCTCACCCAAAGGGGGGATATACAGGAAGTACATCAAAGAGACATTCAATGATTTAAGCTGGGGCCAAGCGGACTGATGTGACATTTCTGCACTCATAATTCACCCCAATCCTTTCTGAGCTGTATTCTCAAAGTCCTTCCCATTAGAGCATGGATTCTTAACCTTTTGTATTATGGACCCCTTTGGCAATCCAGTAAAGACTAAGCATACCTTATGCAGAATAATTTTTAAAATTTATAATGGAAAGAAATAATAAATTTCAATTAGTGGTTAACGAAAAGAAAGGTGGAATTTTCCCCAAGTTCATAGTCCAGGTGAAATATAATCAGAGATGACTTGGGGATCCTTGAACTCTAGATTAAGAACTTCTATATTATAGTAAAAGTAAATTATCCCTTTTAAAGAAATCTTGATGTTCTACAGGTCTTTGAGCAGGAGGAACACTGCTGGGGATAAGCTCATCATCACAGAAATCATCTAGTTTGTTCCCTTCCTTTTACACATGAGGAAATTGAGGCACCAAGAAACGTGTGGGAGCTTGATTTGCCATGGTAGCAAAACCAGAATTCAAAACTAGCTCCTCTGATTCTGATATTTACTACCTTTGTGACCCAAAGCAAATCAAAAACATCACTGCTCAGTTTTGTCATCTTTAAAATGGGAATAGTAGCACATACTCAATAGCTATTATGAGAATCAAATAATATAATATATAAGTAAAGTTCTTTGAAAAATTTAAGAGCTACAGGGTAGCTAGGTGGCACAGTGGATAGAGCACTAGCCCTAGATTCAAGAGGACCTGAGTTCAAAACCGGCCTCAGACACTTGACACTTACTAGTTGTGTGACCCTGGGCAAGTCACTTAACCTTCATTGGGCGGGGGGGGGGGGGAGAAAAACTTAAAGAGCTATAGTAATGATAACTATTATTATTACAAATCATAGATTTAGAGGTATTGGTATTGCTTAACTATTTTTTTTGTTATACAAGAGCATACTTTTGGGGGTATCTGCAGGACAGAAGAGTGGTAAGATAAACAAAAAGCATCAATAAAACATTTTAAAAGTAATGGGTATGAGGGCAGCTGGGTGGTACAGTGGAAAGAGCACCAGCCCTGAAGTCAGGAGGACGCGAGTTCAAATCCAGCCTCAGACACTTAGTAGCTGTTTGACTCTGGGCAAGTCACTTAACCCTGATTGTCTCCCAAATCTGGATTCCCGCCCTTTAGTTTAGGTTTTTTTTTAATTTAAATTTAAATTTAATGTTTTTATTGCCTTTAGTTTTGATGTAAACACGAACTTTCTAAATACTGGAGCCATCCCAGAATAGGGAGTTAAAACTCTTCATCTGACCACATGATCTTGATAAAAAGCAGCTAAATGAGGCCACTGGTTATCACAAATTACCCAGGATTAGGGTAACACCACCATCACCATCACTACCACCACGGATTATAACAAGATCTGCAAAGTGCTTGACATGTCATCTCATTTGATCCTTACACCCGAGCTATAGGATAGGGGCTATCATTATTCCTATTTTACAGAGAAGGAAACTGAGGCTAGCAGATGTTACGTGATTTGCCCAGTCACACAGGGAAGTATCTGAGGTAGGATTGGAACTAGGCTCTTCTGACTTCCAGTCTAGCATGCCAGATAGGCTTTGGAAAATTGCGGGGTCTCCCCGATCCCAAATGTCCCCCACCATCTTTGCAGGAAACAGCTCTCTTCCCAGAACTAGGTTTATATTATCCCCTCTTCCTGCACTTACCACAGGCTTTCTCTAATTCATATGTTTGCTTTATCTCCAGCTCTCTATATCTCCTTAAGGGTGAGGAAAAGGTCTGATTTATATTCAAGGAGCTGAGAACAAGCTGAATCTCTTATACAGAAAGGGGGCTCAATCAATATTTGTTTGGGGGGAAATTTTTAATATCACCCTGAGCAGATGATGCAAAAAGGGAGACAGAAGGATACAATAAGGAATGGTTTTTCCATTCCATGTTGAACCTCTTCCGGAGATATATGGCTGGTGTGTGTGTGTGTGTGTGTGTGTGTGTGTGTGTGTGTGTGTGTGTGTGTGTAGTGTGTTTCAGCACCAGATTCCAGGAAATGTAGGCAGACATCCACTGACAGAATCTCCCCCCTGGGATTTAAATCCTTGTTCATCCTCCGGACATGGTCTGCTCCCCCCTCTCCCACTCCTGTCCAGGATGGCTACAAATAAATTACCTCAGCCCTTTCATCTCCTGTTAACATTTAAGTCTCAAGGCTCCTTCACTTGGTTTTGTTTTTAAACAAAATCCACTCCTTCCCCTTTTCTTTTGGCTTCTCGGTCCCCCGAGGTCTTTACCCAGATGACCTTGTTACTAAGTTCAATCTGCACCAAACAGCGGCCGGTGGTCCAGGGGGATTTCATTCCTCCTGATCCTCTCTCCACTTGCCTGCCTCTTCTCTCACTAAATCAGACCCAGGGACAGCTGCACATGAGTCAGATTTATTCCTTAATTTCTAAAAGCTTTACATTCAAAAATCTGCTAACTTTGCTTAGGACAAAGGACACTTCCACCCAGCATGGATAAACTTTGGGGGCCCTTGGGCTTTTGTCTGTGTACACTGGAAGCCATAATTCATAACTAGCTCCCTGGGAGCTCAGCAGATTTCACAAGCCCTCTAGAAAGCAGCTGTTTGTTTGCAGTAAGAATAAGACTAATATTCAGAAAATCATTGACCCATACAGGGAGAAGAACCACATTGATTCCAATTTATGAGATAAGAAATTATCTTTATCCTAGACACAAAACCAACTGCTTGGAGGGGTTCTCAGCATTATAAAAGCAATTCACTGTGCTCTAGAGGTAGAAAGTTTACAAAATGCTTTCATCACAATCCAGAGAAGTAGGTGGTAAGATACTGTTATCTCCATTTTAAAGAAAGAGAAAACTGAGGCTCAGAGAAGAACCAGCATGCCTGGGATGCAAGGACCTGAGCCAATCTAACACTTTCCACTACACAACCTTACCAAGAGACTTCCTAATTCAGCCAGTTGTGAGATAAAAAGCAAACTGTCAGACTGGCATTTTTGCTATCTTCCCCTAAGGTCTGGGACAGAACCCTTTACCTCAGTTTACCCCTTAGCAAAATAAGAAAAAAAAAGTGTACCTCTTGAGTTATTTGACATCCTTGAGAACATGAGACAGTATATAAGGGGGCAGTCTTAGAAATAAGGAAGAGCTGGATTCAAATCCTGACTCTGTCCTATACTAGCTGTGTGATCCTGAGGGACTCCAGCACCTCTCAGATCTGTAAAGCACAGATAATCACGGTGCTGACCTTTCAGGGCAGTTGTGAGGCTCAAACAAGATAACAGATGTAAAGTATCTTGCAAACCTATCCAAATGTTAGCTATTTGGGTGGGGTTTTTTGTTTGTTTATTTGTTTTGTTTTGTTTTGTTTTGGGGGTGGGCATTCCCTCCAGCAATGCAGATGGCACCAGAGCTCAAATCAAAGGATCTAGGTTCAGATCTGAGTTAGTATCTGTGTCACTTTGTCTAAGTCGCTTGCCCTGTAGGGACCTCAGTTTCCTCACTTGTAAAACAAGGGGATTGGATTCAATTTCTTAAATCTCTTTCACCTGTATGCCCATGACAAAAGACCTGTAATTTATGATCGTGGAAAGTGAATGGGAAAGGGGTGGGAGGAAGAGTTGTGACTTGCCCATCCATGATCACAAAACTTCTTGGTATCAGACATGGGATTCAGACAAAGTCCCTCCTAATTCTAGGACTTGATGTACTTCCCATTATACGAAGGCACGACCCCTACAGAAGTCAAGTTAAATAACTTGTTTGCCGTCACAGAATAGAGCCTTTACCCAGGGATATTGGCACAAAATAGAGCCTTAACCAGGGGATGCTGGATGATAAAAACATCCTCTTCTCAATCAGAACCATTTTCAGTCTTTCCATTGGGTTCACATCTTGCCTTCTTTTACAACCAAGTCAGCCGAATGGGGTCACAAGTTATCACAAATGAGCCAGGAGTACAGCAACACCACCAATCACCACCATCACCAAATATAACGAGGTCTACAAAGTGCTTGACATGTTAACTCATTTGATCCTTACAACCACCCTGTAGGATAGGGGCTATTATTAGCCCTCTTTTACAGAGAAGGAAACTGAGACTAGCAGATGTTAGATGATTTGCCAGACATCATTCAGTGTGACAGACGGACTTCATTGGTCCCAGTGCCCAACCTGATCTCAAAGTTGCCCTTCTCTATTCATTAGTAGGGAAAGTTTCTTTAATTCCCCACAGTTTTGCTTCACAAACAATTCTGTCAGTTGCTTCCTAGTCCTCCACCCCAAGGCCCAGAGGAGGACAGGTGTGCAGTAGGTCCCCCTGAGAGCTCAATGTCAGCTAGACACCCCGAGGAATTGGTCTGTCCTATCATACTACTGGAGAGATGACTGAGTTCAGGGATAATTAGTACAAACGGCACACAGATTTCCTTAGGTCATCAGTAGGGATAGCAATGGAGTTGTGTCAAAAGTGATGAATTTATACTATTCCCAAATTTGGGTGATCTAGACAATCTAAGGAACTCCTGATGTGGTTACTCCCTCCGCCAATACAGATAAGCAGCTCCTTTATAACTTATAATTTCAGAAATAATTGCTTGGGAGCACTGAGGGGTAAAGTAATATGCTCAAATTAAAACCAAATTCGGACTTGAATCTGGATCTTCCTGACCCCACGATTCTGCATAAGATTCACTCTCATTGCCTTTTGTCTTCATGATAAGCACACAATCCTATTTCCAGCCCAAAAGGAAGACAACGCCCTGTCCTGCCTGCCCATCTCTGACAGGCTCCTGATCATCTTAATCAAGTCGAACTTGGAAATTTCCATTCTGGAGAAGAGACTTGGTGACTGTGAGGGCCATCTGGGACTTCGACTCATTTCTTTTCTTTTCTTTCTTTCTTTCTTTTTTTTTTTTGGTGAGGCAATTGGGGTTAAGTGACTTGCCCAGGGTCACACAGCTAGTAAGTGTTAAGTGTCTGAAGCCGAATTTGAACTCAGGTCCTCCTGAATCTAGGGTGCCACCTAGCTGTCCTTTTGGGCTCATTTCTTAATCACATCCAATGGGTCTGATGACTTCTGGAGGTCACAGACGCTATTCAAGGCTGAAGCTCAAGCCCATACCTCAGTAATGCCATCAGGGGCGACAGCACACGTCTGGTATTCCCAAAGCCACCTCCACTGGCTTCACAATGAAGGGAAGAGATTTCTAAGGCAAGGGTGCCAAACGTTGTCAGCGCGCCACCAAGTCAATCTCATCCTCCCCAGGGGATGTCTGCCACCGTGGGTCCTAAATTCATCTCCCTATCAGTTACTTACACGTTTCAAGTTCCTGCAGGGCTCTGTTGCCCAGAGTCTATGGCAGAGCAAGCTGAGAAGCTTCCCTCCCCTTCCCCCCCTTTGGTGGGTGGTGGCATCCCAGCCTTCAGACAACCCTGGGTTTAACAGTGAACTCTTTGTCCAGCAAGATCTCCATCCCACTTGATCACCAGCTGATGCATCCCCCCCTTTTTTTTTTCCTCCCAGAAGCCAACATGACTCTTAGAGTAGGACCTTGAAAGATTCTAGGAGCTTAAAAACCCGAGGCTCACCCCTGTCTTAACAGCTATCTTGTTCTAATAGATAGGGGATCTTAACCTGCGGTTCCTGAACTTTTTTTTTTAATTATAATTTTGATGACTGTAATTCAATATAATCAGGTTCTTCTGTAATAATACATTTCTTATTATCTACATTAAAATTTATTCTGAGAAAGAACCCATAGATTTCAACTTATTGCCAATTTCACGTTTGCCATGGCTGAAAAAAAAGTTCAAAATCTCTGTTTTAGAAAGCGAAACACCCTGAGGCTAGCAGATGTTTTCTATCTGGGGCTTAAATCAGAGCAAGCTGCCAAAGGCAAAGAAATGTTAAGTGATCTGGCCGGGGTCCTTTGGTTAGTAAAAATCAGACCCATGATTTGAACACAGAGCACTCTTCCCACTATGCTGGTTAACCTCTATGTAATCTGGGGTGAGGGGTGGTGGGGGTGAAGATGAACAGCCTTATGTTTTTATATCATTTTAAGCTTTACACATCAAACAGGCAATATGGTTCTGTGGAAAGACAGCTAGGCTGCTGGGTTTGGAATCAGGGGACTTCAGATTCCGGCTTTGTAAAATAAGTGGGGTGGGGTGGGGTGAGGACGGACTAGGTGACTTCTGAGGTCCCTTCTTGTCCTAAATCTATGGTGTCAACATCACTTTTCTCATAATACTCATGGAGTATTCCCATTTTACAGATGAGAAAACTGAGGTTCAGAGATATTCAAGGACATGCCTACAGTCACTCAAATAAGCATCAGGGCACCCCTTTCCCACCCCACCCCCAGATTACATAGAGGCAATTCAGCATAATGGGAAGCTATCTGATGCAGTGGATACAGCACTGGGCTTGGAATCAGAAACACTTGTCTTAATGAGTTCAAATCTGGCCTCAGACATTTCCTAACTGTGTGACCCTGGACAAGTCACTTAACTTTGCCTCAGTTTCCTTATTTGTCAAATGGGCTGGAGAAGGAAAGGGCAAAATACTCCAGTATCTTTGCCAAGAAAACATCAAATGGGGTCAGAAAGATCAGGACACAACTGAAAAAACTCAACAGCAACAAAATCATATTCCCCCTAAGTCTTCTTTTCAGGGTTAAACATTCCGGTTCCTTCAATTGATCCTCACGTGGCATGGAATCAAAGACCCTTCAAAGAATCACAGAAGTTATCATTGAACGGGGGCGTTGGTGGTCACTGAACCTAGACTGTTTATAGGGGGCGGAGTTGATCAGAAGACCCTCGGATCCGCTCAGTGACATTTCAAGGCACGGACCTCCTAGCCTGACCGCCTTCATTGCCTCCTCTAGACACTCCCCAGCCTCTCAATGTCTTTCCTGAATTGTGGCACCCAGAAGTCAACTCAGAATTCCAGATGAGCTCTGGGAGAGTGGGGAGGGGAAGGTAGGACAATCGCCTCCTAGTTTGAGATATCACTGCCTCCCTTAAGGATGCGCAAGATCAAATTCCAGTTTTTGGCTGCCAAACTGATCTCATGTTTCTGAGACACAAATACCCAACTACTGAATCTTGATTTGTACCCACATGAGGCATAATCAGTTAGGTCTAATGTATCTGCTGCTAAAGTCTAGTCGTGGGTAATGCATTTCATAGGTCCCTAAAGACAATCTATCTAGCAAGGCTTTCTGAATCTGGTGGAATTTCAGCAGCTCTGTTCCCGGAATAGATGAAGACCAGTGGTTTAGAAGCAATAGTAAAGGCAAAACCCAATGTGCTGCTTTTAGCAAATGGGTGGGGGGAGGGGGAGTGGGGAGAGGAGAGAAGGATGGAGAGAGAGGGAGGGAGGGAGGGGAGGGGAGAAAGAAAGAGGGGGAGGGAGGGAGAGAGAGGGAGAGAGAGAGGGGGAGAGGGAGGGAGAGAGTATTTACAGGGAATTTACTATATACCATTTGTTTAATTTATTGGAAACAAGCTGAGATGAAGGAGTAAAATATTCTAAATTTGCTTATACTTGGGAAATGAGATGCAGACATGGCATAGTAAATAACAACCTTCTCAGAGTTGGGAAGACCTGGGTTAAAATTGAGCCTCTGGGGAAAACTGGTGGTGTGCCCCTGGAGAAGACACAACCTCTCAATGTTCTAAGACTAAGTTGCAGAGCAGGGGCTGATGTGAACTGGTTAAAGGAATTTCCTCAACAGTAATTCTCAATACCAATGAAATCACATGTCCAGAGGAGAGAGAGACAGAGAGAGACACACACAGAAACACAGAGAGAAACAGAGACAGAAATAGAAAAACAGAGAGACAGTGAGAAATACAGACAGACAGAGAGAGAGGAGAAACAGAGAGAGACATACAGAGAGACACAAAGACAGAGAGAGAGAGAGAGAGACAGAAACAGAGACAGAGAGAGACCCAGATTCAAATCTGGTATCTGGTGCTTTCTAACTGGGACTGAAATGAATCAGTGAACTTTGAGCTTTGAGCCTTTTTATCTGTCAAAAGGGGAGGAGAGTAACTGTTTAACTGTCCCTCATGTGCTTGTTATGCAGTTCAAATGAGAGGATGCAAAGGACTTTATATCCACTATCATTATTAACATGACTCCTTGACAGAGGGGCAGGAGAGGAGGTGAATTTTTTTTAAAAATGTTAGAATGTGGTGGGAAAATTCAGGAAACAGCCCATCTTTTTTCTTTTCCTCAAAGTGGCTTAAAAAGAATGTCTCCCAAGACACAAAGAAGAGTTTTTAGTTTGCTGGGGGTGGGGTGGAATGGAGGGTAGGAAGAGGGAGGGTGAGGATCAATGGAAAGAACCAGAATGTTTAACTTTGAAAAGAGAAGACAGGAGGGGGGGGGGGGAGATATTATGATTTTGTTGTTGTTAAGTCATTTCAGTCACGTCCTGCTCTTTGGGACCCCATTTGAGGTCTTCTTGGCAAAAGATACTGGAGTGTTTTGCCCTTTCCTTCTCCAGCCCATTTGACAGATAAGGAAATTGAGGCAAAGTCCAAAATGGCCTCTATGACTGGAATGTCCTCCCCTCTTGTTTCTACTTCTTGAAGTCCTCATATTTAAGACTGTGCTTCCACTTCTCTTATACATATATTGCATCTACAGGGTTGTTTTTATGTTGCTGCCACCATCAGAATGTGAGTCCCTAGAGGGTAAGGACTGTTTTTGTCTTTCTTTGTACCCTTAGAAGCTTAGCACACTGCCCGGTACAAAGTAGGTACTTAATAAATGTTTGTTGATTGACCCAAAAAAGTTAAACAAGTCTATAGTGGGGGTCCTAAAGGCTCGCTTAAGCCAGCTTTAAAACTGCACTAAGACTTTTGGTACAGGCTGCATATGCTTTGTCTTTCCTTACATACATGTACATGAAGAATACAAACTTTGATTATAGGATGATGGATCTAAAGCTGTAGGGGTCTTTAGAGGTCATCTAGTACCATCCCTTTATTTTATAAATGAGGAAACTGAGGCTCAAGGATGGTGACTTGCCCCAATGTCTCACAAGGAGTGAGCATCAGAAACAGGATTTGAATCCAAGTTCTCTGACTCCAGAATTGGCGTTCTTGGTTTTATCTTGGCATGTCAAACACCATGTCTTCCACACTGTAAGTATTTAATAACAGGACAGACAATCATAGATTTAGAGTTGGATCTGACCTCTGAGGGCAGCTAGTCCAACCCCTCATCTAGCAAAGAAGGAACACTGGGCCTAGAGAGGTTAAATGACTTGGCCAAATCAAAGGTAATGAGAGGCACATGGAAGGTTGGAACCAAGGGCCTCTGACCCCAAGGCCAGGACTCTAATCACTATACCACAGTCTCAAATTTTCAGAATCGAATTACCCACTCAGGGCTTCCCATATCCAAATATAACACAAATGACGTGGCATTATGAACAAATCTTAAAGAGATATTTATACATTGCTCAACTTCCATCCTGCATAGGACACTATAATGTAAGCATTGCTACATTTCACTTTTCCATCTTCCTTCCATGCCCAGAGCCAGTTAGATTCCTCTAGACTCTGCAGTCCCCGTTTCCCCTCCCAAACCTGGCGAGTCTTCAGGTGACCAAGCAGCAGAGAGCAGGTGTATTCTCCATTAAAGGGAACTCACTAGACACCCTGTCAGGTCTTCCCAAAGCCTTGGACTTCCTGAGTAGGCTTGGAGGCTTCCAGTTGCCAAACAGGTTTGACCACCTGAAAATATGGCAGGAAGACAAGTTCATTCCTCTCAAGGCCTCAGGCCAGCCTCAATGATGGGGTTGGACTGGATGCTCTCTACAATCGGGCCCTTCCTGCTCAAGGGCTGTGGTATTTAAGACTTTGTCAGTAAAGCTGAGCATCCCTCTTTCGGGCTCACCAAAGACAACATCATAAATCTCAGTTTCAGAATGAGGGGGAATGATGGGGGAAATAAATAAAATGGAATAACCCATGGGATTCAGAGAGGAGACGTTGTAGAGCATTGCATAAGCAACGTTCAATCTCCCACCTCCGTCCCTTTGCACAGACTTTCACTCAATGAGAGCAGTTCCCCATACGAGGCCTTTCCTGATTTCACCCATGTTGTTTGTGATCCCCCTTCTCACAAGCAAAGTCATGCATAGCTTGTTCTTTAATCATAAGACCTTTAAGGAAGAACCCAGGTCTAAGACCAGCATTCTAGGGGACTGCCCCTCTCAAAGCCTCCTCTTTGCCTAGAAAGTGAAGGGCTTGATTTCCTAAGATCAGCAAATCTCTCTAAGGTCCCCTCTAGTGCTAAATCCTGTAACCTTGGAGAAAGCATGGGGGGAGGGGTGGTAGAATTCCCCCCACACACACACACACATACCTGTTTTATTGCCCCTCAGGCTGTCACATCTGTGCCATTCACCCCTTGAGTTCTGATTTCTTCATCTACAAAATGGGGGTCTGTGGTTCCTGCCAAGTCTGAATCTGTGTTGCAAAGGTCCTATATAACCTCCCAAGCCAGTCCCAACCCTGAACAAGAATGTAATTTTTTGAGGGGAAAGACTGTTTCAGTTTTTTAGCCCCTAGCACGGGGCCTGGCATAAAGTGGGTACTTAATAAATGCTTATTACAGGGTCAGTCTTGGAGTGAGGAAGACATAGGTTCAAGGTTCAAGTCCTGCCTTTAGTAGCTATAGGCATTTGCCCCTGGGTAATTATCTATGGTTAAAAATGACAAGATTTGGGAACACAGGATCCAGACCCTGGGAATTCTCCACACTAAGGGTCCAGGGCAAAAAGAAATACCTGTGTGGTCTCATCATCATCATTATCATCACTGCATTTTAATGTTTGCAAAATGTTTTATATTAAATGATTAAGCCACTTGCTTCTTACCATCACCCTGCGGTAATAGGTGTTATTTATATGTCTGTTTCAAATGGGACGAAACTGAGGCCCAGAGAAAGGCTGTGACTTGGTGGTCAAGGGGAGAAAAAACCAACTGAGGCCAGTTCCTCCTGACTCAAAAACTCTATCCACTACATCACGAAATTCAAATTACTAATGAGATGTGTACAAAATGCAGTGGTAACCTTAGGCATGCTCTTCAAATGCCAGATGTCCGTATTTTTATTATGTGAGCTCAAAAAGTCCTTAGAGATCATCTAAGAAACTATTGTGTTCTCCAGCCCATCAAGGTATCAACATGTGCCCTGTATGTGAATTTTACCCTAAGAACCGCTGGGCCTTTCCATCGACCCTGCTGCCACATCTTCCTATATGTGTTGTGTCCTCTGACTAGAATATCAGCTCTTTGAAAGTAGAGACTGCCTCAATTTTCTGTCTGAATCCCTGCTACTTGGCAGAGAACTTGGCATACAGTGAGCGCTCAATAAATGTTCATTTTTCATTTCATCTATCTGGTTTGACCTTCTCATTTGCCAGAAGAATCATTTGACATTGAGAGAGATTAACTGGAGATCTCATGCAAGGTCACTGGCAGGGCTGGTCTTCTGGCTCCCAACCCAGTGCTCTCTCTATTTAAATTTATCTTTCACAATTCATCTTTAAGGAGGGGGGGGGTGTCACTACGGTGTGTCTTTTTTGGGGAGGAACCAGCTACAATGTATCTTTTAGGGACTCTCTATAAGGCATCTTTAAAGGCATCTGAAAGTTTTTTATAAGCTTGCACACATAGGGTAACTTTAAAGCATTAGCGGACTGGGGGAAATTGAGAATTTCTGGAGAGAAGAAAAAGAGAAGTTTTAGAACCAACTTATCCCTGGTATTGGAGCATTTCCCCACCACCTGCATCGTTGCCTATAGATAGACAGATGATTGATAGATATAGGTATCTATCTATATCTATATCCATACCCATATCTGTATCTATGGAAATTCTTCCTATAGGAGTAAAGCAGTCTGGGGTGGGGAAAGGAGCAGGGAAAGAGGGGGAACAAGGGGGGAATGAAGTGATAGGGGAGAGGGGAAGAGGTGGGGGAGGGAAAGGAAGAGAAGGGGGAGAAGGGGAAGAGATGGGGAGGAGGAGAAAAGATGGGGAGGGAAAGGTAAGAGATGACAAAGACAAAGAAGAAATGAGCAGAAAGGATGAGAAGGGAAGAAATGACAGGAGGGGAGGGGAAGCCAGGAAGAACAACAGGAGCTCTGTAGAGTGGTGAAAAGGAGAATGTTCCAGGCTAAGGTTCCACCCCCAAGTTACCCAGTGAAGCCTAGGGGCAGAGCAACCCACGTGAGCTAACTAGATAGGTTTTTCGTTTATTGCCTTCCCCTGCTGCCCCCTCCCCACCCTTCCACTGCCACTGCTGGAAAGCTAGGGATTTGTTGGTGAGCATTATGGATTTTAAGAGGGGGCTGGTGTATCTCAGAACACTCACGTTTTGACTATACCTAGATGTGCCTATTGTCTCCCCCATTTAAAAGTAAACTCCTTGAGGGCAGGGATTGATTTGCTTTTTGCCTTTCTACCTCAGCAGAGTAGTGTAGGGCCTGGTACGCAGGTTAGTTAGTTTGTTTGTTTGTTTTGCGGGTCAAAGTGACTTGCCCAGGGTCACACAGCTAATAAGTGTCAAGTGTCTGAGGCCAGATTTAAACTCAGGTCCTCCTGAATCTAGGGCTGGTGGTTTATCCACTGCACCACCTAGCTGCCCCAGTACGTATTTAATGGATGTTTGTTGATTATTTGACATCGTATCTGCCATGGGAAGGACCATATGGAGAAACCTCATCCGCCAAATATCATCCAGACCCCTGCTGCTCCTGCCTCCCTCTCCCTACCAGGATCACTGGCCATCAAGACCTGAGCTCCCAGATACCCTGCTCCATCCCCTCAAGACAGGGCCCCAGCCCAGAGGGGAGATGCCCCAATTACATGGTATCTCCCCCTCTGCCCTTCATGTCCAGTCAGTCCAGACTCCAGAGAATGCTTCATGGACTCCATCTGCCAGGACTCCAGGGCCCAGCCAGCTGGGCATCCTGCCATCTGCCCCGCCACCTGGTAGCCATCCCCACCTCCTGCCCCCTCTTCAGTTCCTCCTTAGGGAACAAAAATGCAATCGTCATTGCCCATTGCTACGAGAAAGGGCTTTAACAATCTACTGCCCCACCTATCCTTCCACTTAGAACCCCCATGACTTCCAAGGCCAGAGCTTCCTTCCTGGGCTAGCACTCCCTCTCCCCTTGGGCGTGGGCTTACTATGGTGGGGCTTAAGCTGGCATCCGAGGAACTCAATAGATTTCTGGTGGGGGGAGGTCCATGATCATAGTTGGAGGGTGGGTGGGAGGAATGACATCTTTATTTTCACTAACCTCTGTGCGAAATTTAGCATCTCCTTCAATTACTTTTATAAAAAAAAAAACCTTCTGAGAAGAGCTCCACCGGCTTCCCCCAAATACCAAAGGGTTCCACAACAGAAGAAAGCTTAAGAACTCCTTCCCGAGGGTTTTGTGTTGGAATTCCCAGCCCCTGGCTCAACATGGAGCACATAGAACATATTCACTCCCATCCGCTGATTGGTTGAGTTAGGGTGCTTCTAAGAGTCTGAGTTTTCTATCAAATCTGCCCAGGCCACTGAGGACCACTGCAGAATTTCAGGGCTGGAAGAGGCCGCAGAAGCCAAGGAAATCCCCAGGATAGGTCCGTCAACAAGCATTTATGAAGCGTCTACTGCATACCAGCTGCTACACTAAGTGCTGGACATACAAAGAAAAAACAAAAACAATCCCTGCCTTTGGAGAGGTGGCATGTACATGAATAGGGGTGTGTGTGTGTATACACAGACACACACACACTTTATATAAGCATATAATATATATGTATACACATACAGACACACACACTTTATATAAGCATATTATATATGTATAAACATACAGACACACACTTTATATAAACATATAATATATATGTATACACATACATACACATTTTATATAAACACATAATATATGTGTACGCACATACACACACTTTATATATATAGACACATACATAAACACACATATTTATACACATGTATACAAATATATACGCACACATATACATACATATACACACATTTTATATCTATATACATACACATGTAAACACACATTTTATATAGACATATGGACATGCATATATACATACACACACATGCATGCATGCATACACACATACACGATGCATAGAGAATAGCTGTAGGGGAAGCTTAAGAGAGGAAGGCTTTAGAAGTCGAGGGCACAGGGAGAGGCCTCCTGCTGAGAAGTGGCATGAGTCCCAAAGGATGCCAGGGGGCCATGCCAAGGAATGGGGGACAGCCTGGGCGGAGGCAGAAAGATGGTCGTGGAGTTTCCTGGCAGAGAGAAAGCCCCCAGGCCAGGGGCTTGGCCTGAGTGAAGAAGGGAGAGCCGCCCAATGCTGCTTAGGGGACAGGCTTTGATGGTCGGGACTGTTTTGTTACTGGAAGCCTCAATTTGCCTTTCTGCAACTGCCATTCACTTCCCCCAGTTCTATGCTCTTGGGTCAAGAGCAGCGTAAACAGGCAGATATTTAACAGACTGTTCAATTCCCTAGTCCACGTTTTCAAGGCTGGATCAGGGTGTAGAGCATCATTTATAGAATCACAGATCACCAGTGTCTATTCGGAAGGGACCTTAGTTTTCCAAACCAACCCCCCCTCATTTTATACTCTTAGTTGTCACCTACTTGTTTTCAGTGGGGTCTGACTCTTGACCCCATTTGGGGTTTTCTTGGCAAGGATACTGGAGTAGTTTGCCATTTCCTTCTCCAGTTCATTTTATAGATGAGGAAACTGAGGCAAACAGGGTATAGTGACTTGCCCAGGGTCACACAGCTGAGACCAGATTTGAATTCAGAAAGATGAATCTTCTGATTCCAGGCCTGGTGCTCTGTGCACTGTGGCACCACAGAGCTGCTACCTCATTCTACACGTGAAAAAAATCTCAAGGGCATTGAAGGAAAATGACTTCTTCAAGTCCTCATAGATAGCCATCAGTAGCGCCAGAATTCAAACCCAGATCATTGCGATGAATCCTGTGCTGTCCTATACCAAAGGCCCTCATAGTCTAAGCAGCATCTAAAGCTAAAACAGAAAGGGACTTTATAGATCACCTGGATCAACTTCCTCATTTTACAAACAAGAACACTGAGACTCAGAAAAAGGGGCTCATCTTAGGACGTCCTGGGAATTAGTTGTGGTAGGGGATGGGAAAAAGACTTTGAAAAGAAACCTGGCCCAGACTGACACCTTCCCTTTCCATATTAAGCCCTCCTTGATCTAAGCCCACCTTGCAACAGCCTTGGAGAAGTAGAAAGAATCCCGGCTTCAGAGTCACAAGAACAGGGTTCAAATCCCACCTTTGATAACTACTTACTACCCATGTGACCTAGAGTAGTAGGGCCTTGCTGGCTTCAGTTTTCTCATCTATAAAATGGTGCAGGGAATGACCTCTGAATCACTCCCAGCTCTCAGCCCATGATCAATTCTTCAAAGACCTGATGATCTACCTGTTTCAAATAAATATTTTCCATTCTTTTTTCTTTTTTTTTTTCACTGAACACTTCCCCTAGTCACTGAAATCCCTTATACTGAGCCAGTGACATTCAGCATGGAGTGACTATTCTGACAAACAAATGCTTAATGTCCAAAAACCACTGATTCATTTCCCCCATAAACACTTTCCAAGGGCAAGTGTGGTTCATTGGAGTAAAATCAGTGACAGCTTTGACTGTGATGAAAATGGAAGGAACCTTTGTACAAGCAGCTACTGTTTTCTCTTTCTTTCTCTCGGGCATCCACACAAACACCCCAGGGCCACCTTTTGGCAAAACCTCGGGGGCTGAAGGGCAGGGAAGCTAGCAAAAATACCTGGGTGACTAAGATGGCAAAATAAATGGATGTATTTTTGTACAAAACCAAATAAATACGCTGGTCATCAGAGCCTTCTCCTGTTTGCCAACATTTTCATTTGCCCGTAAGCTCTTCCCGGTCTAGTCACCATCTAATGAAAGGTTGTGTGGCACAGTGGAAAGGTCCCTAGACCTGGAATCAGAGCCCTTGGGTTCAAAGCCTGCCTCTGACACCCATTTCCTCAGAGAGGCAAAAGTCACTAAGTTTCTCTCAGCTTCAGTTTCCCCATTAGTAGCTGTTTGTTCATCACATTTGAGTGATGTCATGACTTGCACTGAATTAGATTTAAGTGAGGAAGGTTATCAGCCTCACTCTCTCCTCCAGAGCCATCTGGGTCCAGTGGCAAGATGTATATCAGGAAGACTGGAGATGGACCCGGATGTTTTAAGGCAGTTGGGGTTAAGTGAGTTGGCCAGGGTCACACAGCTAGTAAGTGTCTGAGGTGAGACTTGAACTCAGGCACTCTAGCCACTGTGCTACCTAGAAGAAACGGAAGACCAGAGTTCAAATCTAGCCTCTGATACTTCCCCATTAGTAAAGTGAGCATGTAGGACTACATCGTTTCTAAGGTCCCTCCAAACTTGAAATTCAGGGCTGGGATTTGTAGATCTTTAGAGTCCTATCACTTCCCAGAACAAGTTAGAGCACTGTTGACCACTGCTACCTGTACCTGAAAAGCTCCATTAAACATCATTCTAGGGGCAGTTAGGTGGCACAGTGGATAAAGCACTGACCTTGGATTCAGGAGGACGTGAGTTCAAATCCAGCCTCAGACACTTGACACTTGGTAGCTGTGTGGCCTTGGACAAGTCACTCAACCCTCATTGCCCCCCCCAAAAAAAAACCCACAACAAAAAAACCCCAAAAAACAACCTACATAATTCTAGGGTTCTGGCCTGTCATCCTGCTCAGGCATGAAGCATCACCAGGGGAATCTCTTAGCTACCTGCCCTCGGGTCCCAAGCTGGGGAAGCAGGGCTTCTGCAATCAGACTAAGTCTGACATGGGCGCCCAGGGCAAGTGAGGCAGATGACAAAGAAAATGGGAATCCATTTCTTGACAAGAGCCAGGATTGTGGGTTTCTGGTCACATTCAACAGGCTAGAAAACACAAACCTGGTAGAGTGGTTCAAAAGGCTGGGGCTTTCCTAGGGGCAAGAAAATTCTTGACATTTTTTTTCCCAAAGTTCATTCCTTTATGAAATCCCTGTGATATGTCCTAATAACTCCTCCGTGTTTTGTTGTTTCGGCTGCCCCTGTTTCTCGTAGGTGATGCAGAATTCTAATGACCAAGCACTTCCCTTCGTTACTTGCAGGAGGGAAGGAAACAGTGATTATCCTGTCTATTGGGGTTGCGGGATATTGGCACAGAGATTTCAAACTGGAAGGGACACCTGAGGACACAGGATTATGGGTTCAGAGCTGGAATCAATCAATCAAAAGGAACTTATTAAGCACTTACTCTATGTCAGGTACTGTGTTCAGCCCCAGGCATACAAAGATTGGGGGGGGGGGGGGAGTCTCTGCCCTTAAGATTCTTACAGTCTAATGGGGAAAACAACCTCTTACTTAGAGGAGATATACACACATGTATATGTATGTATAAGTATACACATGGGTATGGCTAGATATACACATATATACATGTATGTAGATGTATGTATATGCACATGTGCATTTATAAGTATATATACCTATGTTCTTATATATGTGTGTATATATACAGCAGGGGGGGGGCTGGGAAAGGAAGGGAATTTAGAGACCATTTACTCATCTGTCCCCTAGCTTCTTAAATTGTGGGTCTCAACCCCATATGGGCATCACATAACTGAATGTTGGGGGCAACAGTATAAGGTTATGTATACCTTTTTATATACCTATATAAAAATTCTTAGGAGAAAAGGGGTCGTAAGTGGAAAAAGTATAAGAAGTCGTGAACTAGACTAAAGATCTCATTTTACAGTTGAGGAAACTGAGACCCTGAAGTTGTCACATGCTCCAATCACACAAGGAATAAATAACAGTCATGATTTGAACTTGAGCCCTCTTACTTTAAACCCGAGTCTTTCCACTGCAGTTTTGCTGAACTAACTGCCCCCTCCCTATTTAAATTCTTTGTTTGGAAAGCTGGCTCTTTGGGGGGAGGGGCAAGGGCACAGATTTAGAAAGGAAGATGACAAAAGACAGGCATACTTTTAAAAAGTTACTGTTATTGAGGCGAACTTCTGCTTGAAGAAAAAAAAAGAATCTGTCCTCTGTGACAGACTCCACTAATATCCAGTTTTTCTTGCTTTCTGTGAGCTTAAGTGATTGGCACTCGCCTTAAGAGAATGACAAAGGCCTGAGATGTGCCCTAAGCAGCTCCCTCCTCCATGTTCCCTTCCATGCATGGCTTCAGTGTGGTCCTAAAAGGGGTTGATTTTGGTGGGGGTGGGGTACTGTCCAAATGTTATGGATATACTTTTCAGAGAGAGAGACAGAGACACAGAGACATAGAGAGATGGAGATAGAAAGACAGAAAAAGAAGAGAAACAGAGACAGAAAGACAGAGTGAAAGGAGAGACAGAGACAGTGAAAACAATAGAGAAAGCGGAAAGAGAGAAAGGGGTCAGTCAAAGAGAGACAGACAAGACAGAAAGAGGAACAGATACAGATGGAGTAAGAGACAGACAGAGGGGGAAAGGGAGAGGAAGAAAGATTGAGAAATTGATTCTCCCACACGAGGTGGAAGCAGGAAGCACTCAACATCCTTATCTTCTGTTGTGTCTTGGATACAAATAACACACCTTTATCTTTTCAGTTCAAAGAAAAGCTCCTGCCCTCTTGCTTGGAGGTTGCCAGGTGGCCACTTCAAGGGCAGTCAGTCATTTATACCTCCAAGAGAAGTCAGAATCACAAGAACTCATTCTGGGCTGATGGGCCCCATCCGGAAGTGCACTGCATTTGTAGTCCAAGGCCCTGGGTTTGAATTCTGGCTTTACTACTTTCAACAATCTCCATGACCTTAGGCAAGTCACATCGCCTCTCTGGGCCTCAATTTCATCATTTGCAAAATGAGGGACTTGGGCTAAATGACCTTTTTTTGTCCCAGTCTGACTAAAGTCTGGGATCCTTTGACCTCAGAGGCCACCATGTCCAGCTAGTGTCTGGGCAACAATCCCCCCTGAAACAGCAAGTAATATGGGGCAACTAGGTGGCGCAGTGGATAGAGCACCAGCCCTGGAGTCAGGAGGACCTGAGTTCAAATCCGGCCTCAGACACTTAACACTTAATAGCTGTGTGACCCTAGGCAAGTCACTTAACCCCAATTGCCTCACCAAAAAACAAAACAAAACAAAACAAAAAAAACAGCAAGTAATAATTGGTCATTCAGCCTCTGTTGGAGATCTCCAATGATGAGGAACTCATTACCTGATGAAGCAGTCCATTAAACTTTTCAACAACTCCAATAATTATATATGCAATATACATATCATATATATATAAAACATTATAATTAATATCTTAATTAGGAAATGTTCCTCTGTTACATGGCTCTCTGTAACTTGGGCAAATTGCTTTCCTCCATTTACTCAGCTGTAAAATCTAGAATATGGCTAACAAAACAATATATCACTGGGTCATTATGAGTTTCCAATGAGTAATTTATGTTCTTCTTGCTCCTAGTTTTGTGCTCTAAGCTCAGGTAGGCAGGCCTGCTGTGCCCTGCCCTGGTCAGAACTTATCCAGGGAGTCATTACCAGACACTATATTTTGGGAAGGGCATCAGGTCAGAAGTTGAAGAATGCTCAGAGAAAGGTAACCAGGATAGTGAGAAGAATGGAGGAGGTCAAGTCTGGAAAAGGAGGAAACTGAGCATATGTAGCTGGAAAAGGAGGAAACTGAGCATATGTAGCTGGAAAAGGAGAAAGGCATTATTATATAGTCATCTTGAAGCAGGCAGAGAAGGGTTGAAGCTTGCTACCCTGGGCCTACGATGGCAGAAGCAGAGTCAAGGGCTGGAGACTGCAAAGAGGGAGGACGTATAGAAAAAAAAAATCTTCCTGAAAATTCAAACTGCCTAAAGGTGGAATGAGCTAGCCCAGGAATCACTGGGCTCTGCATCATCCTGATATCTTCAAACCATGCTGAGTGACCATTTGGCAAATGATATTTCCCAATTTGAGAACTGGTTAGGTCAGAACCTGGAGTCACAGGCCCTGAGTTGAAACCCTAGCTCAGTGACTCCCTATGTGATGTTAGGCAACCCCCTCCACCTCCCTGTGACTCAGTTGCCTTATCTGTAAAAGTGGAGTGGACCAGGATTGACTAGCCCACCTCTAAAGTCTCTCCCAGCCTGAAATCTATGGTTTGACCATCTTTACCTCTAAGGTCCCTTCCAAATCTGAGATCCTGCAATTCCTCCTCCCCTCGCCAGATCAAAGCAACGAAAACTGTGTTGAAAATGGAGCAAAGGAAGTTTGAATCTTGGCTCTGCCTCTTCCTCCCGACATCACCTAACTTTAATGAGTCCTACGGTCCCATTCCAAGAGGATTGGTCTGGATGGCCCCTAAGAACCCTTCCAGTGTGAAATCCTCTGACTGGTCTAAACTGTCCCTTCTTGTCCTCAAAGCTAAACATCTCTGCTTCCTAATATGGCTCGGCTTCTGGTACCATTCATTACCATCGAGGTCACTTACTAAGGCACATGCTCCAGTTTTCCAACATCCTTTCTAAAATGTGGTATGGTTCTTAGAACTGAAAAGAAAAAAAAAGAGAGGCAGCTAGGAGGCTCGGTGGATAAAGCACTGGCCCTGGATTCAGGAGGACCCGAGTTCAAATCCAGCCTTAGACACTTGACTCTTACTAGCTGTGTAACAATGGGCAAGTCACAGAGAGTCACTGCCCTGCAAAAACAAAACAAAAACAAAAACAAAAAACAAACTGAAAAGAACACTCCAATATGGCCTGGTCAGGGACGACTGAAGACCCTGTGACGGTCACCCTCCACCTCAAATGGCCTTGAGCGGGGGCTTATTTTGGAGATGACTATAGAACTGATTGCATTTCAAAGCTAAGCTGTGCTTTCACTGGCTTGGGGAACTCCTAGTGAGGAAAGTCCCTCTGCTAATGTATATTAACATTGGCTCAGATCGGTAGTAGATCTAATCTGTCACTTCTAGTAATATTAATAACAATAACGATAATACTAGCGGCTTATGTTTATATGACACTTTACATACGTTACTCACTGGAAGAGCACAATAATCCAGTGTTTTGTTTGATTGTTTTTTTCGGGGCAATGAGGGTTAAGTGACTTGCCCAAGGTAGTAAGTTTCTGTCAAGTGTCTGAGAACTCAAGTCCTCTTGAATTCAGGACCAGTACTTTGTAATATTGTTTTGTTAGCCATATTTTACATTTTACAGATGAGGAAACTGAGGAAAGCAATTTGTCCAAGGACATGACTTGTAAGTAGAAGGGAAGAGCTTTAATTCAAGGCCTCCGATTCCAAAGGTGTACAGATTCCACGATCAAAAAGTCAGAGACATTAGGAAAAAATGTGAACTCCGAAGCCAGAGGGTCCAGGTTCAAATCCTGACTTCCTATGAGACCATGGGCATGTTATTTCACCTTGGTGGCCTCAGTGTCTTCATCTCTAAAGCAGAAAAAAATATTCTCACATGCCTCTATCAGGTCCCTCCCAGCACTAAGACTATGATCTGACATCCAAAAATGAAGCTGTCCATGAACAACAGGATGAACAACCAAAGCCACCTAAAGCCACCTCTCCACCCGGGAAACATAATAAATACTAATTTAGACTCGGCCAAGGGTTGTTGTCAGAGTGAAGGGGAGGCCAAATTGTCCTTCTCATGTGCTGCCACCTCAGACACTGCATCACCATCCGGCTGTGCTCAGGCTTATATGACATCAGGTTAGTCTCCTATCAGAGACACCTGGAAGCTTGCCTGCTCAGAGCCTCTTGCACCAATAGTTTGCACCTGCAGCCAGCTGCCAACGGCAAATCTGAGGCCCAACCTGCACAGACACCATCAGCTGTGGTCCAGAGGGGCAATCTAGATGGAACAATGAAGTGCAGGTAGCAGCTTCTATCCTCTCTCTCCTTCCCTCCCTCTCTCTCTTCTTCCTCTCCCTCCTCTTCTTCTTTTTCTTCTTCTCCTTCCTCTTCTGCTTCATCTTTTCTGTGTCTGTTTCTCTCTCCTTCTCCCTCTCCATCCATGCCTCCCTTTCCCTCCTCCTCCTCCTCCTCCATCCTCTCTCTCTCTCTCTCTCTCCTCTCTCTCCCTGCCTCTCCCTGTCTCTCTCTCCCCGTGTGTCTCTCTCTCTCTCCATGTCTGTCTGTCTGTCTCTGTCTCTGTCTCTCTCTCCATGTCTGTCTGTCTGTCTCTGTCTCTCTCTCCCTCCCTCTCTCCCCCTCCTTTCCCCTTTCTGTGTTTCTCTGTCTCTCTACCCCACAAACGGAGAGCAACATAGCAGCATACGGTGAAAAAAGCTCGATCCTTAGATAGAGACGGGTCTTTGAGTCCCATGGAATGTCCTTTGTTTGAGTCTGCCATGCCCTTGGACATGCCACTTTACCAAGTAGAGCCTCAGTCTCCTTGTCTGTAGAATGGGGGGTAGCTTGTGCCCAGACCTTGGTCTACCTGGTGAGGAAATGCCCAGTACCTCAGTATGTTCATGGCTGATGACAAACTTACATCCACAGAGTTGCCTGGGGGCACCAAGAGGTAGTGCAGGGCCACATACACATATCTATGGCAAAGGCTACACTTGAACCTAGATGTCTTCCTGCCTACACAGCCAGAGATCTAAAAAACAGGTAAAGTATTCCTTAAACTGCCTGTGGCACAGGGTTGTTGGAGACCAAATGAGATGATGCACAGAGCTATGTAAATGGGAGCCGCTATTGTTAACATTGGGACCCTCACTGATGGGAGGCAATGGTGTGATGAAGAAGGAAGAAAGCTTAAGTTAGAGTCAAGACCTGGGTTTGAATCCTGCCTCTTCCATTACTGACTACTTTGTTAGGGAGGCAGTGTGGATCAATGGAAAGACCAACTGTCATTACAGGGAGAGAACCAAGGTTCAAATCCTGCCTCTGCCAACTACTATCTGTGGGGCCTTGGGCAAATGACTTCACATCTCTGGGCCTGTCTGCTCATCTGCAAAATGATCATGAGAGTGCCCTAGATGATCAAGCTGAATCACTTACTATGTCAAAATCTATGATCTTCCTCATCCGCTAAAATGAGTTTAGTAAGTTACACTACTCTTTTCAGACAGTTGGATGACCTCTGAAGTCCCTTCCAATTTTGAAATCCCGTGATCCTAAAATAGCCAGACTTCCCTACTTTAAGCCTCAGTTTCCTCATCTATCTCAGGGCAGCTGGGTGGCAAAGGGGCTAGAGAGCTGACCCTAGAATTATGAAGACCTGAGTTCAAATCCAGCCTCAGATATTTACTCTCTGTGTGACTCTGGGCAAGTCAATTCACCCTATTTGCCTCTGTTTCCTTATTTGTAAAATGACCTGGAGAAGGAAATGACAAAGCATTCCAGGATCTCTGCTAAGGAAAAAAAAAAAAGGGCTCACAAAGAAACAGACCGGGCTGAAATTCCATATCTTTAAAAGGAGGAATTGGGATTAGATTATCTCAAAAGTCCCTCCAGATTCTCTGTGTTACTAACCTGAGAGGCAAAATGGGATTTAGATTCCTGCTTATGAACAGACCCAAAGACTTAAGGCATGAACTGGTAAGAGACCTTTATCAAAGGGTACCCTTTTCCTATACTTTACTGACCCATGCTAACAGGCCACTTGGACATCTTAATGACACTGACATGTCAGATAAGGAGCACATTGTCTGGTTGCTAGTCAATGTCTATTTGATCAAAACTATTCTACAAAATAGCAGGCATGTTCCCTATTTATAAGCCCCTGAAGTTTCTCCAGCAAGTAAGTAGCTTTCTAAGTACAAGAGGGGCTTCAGCTCACAGGCAGGTGAGATGGCTAGCTGGGAATGAAAACAATTTCCACTCAATGGAAAAAACATATATTTGGATTTAGAATTAAGACTTACTTTTGGCCTCAGTTTCCTCAGCTTCGAAATGAGGAGGTTGGACTAGAATGGCCTCTAAGGTAACTCCCAGCTCTAGGGTTCTGATCCCCTCTAAGGAAAATTAATAACTCCTACCATCTCTTAGTGTAGGACCACGGGGCCTTGGCAGTATCTATGTGGTTTAAAGAGCCCTGAACTTGGGAGTCAGAAGAAATGGGTTTTATTCCAGGCTCTGCCACGCAACAAGTTATGCAATCTTGGGACAGTTATTGCCCTTCTCTGGGATGGTTTTCCTGTCAAATGAGGGGGTCAGCAGAGATCAGTTCTTAATCTAGGATTTTACACACACATATGTACATATGTGTGTGTGTGTATATATGCATTTGATAACTATTTCAATAACTAGTTCCTTTGGTAATCTTTATGTATTTTATTTTAGGTGTTTAAAAACCTTCTGAGAAGGGATTTGTCAGTTTCACCTCGAAGCCAAAGAGGTCCGGGACACACAACAAGGCAAGAACCCCTGGCTTAGGTGATCTCTGAGATGCCTTGCAGATCAGTGGGATATTTTGTGCAATTTCTCCAGCCCCCTCTTCTAACAATTTAGGAAAGTCGGTCCTCAGAAGTCTCTGGCGGCCCTAGCACTCCAAGTTTTATATTTATACTCCATGCAGCCCCCACCTCGAAAAGAAAACAAGCAAGCGATCAAGTTAATCATTCCAAAGTCTCCCGGACGGAAGCCAGGCTCTCTAATAACTAGGATCTACCTTTAGTAGCCCTCCATTGCCTGCCCAAGAGTTTAAAGGAAGCGAGATTCTTCATTTCTTTTGTGAATTAGAAAAATCACTACACAAAACCGTCGGGTTCTGCAAACACGCAATACACTTCGCGAAGGTGAGGACTTAGGAGAATTTTGATCAGTCCCAAGGTCCTAGTGGGGAAACTGAGGCCCAGGAAGAGTGCAAGCCACACCAAAGCCAGGAGAACCTTAAGCACACGGGCTTTGGGAGGTGATCGAAGGTCTCCCTGGAGGGACCTGGGCAGGAAGGACTTTTCTCCATCTCTGCCCACCCGGCCCCGGGCCATCTCCGGGCTGGAAGGCAGAGGGAGGGACACACACACACACACACACACACACACACACATATACACACACGAATACACAGAGGGCAGGGCGCGAGCTCCGCCCCGCCAGCGCACTTAGCCTCTCCTTTGCTCCGGCTACTTCCCGGCGCCCGTTCCGGAGGCACAATGACCCCCGCCTAGCTGCAGCCCCCCAGCCCCCGTGCCCACGCCACGGCCGCACACACTCACTCCCGCGTGCACACACGCGTGCATGCATGCCTGCGTGCGTGCGCCCAGGCCAGGAGAGCAGGAGGAGGAGGAGAAGGAGGAGGAGAAGAGGAGGGTCCGCCCTGTGCCCAGCAGCCCCGAGAGCGCAGCCGGGGAGGAAGGCAGGGGAGGAGAGAGGGAGGACGAGGCCGGGCTGGCCGGCTAGCGATCCCAGCCCCAGCCCGGCCGGCCCCAGCCCGCGCGGGCCGAGGAAGTTTACCTCGGCCCCCTCCCGCGGCCGCCCCCAGACTCACTCACCCCCGGCGCTGCTCAGCAGCAGGCACAGCGGTCCCAGCAGCCACATGGCGCGGCCGCCGCGGCTCCCGCTGCTCTTCGGCCGCCGCCGCCGCAGCCGCCTGCCCGCCGGCCTGCAGAGTCCCTGGCCCCGGCCCGGCCCGGCCGCCTCCTCCCCCTCCCCTCCCCTCCCCTCCCCTCCTCTCCCCTAGGCCCCGCCCCTCTAGTGCCCCGCCCACCGCGCGGCCCCGCCCCACCCCGCCTTCCTCTCTGCTCCCCAGCCCCGCCCCGCAAAGTTTAGTGGGAGCCTCGGAGCTGCTGCGGGCTGCACCCCTTTGCCATCACTCCCCCACGCTGGGCTCCCAGGAAGGAGGGGAGCCTTGGGGAGCGACGGGGAAAGGAGGGGAGCTGGGAAGCGTCGCACCCCAGTCTGGATGCTGTAGCTGCTGCTCTCCCTTCCTGGCGCCCTCCCTTCCCCAATGGCGCCCTGAGACTCCTTCCCTCGTCCTTTGTTCCCCTTCTCTCCCGTCTCTTTGCCCTCTCTGCCGCTTCTCGCTCTTTCCTCTCTTCCCCTTCTCTCTCTTCTTTCTCCTTTCCCTCTTAGGTTCCCTTCAGATTTATTCTATACACTTCCCTCTCCCCGCCCCACCTCCCTCCAGGTACCCCCCCAAAAAAAACAAACAAAAAAACCCACCTACCAACAACAACCCTACCCACACTTCCCAGTCTGCTCCGAAGCCTGCCCTGGACACTTCCAGTAAGAGTGGGAGCCCGGAATTCAATTAGCTGAATAAGCGTGGCGGGCCAGCTAGGTAAGACGCCAGGCTACCAGTTGGATGCAAGCAATCCACCCCTCCCCACCCTCGCCCACGTCTTCCTCGAGTTTGGAATGAGGAGAGCCCGAGTTTCCATAGAGGCCTTCCTAGGACCCCTGCCTTCCTGACTAGAATGGCCCAGGTGCCCGGTCCAACATCAGGTGTTTCCTGATCCCTGCCCCATTCTAGCCCAGGTGTTAGCGCTTTGCTTCTTGAAAAGACGTTGTAGATAACGTTGTGTTTACTTAATCTTGGTTTATCTGTGTATGGTGCACTACTCTCCCCCACCTCTACACCACCCCCCCTCCAGTAAAATATTTGCCCCTTGAAGGCAGGGACTATTTAATTCTTTTTGATCTTTTAATTCTGAGCATCCCAGGACAAAACTGTGGCAAATTCAAATGCTCAGATGGAAATGAAAGAGAGCTCATGTTTTTAGATGTCAGTGCAATTCTTTCCCCCTTTTTATTGAAAGCATGGTTCAGTTTCTAGATAGGGCATTGGTCTGAAATCAGAAACACCTGGGTTCAAATTCTACCTCACGCATTAACTATCCATGTAAATTAGGATATTACTTAACCTCTCTGTGCCTCAGTTTCCTCAACTGTCAAATGAGGTCTTTGCCTCCGAAGTTCCTACCAGCTCTAAATCTATGATTTCAGGAAAATTCACCAAGGCTGCTTCACCTAATCTATTGAAGGTCTTTCCTGTTTTCTCCTGACATCGTGAGGATAGGAGTACGTGAAGATAGCATTGGCGTTGTACCCATGCCATCCCTTATCCTCACCTCTTGGCTAGCTCATTTTCTCTTCCCATCATACATGGTGACAACTTTTACTCTTGTTCTTTGAAGTCTCTCATTGGTTATATAATGAACCCACCATCGGTCTTCTATTGCCTTCTACTTAATATTATTTTCAATTCTTTGGAGACTGCTGTCTTCCATGTCTCAACTATACAACACTAATAAAATACAAATGTTTAAAAGATGGGCCTTTATTTCCCAGGAGAAATTTAAGGCCATTTGCATTTTCCTAGGAACCATCCAGCCCACTCTCTTCCTCCTTTTTAATTTTGGATGCAAATCGTTGTCCATTTGAAATGTTTGTCCCAGATATCCATAATGATGGTAATACTCTATATGTAAACAATGCATGGGGGGTTGGCAGCTAGGTGGCCCAGTGGATAAAGCACCTGCCCTGGATTCAGGAGGACCTGAGTTCAAATCTGGCCTCAGACACTTGACACAAGCTGTGTGACCCTGGGCAAGTCACTTAACCCCCATTGCCCTAAAAAAACCACAAACAAAAAACAAACAAAAAACACAAAAACACAATGCATGCTGGGAGGCATGTAAGGACAAAAATAGGACCAGAAACAGAAGAAAAAATTTTAAAAGATCTACAAAAAATTTTATATCATATTGTTGGCCTTGCTAGGCAATCAATATTTTTTATCCACTTTGTTTGCCCTCCAAAATGGCATCAATTCATAGATCTACCAACAATGAACTAAGGTCCCAATTCTTCCACAGCTCCCCCAACATTTGTCACTTCCCCCTTCTATCATTTTAGCCAATCTGGTTGGTGTAAAATGATATTAAAAGGTTGTTTGAATTTGCATTACTCTAACCAATAAGAATTCAGATCATCTTATATGATTATAAACTGTTTTGTCATCAGAAAATTGCCTGTTCATATCCTTTGACCATTTATCAATTGAGGAATGACTGGTATTCTTATAGATTTGACAAATGCCAAATTCTTTTGAGTGCTTACAGATGTCCTCTAGGAGGTTCCACAATGTTCGAGGACTTGATGAAACTAGTACCATGTTATGTGTAAGCAGGAACATCGGAAGAACCTCACCATCCACAAAGAATCCCTCATCAGGTTGGACTCACCACTGGAGCTTCCCCATCCCAGTGTCTAATACTTGTTTGTTGGCTTCCTGCAGACTGACCAATACCAAATTCTGTGAATGCCTTCCCATCTATGCAGAATCTTTGTGAGTCTCATCAAGGACATCTTCGATGAGGGTATTAACACCAGGTTCACAGGGAAAATTTTTTTTAAATTATTTTTTTAATTAATTTATTTATTTAGAATTTTCCCCCACCTTACATGTAAAAACAAGTTGTGACATTGATTTTTAAAACTTTGTGTTCCAAATTCTCATCCTTCCTCCCTATCCCCCCACCCCCCTTAAGAACTCAAGCAATTCAATATGCTATACGTGGGCAGTCGTGTAAAACATAACAGACAAAAAAAAAAACTTTAGAAAAAGGAACTGACAACAACAACAACAAAATATACTTCCATCTGTATTCAGGTGCCATCAGTTCTTTCTCTATAGATGGACTGCATTTTTCATAAGTCAAAGAGACATTCTATAGTAGATCACACTTTTACCATCATGCAAGTTACCAGAAGACATCAAGAATATAAGATCCTATTATGTTTGTCTACTGATTTTGAAAGGAATAAAAAACATTAAAAGAGTGAGATATATAACCTTGATATATATATATATATATTATATATATGTAGATGGGTCTCATAAAAGATTTTGTATAAATGGGAAAGTAGGTATATACTTTGGTAGTTGTTAGAGTTGATGCAAAACATTTTTACTGTTTTGTTTTCAGCTGTGGAAGACAATAGAACTTTAGTTTGAACATCACAGTCCTGGGTGTGCTCATGGAGAAAGCAGGAATGGCATTTGAGAGAACAAAGCCAGGAAAGCAGCCAGACTGAACCAAGTATACACAGAAGAGATCTGTGCTGGAGGTGATACAATTGTGAGAGTGTAGATAGATAAATTCACAAGGTATCTACAGGAAGGGAAGGTGTAAAAAAACAAATCTGGCACCTTGAGCCTACAGAAAATAAAGTTGAAGGGAGGAAGTTTCACATGGTTGGCACCTAACAAAATATTTAGTGAATTGAACTGAAGGGTTTTTTGTTTTTTTTTTTTTAAATTAATAAAGTATTTTATTTTTTCCTGTTACATGTAAAGATAGTAATCAACTTTTATTTATACAAGCTTTCCAATTTCAGATTTTTCTCCCTCCCTCCCCTCCCTCCCCCCTCCCCTAGACAGCAGGCAATCTGATATAGGTTATATACATATATATACACATATATACATATACACATACATATGTATATATATACACATATATATATATGCACACATATATACATATATACACATAATAACATTAATCATATTTCTGCATTAGTCATGTTATAAGAGAAAAATCAGAGCAATGATGAAAAACCTCAAAATAGAAAAAAAAAAACAACAGCACCAAAAACAAAAGAAATAGTATGGTTCATTCAGCATCTATACTCCACAGTTTTGTTGTTTTTTTTTTCCTGGATTTGGAGATCCTCTTCTATCATGAGTTCCCTGGAACTCTTCTGTACCATTGCATTGGTGAGAAGAATATAGTCCATCACAGTAGATCAACTCTCAATGTTGATGATACTGTGTACAATGTTCTTCTGGTTCTGCTCATCTCACTCATCATCAGCCCACGCAAGACCCTCCAGGTTTCTCTGAACTCCTCCTGCTCATCGTTTCTTACTGCTCAATAGTATTCCGTTGTATTCCTATACCACAACTTGTCCAGCCATTCCTCAATTGATGGGCATCCCCTCAATTTCCAATTCCTTGCCACCACATAAAGAGCAGCTATAAATATTTTTGTACATATGGGTCCCTTTCCCCTTTCCATGATTTCTTTGGGAAAAAGACCCAAAAGTGGTATTGCTGGGTCAAAGGGTATGCACAGCTTTATCGCCCTTTGGGCATAATTCCAAATTGTTCTCCAGAATGGTTGGATCAGTTCACAGCTCCACCAACAATGCATTAGTGTTCCAATTTTTCCACAGCTTCTCCAACATTTATTATCTTCCTTTTTTGTAATTTTAGCCAATCTGATAGGTGTCAGGTGGTACCTCAGAGTTGTTTTAATTTGCATCTCTCTAATCATTAGAGATTTAGAGCATTTTTTCATATGGGAATAGATAGCTTTGGTTTCTTCATCAGAAAACTGCCTGTTCATATCCTTTGACCATTTCTCAATTGGGGAATGACTTGGATTCTTATAAATTTGATTTAGTTCTCTATATATTTTAGAAATGAGGCCTTTATCAGAAGTACTGGCCATAAAAATTGTTTCCCAGCTTTCTGCATCCCTTCTAATTTTGGATGCATTGCTTCAGTTTGTACAAAATTTTTTTAATTTAATGTAATCAAAATCATCCATTTTGCATTTTATAATATTCTCTATCTCTTGTTTGGTCATAAACTGTTTTCCTTTCCAAAGATCTGATAGGTAGACTATTCCTTTCTCTCCTAATTTACCTATGGTATCACCTCTTATGTCTAAATCATGTATCCATTTTGACCTTATTTTAGTATAAGGTGTAAGATGTTGGTCTATGCCTAATTTCTGCCATACTATCTTCCAGTTTTCCCAGCAGTTTTTGTCAAATACTGAGTTCCTATCCCAGAAGCTGGAGTCTTTGGGTTTATCAAACACTATATTACTAGTGTCATTTACTACTGTGTTTCCTGTGCCTAGCCTATTCCATTGATCCTCCACTCTATTTCTTAGCCAGTACCAGATAGTTTTGATGACTGCCGCTTTATAGTAAAGCTCCAGGTTTGGTACTGCTAACCCACCTTCCTGTGAATTTTTTTTCATTATTTCCCTGGATATTCTTGATTTTTTGTTTTTCCAGATGAATTTTATTATTATTTTTTTTTCTAGCTCTATAAAATAATTTTAAGGTAGTTTGATTGGTATGGCACTGAATAAGTAAATTAATTTAGGTAGTATTGTCATTTTTACTATATTAGCTCTGCCTATCCATGAGCAATTGATATCTTTCCAATTATTTAGATCTGATTTGATTTCTGTGAAGAGTGTCTGGTAGTTGTGTTCATAGAGTTCCTGGGTTTGTCTTGGCAAGTAGACTCCCAAGTATTTTATATTATCTACCGTTACTTTAAATGGAATTTCTCTTTCTATCTCTTGCTGCTGGACTTCGTTGGTCATGTATAGAAATGCTGATGATTTATGTGGATTTATTTTATATCCTGCTACTTTGCTAAAGTTGTTAATTGTTTCAAGTAATTTTTGAGTTGATTCTCTAGGATTCTTTAAGTATATCATCATATTATCTGCAAAGAGTGATAGTTTTGTTTCCTCCTTGCCTATTCTAATTCCTTTAATTCCTTTCTCTTCTCTGATTGCTAAAGCTAACATTTCTAGTGCAATATTAAATAATAGGGGTGATAATGGACATCCCTGTTTCACCCCTGATCTTATTGGGAAGGCCTCTAATTTATCTCCACTGCATATAATACTTGCTGATGGCTTTAGGTAGATACTGTTTATTATTTTAAGGAAAGTTCCACCTATTCCTAAACTCTCTAGTGTTTTTATTAGGAATGGGTGTTGTATTTAGTCAAAAGCTTTCTCTGCATCTATTGAGATAATCATATGATTTTGGTTGGTTTTCTTATTGATGTGGTTGATTATGTTAATAGTTTTCCTAATGCTGAACCAGCCCTGCATTCCTGGTATAAATCCCACCTGGTCATAGTGTATTATCCTGGTGATCACTTTCTGTAATTTCCTTGCTAATATCTTATTTAAGAGTTTAGCATCAATATTCATTAGGGAAATTGGTCTATAATTTTCTTTCTCTGTTTTTGCTTTGCCTGGTTTTGGTATCACCACCATATTTGTGTCATAAAACGAATTTGGTAGAACTCCTTCATCCAGTTTTCCAAATAATTTATATAATATTGGAATTAATTGTTCTTTAAATGTTTGTTAAAATTCACCTGTAAACTCATCTGGCCCTGGGGATTTTTTCTTAGGGAGTTCATTAATGGCTTGTTCAATTTCTTTTACTAATATGGGTTTATTTAAGGATTTTATTTCCTCTTCAGTTAAGTTGGGCAGTTTGTATTTTTGTAAATATTCATCCATTTCATTTAGATTGTCAAATTTATTGGCATATAGTTGGGCAAAATAATTCCTAATTATTGATTTAATTTCCACTTCATTGGTGGTAACATCACCCTTTTCATTTTTGATACTGGTAATTTGGTTTTCTTCTTTCCTTTTTTTAATCAAATTAACCAATATTTTATCTATTTTATTTTTTTTTCATAAAACCAGCTCTTAGTTTTATTGATTAATTCTATAGGTTTTTTTTTTGCTTTCAATCTTATTAATTTCTCCTTTAATTTTCAGGATCTCTAGTTTAGTATCTAATTGGGGATTTCTAATTTGTTCTTTTTCTAGCCTTTTAAGTTGCATGCCCAATTCATTAATCTCCTCTTTCTCTTTTTTATTCATGTAAGCATTTAGAGCTATACATTTTCCCCTAAGCACTGCTTTGGCTGCATCCCATAGATTTTCGTATGTTGTCTCATTATTGTCATTCTCTTGGATATAGTTATTGATTGTTTCTATGATTTGTTGTTTGGCCCATTCATTCTTTAGAATAAAATTATTTAAATTCCAATTGATTTTCATTCTACTTTTCCCTGGATCTTTCTTACATGTAATTTTTATTGCATCATGATCTGAGAAGGATGCATTTACTATTTCTGCCTTTCTACATTTGACTATGATGTTTTTGTGCCCTAATACATGGTCAATTTTTGAAAATGTGCCATGTACTTCTGAGAAAAAGGTATATTCCTTTCTATCCCCATTCAATTTTCTCCAGACATCTATCATGTCTAACTTTTCTAGTACTCTATTCACCTCTTTCACTTCTTTCTTATTTATTTTTCGGCTAGATTTATCTAATTCTGAGAGGGGGAGATTCAGATCCCCCACTAGTATAGTATTACTGTCTAATTCCTCTTTTAACTCATTTAACTTCTCCTCTAAGAATTTGGATGCTATACCACTTGGCGAATACATATTTAATATTGATATTACTTCATTATCTATAGTACTTTTTAGCAAGATGTAATTTCCTTCCTTATCTCTCTTAATGAGATCTATTTTTGCCTGCGCTTTGTCTGAGATAAGGATTGCTACCCCTGCTTTTTTTTACTTTAGCTGAAGCATAATATATTCTACTCCAGCCTTTTACCTTTACTCTGTGTGTATCTCTCTGCTTCAAATGTGTTTCTTGTAAACAGCATATTGTAGGATTCTGGTTTTCAATCCACTCTGCAATTTGCTTCCATTTTATAGCAGAGTTCATCCCATTCACATTCACAGTTATTATTACTGACTGTCTATTCCCCTCCATTTTATTTACCCCCTTTGTACTTTCCCCCCTTCTTTCACCCTATTCCTCCTCACTGACGTTTTACTTCTTACCCCTGCCTCCCCCAATCTGCCCTCCCTTTTTATCACCCCCTCTCTTTTCTTTACCCCTTTCTCCCTTGCTTTTGTCCTCCCTTTTATCGTCCCCCCTTTCCCTTCCCCTTTTGCTTCCCTAAAGAATGAGCTAAGTTTCTTTATCCCAAAGAACGTGTATGTTATTCCCTCTTTGAATCAAATCTAATGAGAGTAGGGTTGAAACAGTGTTCTCCCCTCCTTTCTTTCCCTCTATTGTAATAGATTGGTTTTTTTTCACCTCTTCATATGATATAATTGATCCCATTCCACCTCTGCTTTCTTCTCCTCCCCATAGACTCCCTTTTTAACCCCTTAATTTTTTTGTATCATCACATCAAAGACAATTTATATTTATACCCTCTGTGTATAGTCCTTCTCTCTGCCCAAATACATTTACAGTTCTTAAGAGTTATGAGTATTATCTTCCCATGTAGGGATATAAGCAATTTAACCTAATTGAGTAACCTTTTTTTCCCCTCTGTTTACCTTTTTAAACTTCTCTTGAGTCTTGTAGGTTAAGATTGAATTTTCTATTCAGTTCTGGTCTTTTCATCAGGAATGATTGAAAGTCCCCAATGTCATTAAATGTCCATCTTTTCCCCTGAAAGAGAATGCACATTTTTGCTGGGTAATAGATTCTTGGCTGCAATCTAAGCTCCTTTGCCTTCCGGAATATCATAGGATATCAAAGGAGCCTTGTGGTCCTTTAATGTTGAAGCTGCCAGGTCCTGAGCAATCCTGACTATGGCTCCATGATAATTACATTGCTTCTTTCTGGCTGCTTGGAGTATTTTCTCCTTCACCTGATAATTCTGGAATTTGGCTACAATATTCCTTGGAGTTTTCCTTTTGGAGTCTCTTTCAGGAGGTGATCGGTGGATTCTTTCAATGATGATTTTATCCTCTGATTCTATGATAACAGGGCAGTTCTCCTTAATAATTTCCTGGAATATGGTGTCTAGATTCTTTTTCTGGTCATGGCTTTCAGGCAGTCCAATGATTCTCAAATTGTCTCTCCTCGATCTTTTTTCCAGATCAATTGTCTTTGCAACGAGGTATTTCACATTTTCTTCTATTTTTTAATTCTTTTGATTCTGCTTGACTGATTACTGGTGTCTCATGGATTCCTTATCTTCCAACTGTCCAATTTTAATTTTTAAGGCATTGTTTTCTTCAGTGAGATTATGCACCTTTTTTTCCATTTGTCCAGATGAATTTTTTAAGGCATTGTTTTCTTCAGTGAAATTATGAACTTTTTTTTTCCATTTGTCCAGATGAATTTTTAAGGAGTTGTTTTCTGCAGTCAATCTTTGTGCTTCCTTTTCCAAGCTGCTGATTCTTTTTTCATAGTTTTCTTGTTTTGCTTTCATTTCTCTTCCCATTTTTTCTTCTACCTCTCTCGATTGATTTTTAAAATTCTTTTTGAGCTCTTCCAGGAAGGTTTTTTTGTCCTTGTGACTAATTCACCTTCCCTCATGAGGCTTCACATGTAGGCAATTTGAGGGTATTGTCCTCATCTGAGCTTGCGTTGGCTTCTTCTCTATTGATACAGAAGCTCTCAATGGAGAGGGCTCTTTTTTGCTTCTTACTCATTATTGCAGCTTATTTATTTTTTAAGTTGAGGTCTGCTCTGGGGGTACCAGGGTCCCTGTTTTGGGCTTCTTGTGCAGGGGTATAGGTGCTGTGTGACCGGCTTTTTACTCTGAGGCCTTTATGGTCACGCCTGTCCTGTTCGTGGCCCTACAGCTGGTGACTTGCCCTTTCGGCTGGTGCAGGTAGGTTTTTCCACTGTCCTTCTTGGCCACCAGATTTTTGTGTCAGGTTCCAGGGGCTTCAGTTGTTCGGCTGTGGCCTGCAGCTCCTGCTGACTTGCTCCGACCCCCTTGGTGTTGGGCTTGCTGCCCTGCACTGGGCCTCCCTTTTGCTTGAGTCAGACCAACCTTTTCCTGAAGTCTTCTAAATTATATCTGGTTGGAAGACTGTGTCTCTCTGTCTCTTTGCAGGTTCTGTAGTTTCAGAATCCATCCAGAGGCTTGATTTAATGTTCTTTTTGAGGAAACAGAAGGAGAGTTCAGGCAGCTTGCTGATTCCTCTCTGACATCTTGGCTCCACCCCCTCTTTATTTTATTTTATTTTTTAAATTTTTTTGGGGGGGAGGCAGGGCAATGAAGGTTAAGTGACTTGCCCAGGGTCACACAGCTAGTAAGTTTCAAGTGTCTGAGGCCAGATTTGAACTGAGGTCTTCCTGAATCCAAGGTTGGTGCTTTATCTACTGCTCCAACTAGCTGCCCTCAGTTTTTTATTTTTATTTTTATTTTTTTTATAAAAAGAAAAAACAGTCCCTGCCCTCAAGGAGGTTTCCTTACTGGAAACATCCAACTTGAATATTTTATTTCCACTCTGCATATCTGTATCACAGAATGAGCTGTAAACCTTGAAGATACACAGATACTGGGAACATTTATTGTGTCTCTACAGTGCTAGGTCCTGGGGGTGGGGGTGGGGGTGGGCAAGCAAAGAAATCAGACCTGGCCCCTGCCCTCAAGAAGCTTATTATCGATCTCATAATTTTTTTATGGTTTGAAGAGAGACAGAAAAAGATCAGGATTTATCTGTCCTCGTAGGAGAAGCAGCAGCAACTTGCTTTTATAGATCTTTACAGCTCAGCAAGCTCATTCTTGACAGAAGCCCTGTGAGGTGTACAACAATGCAAGCATGATTATACCCATTTTATAGATGAGAATAGTAAGGCTCAAAGAGGAAAAAGTAGACTTGTTAATGCATTCTTCTGTTGAAGCTTCTCTCTGTTCTATCTTGCCACTCTAGCCCGTCTCTCTGAATTACTCAGTCCTCTCCCTTCACTATCCTGTTATCTCCTCTATTCCCTTTAGCATGAGAAGTTAACCCTTTCTGAAGTGGCTGACACAAAGAAAGGATCACTTCTGGAATGTTGTGCTCTATTTTGGACACGACGGTCTAAGAAGGATTTTGATGAGCTGATGTGTGTCCAGAAAAGTAAGACTAGGATGCCGTTTGTGTATGTGTACACGTATGTGTGTATATAGGTAGGCATATGCAAACTATATACAGATAGGATACAAAATAACTCGGGGGGAAGCACTAAAAGCTGGGAGAGAGAAAAGGCTTTAATTTAGAAGAAAAATTCTTTACCTTTCCGTGTCATCTACTCCTTGGGCCATCTGGTGAAGCCTAGAGGCCCCTTCTCAGAATTATGTTGTTAAATGCCTAAAAGATGCAAAACTACAGAGGAAGCCAATTATACTGAAATACAGTATGGACCCCACACTAAAAACCTCTGCTTTAGTTGATCCTTGAAGAAAACTCTAGGGGTAACACAAGCTAAAAATGCAAATACCTTTCCCCAAATAACAGCTAGCATGTTTAGGATGCTTTCAAGTTTGCAAAGCACTTTATACATATTATCTCATTTTATTCTCAAAACAACCCTAGTCGGGGGTCCATTACTGTCCTACTTGGTGAGTGCATCCAATGACCCCCTAGACCTAGAGATCCAGATAGTCCCACTCTGGACACCCTGTTGTCATCTTCCCTGCTGCCAGTGCATTCTCTACCTGCCCTTCCCTCCTGCTGTTTTCCAGCAGTAGAACAGAAATAGAATCAATGCAGTCATTGCTATGAGAGGGAACAGTTGATCAACTCCTCTATGGTTCCACTCATCACTCCTGTGACTTCCCAAATTAAAACAGCATCTTTAAGGTGACCAAATCACTGTGAGTGTTGTCTTCCACTCTTGGAACTTCTTGGTGTATAGTAGGTGTTTAACAAATCATTTTTTCATCCATCCATCCATCCTTCCATTCATCCACCCATCCATTCATTCTTCATTCATTCCACACTGAGAATTGCCAATGAAATCATGAATCCAAACCAAACATTCTGTTTGTATCCCTCTGCTCTCAAAACATAGCTTAGGTAACTACTTCCTCTGTGAGGTCTTTTCAGATCCCTCCAACCCCCAGGATTTTAGAGCTGTCTCCCTCCTGATGCCACTTGACATATACTTTAAAAAAATTTATTTTCATTTGTGATATATAATTATATTTTATATCTATGTTAAACATAGATATAATATACACACATATATAACATATATAATGTAAAATTTCTACATTATTAAATTTAGATATACCTACATATATTCTAATACATATAACTTAGTATTTTAAATCTTTAAATAGCTGTTTTATAAATAACATATACATATCAATTTATATAATATATATGACGAATTTGTTTAAATATAATTACTTTATAAATAAGACCTAAATAATTCATATATATGTAACACATATATTTATGTGTGTATATAAATATATATGTGTATATATGTATATGTATATATGTATATATATACACACACACATATATATATATATACCTCCTGAACCCTTCCCAGCACACTACTCCCCCACCTTTAAAATTTTTTTTCCAGATTAAACATTTTTATTTAGATTTTTCTGTTCCAATTTCTACCCCTCCTCCCCTCGCTTCCCTCCCCCCTCCCCAGGTGGCAAACAGTCCGATATGGATTATACATATATGATCATGCAAAACATCATCATATTTGTCACTTAATGAAGGAATGTGAAAACCAGCCTGCTTCAGTCTGTTCCATCAATGTCAGTTCTTTCTTTGGAGGTAGAGAGTATGGTTCATCAATATTCTTCTGGGATTGTCTTGGATCATTGTATTATCAAATCATTCACAGTTCCTCATCAAACAATAATTTTGTCTCTGTGTACAGTGTTCTCTTTGTTCTCTTCACTTCCCAACACATCATTTCGTACATGTCTTTCCAGGCTTTTCTGAAGTCATCCTGTTTGTCATTTCTTACTGCATAGTAATATTCCATTGCCATCATATACCACAGTTTGTTTAGCCATTCCCCAATACTTTGTAACTGATGATGTATGTATGTGTTGTATCTCCCCATTGTTTCTAGAGGGGCAGGGATTTTTATTTTGTCTTGCATCCCTAGCATCAAGTACCATGCCTTGCTCTCAATAGGTGTTTAATAAATGCTGGTGAACTGATAAACAGGATCTTCTCAACAGTCACTCCTAGAAATACCGTTACAGTGGAGTTGTTTTGACATCAACTTGTTGCTGTGGAGGCAGGTAAGTGGTACAGTGGATAAAATGTTGGACTTGGAGATAGGAAGCTCTGAGTTCAAATCCCATCTTAGATGCTTACCAGCTGTGTGAGCCCAGGGAAGTTACCTTATAGCAATTTAAGGTTTGAAAAGTACTATATGTTTGCTATCTCATTTGATCCTCATAACAACACTGTGAGGTAGATGCTATTGTTATCTGCATTTTCAGATGAGGAAACTGAGGCTGAGAGCTATAAGGTAACTCAGATCCTTCTGAATCCAAGGCCAGTGACACCTAGCTGCCCCCAGGAATATATTCTTTAAGTTTGACAATGTAGTACCAACATTAAATGTAATTTATTTCCTTTCCATCTTGACTTTACTATGTTGCAGTCACTGGGTATGTGTAATGTTATTTTGGCTTTCTCTTCTTCATCCCTTATCCCTTCATTCATGCTTTCCCCTATTTCTCTGATTTCTTCTCATTGGTCATATTTACATGGATACATCTTAGCTTGTTTGGCCATGTTCCAATCAGTGGACACATGTTTTATTTCCAGCTTTGTATTATCACAAAGAATGTTGCTGTGTATTTTCCTTGCTGTTAATGACCCCTTTGGAATATAGTCCTGCTCTTGGGATCTCTGTATCAAACGTTACGAATAAGTTAGAGACATTGTTGCAAGAGACTTTCTCTGTCATTTTATTATGTCATAAACTTGGGTAACCAGAAAAATTCTCTTGTATATGTAATTGTTGCTAAGAAAAATGCTGAGCGCAAATATTCTACTAGCTGAAAATTAGTCAGCTCCAAGCTGCCAAATATAAATATATATGTAAACACATATATGTATATATATATAATATATATATATAAAATACAGATGATATATAGATGATAGATGATAGATAGATAGATAGATAGATGATAGATAGTGTCACACTAATCCACAGAGAAAAACTTTAGAAATTTAAGCTCCTAGCTGCCTTGCCAATATGTAAACTCCTAGCTGGAGCTTCCAATATGTAAGGGGGTTTTTAAAAGATACCCCAGGTTTGTTAAGCCCTGTATGGTGACCCAATCTGTAAGGGCCTGCCCCCTCCCCAACTGCTTCTCCCAGACTAACAAGAAACAAGATTAAAAAGCCTCCTTTCAATAAAAGCTAAAAACAGGGTTTATTGATATAGAACAAATTTAGAAATAAAGACAAAGAAAAACAGGATACAACCTTTAAACTTGGCCACCCTCTGTCTCGCGCTCTGCTGTGGATGTGGCCGGCTGCTACTGCCACTGCCTCCCTCTCCTTAGCTCGCTGCTTGCCCTGTAGCTACTGCCTGCACTTCTTCTCATCTCCTCCCCTTCTCCTCCTCTCCTTGGTTGCTCCCCTCTCGTCTACCATCCTCCTCTACCGTCTCTACCCCCCACAATTTAAAAAAAAAAACCTTCTCTCACAGGAAACTTGGGCCGACTGCCCACACACCCCAAGCTAATTCACTGGCACCCCCAGGTGCCATGCCCAAGGCCAGTTGGGGCATGGAATCTCCATGCAGGGTGCACCTGGAGCTCATGGTTTCCGTGCATATCCCTGGTTGGGAGGGAGCTGTGTGGAGCACGCCTGAGGCTGAGGAAGCCTTGTGGGGTGTGCCTGAGGCTTTCTAATTTTAGCCAAAGATGGGGTCCCGAATCACAATTGATTCTTACAGAGAACAAGTAGAATCCTTGTAATTAATGTTGATCACAGTCGCTAGCTTGCTGGAGATAGATGCACTGACATTTATTAATGAAGCATTTGTATCACCCCAAAGCATGAATGTTTTCTTTTACTTATTTTTAAAAGTGTGCCATTTGTTATTTATTTGAGTGCTTTGGTTTTATTGCCACTTGAATGTAGTTTCCTAAATCCTTAAAAGGGTTATTTTTCATGGAGGTGAGCCTGGGACACAAGGATGGTGCCAAAGGAAAATGATCTTGACTTATAAGGTGGGGTGGTAGATAGAAAATGGTGGTCTTCTTCTTTTTTGAATGGTGGTCTTCTGGTCAGGAATACCTTGAAACAAATGCTAATTCTGATCCATCCTATGTCACAATGCACAAGGCACTTAACTTTCCAGTGTACCCCTCCCCTCCAAAATGATTCTCTAAGACTACAAGTTACAGAGGAATTACTGATCTGGATTGGAGGATGGAGTTTCCACACAGGGTCTTCCCCAACACTGATGAAATCAGAAATCCAGACCTTCTTATTCCCTATAATGTGTGAGTATTATGACCACACATTACAAATTTTTCCAAATATTCTGTTCCATTGTCTTCATAAACCAAATGACCATGAGAAATCCTATATTAGACCATCATATCCCCAGATGGGAGTTCAGAAAATATGTTCATTGTAGGTTGACCCAGACTTTCCTTTAGCTTATTATTATAAGGGCAGTATTTTCTCCTCTTTAATTGGTGGTGGTGGGGAGTTCATAATAATGACAGCTATATTCATTAAAGGATCAAACATTTATTAAATACTTACTGTGTGCAGAGCATTGTTTTAAGAGGTACTGGGGGAGATACAAAAACTAAATAAGACATAGAACCTCACCCTCAAGAAGCCTAGGGTCTATACTGTAAAATAACTATTATATATTATATATAATATATATATATATAATATACACATATATGTATGAAATATATTATATATATTTAAATATAAAGCAAAGTACCCAGTGGGTAGTTATATTGTCTATTTAATGCATTCACTTACCATACATCTATCTTTTCCTCACATCTATATGTTGGGAAGTGTAGCATCAATATATATATAGCATTGTGCCTGGCACATCGTAGGCACTTAAATGCTCATTGACTGATCAATCCATAATTTCATGAGTTGGTCCTCCTTTCCTCCATGTGGATGGCCACACCTTTATAACTTAAGAGATAGCCTTGAGAATGGCAGAGGACCAAGAATGAATCATCCTTTTTTAGCACCTTTGGTAGGTAGTCATCTCATTTCCAATAAGGAGGAGCCCATTGCTTCTTTTTTTTTCAGGGCAATGAGGGTTAAGACTTGCCCAGGGTCACAGAACTAGTAAGTATCAAGCAGCTGAGGCCAGATTTGAAATCAGGTCCTCTTGAATCCAGGGCCGGTGCTTTATCCACTGCATCACCTAGCTGCCCCCATTACTTTTTTTTTTTTTTTTTGCAGGGCAATGGTGGTTAAGTGACTTGCCCAGAGTCACACAGTTAGGAAGTGTCAAGCATCTGAGGCCAGATTTGAAATCAGGTCCTCTTGAATCCAGGGCCAGTGCTTTATCCACTGCATCACCTAGCTGCCCCCATTACTTCTTAAAGTAATCCATTCCATTTGTTGAATAGTGTAATTGTTAGGAAGCTGTTTTTCCTTTATTAACCAAATAGCTTCGTCCCATTGCTTCAGGTTCTGATTTCTGACAAACTGAACAAGACTAATCCTTCTTCAAAAAGGCAACTCTTCAGATACTTGAAGACAGTTATCATGTCTTATAAGACCAAAGATTTAGAGCTGGAAAGGATCCCAGAGATCCAATTAGATCCAATCTAACCCCTCTTAATTTTACAGATGAGGAAATTGGGGCTCAGAAAGCTGACTTGTCTAAAGTCACATAGGAAATAAGTGGCAAAGGCAGGGTTTGAACTCAGGTCCACCACCTCCAGAGTCTGGGCTCATTGATCTGTACCAGTCTACCCCTCAGAATCTGAGCTCTGTTGGTATAGCTTTCAAGAATCCAGGGTCACACCCACACCACAATGAAGCTTTGCCAGAGGACTTTCAGGAAGGTTAAGTGTGTCATTAAACAACAACAACAACAATTTTATAGAAAACATTTTCCCTGGCAAGTGTAAATGTGGTTTTGGGGGATTTCTTGGCTATAGTTGCTCATAGGCACAGTGTAGTGTACTGGCATGTCCTGTGTCAATTGGTCCTAGACAATGGAATTCCATGCTGATGTCAGAGCATTTAAAGCAGCTCCTAGAAGAGGAAAATACCTAGTGTAAAGGAATTCCTGAACCAAATCTGCTAAAGAGAAAAGGAAGACCTCTTGAACAATGATAATTTCCTGAATCAAATAGGGGCATTACCAGACAGAGACACAGTATGGGAGAGCTATTTTGGACCTTGTCTTTTTACAATATTTTTTTGGTTTAAAATTTACTTAACTGTACTTGTTTTATATGTATAAAATCAATTTTTAAATGATCAATAATTTTATTTTCCCCTCCCCTCCCATTGGGGAAAAAAGAAAAAATAACAAGAAAACCCATACAACAAATTTGCCTAGTCAAGCAAAACAAATTCCATCACTGGCCATGTCCAAAACTGTATATTTCATTCTTCACTTTGAACCCATTACTTTTCTGTCACAGAGTGGGGAGCATTCTTCATCAGTGGGCCTCTGTAATGACTGCTGGTCATTGCATTGATCAGAGTTCTTAAGTCTTTCAAAACTATTTGGTTTTACAATATTATTGTTATGCTGTAAATGATTCTGGTTTTGCTCCCTTTACTCTGTCTTCACTATTTTCAGGATTCTCAGAAACAATTTCTTTCATTATTCCTTATAGTACTGTGTTCTTCGTGTCACATTCATAACTGTAACTTGTTCAGCCATTCTCCAACTGAGGGGAACCCCTTTAATTTCCGATTCTTAGCACCACAGAAAAGAACTGCTATAAATGTTTTTGTATATAAAGGACCTTTTCTTCTTTTTTGATCTCTTTGGGGTTCAGGCCTAACAGTGGTATTACTGGGTCAATTTGCCATTCATTATTACTAGATCCAAATAAGAGTCACATTCAGATGGTTCTTAGAGAAACTCTGGGTGAACATGAGCTAAGTCAGTGATTTGTGGGTTGGTCCCAAGACTGAACCTAGAGCATATAAATCCAATATGGAGTTCCAAGTCACAAATAACAATAACAACAACAGTAAATATTATTAATAATGAATCAGGGCAGCTAGGTAGCGCAGTGGATAAAGCACCAGCTCTGGATTCAGGAAGACCTGAGGTCAAATCCGGCCTCAGACACGTGACAGTTATCAGCTGTATGACCTTGGGCAAGTCACTTGACCCTCATTGCCCCACCAAAAACAAAACAAAATAATGAATCAGTTTGTTACTTTCTGGTCATGTGAGTAGCAAGATGGTGTACTAGACATTTTCTCAATCCCCATCACCTTTCAGACCTCTCCAAAACAAAAATTATGTGCCAAGGATAAAACAACTTTAGCTGTTTCTATGATCTAGGACACACAGAATCAAAAATAAAGTTTAAAACAACCCCAAACCTAGGAACAGATACTCACTGACCCTGAGCTCACTTGGCACCTCTCCTCAACCTCTAGCAAAGAAGCTATACCAGCAGACCCAAGAACACAACAGCACCCTACATCAAAATCTCACTGCATCCCATTCCTCCACTCCTCTTTCAGTGCCATAGAGAACCCAGTTCCTGGCGACAGAAATTTTCTTGGGTCTCAGCAACCAGCTTGGCCATAACCCTTCAAGAACAAAAGCCATTAGGGTCTTCAACCTGGAAACATGAGTGCTGCAAAGCTCTGACCTGCCAATATTGGGGAAAGAAGGCTCTGAACTGCTAGTGCCAGGCAGGAGAACTGAGGAACAGAAGGATTGCACAAGGACAGGATATCCTGCATGTGAAGACCTGTGTAGCACTCCACCAAAATGGTATGAAAGAATGCAGCATCCAACTGGGGCCAGTTCTGACTATCCAAAAGTCATTTGGGATAGAGACCTAAGCTGACGAACCATGAGAGAGAGAATAGACTGAGATTCAGTCCACAAGAAAATCACAATCAAAGGGGAGGGAGTCAGAAAGTGAGGAATAAGAAAAAATAAGGGGAAAAAAAAAGGAAAATAAGGGTATGGCAACTGAAAGTACCAAAGAATCCAGGAAGAAGAAATCTCAAAGACCTTGAATATAAACAGTTAAATCAACAGGAAAAACAGTAACAGAAGGAAATAGGACCTTCAGACTTAGCAAATGAGTTGACATATCTATTAATACTGAAAAATAAAGGAAAATGATTCAATATTTGATTAGATAGAGGACCTGTGGAATTTGAGGAGAACATGGAACAACAACACACCAATCCTGAGTGGTTTAAAAGAGAAATAAGAGTTATGAGAGCAGTATTTATGGTCTGCACAGGAAAAATATTGGGCACAATGGAAAAACCTCACCCAGCATCACCAAAGGAACAAAAGAGAATAATAGATTGGGAATGAAGATGCACAGAAGTAAAGGACAACCTAGAATATTAGAAGCAAAACCCAAAAACATTAAAAGAAAATATGCTCACTCTGCAAACAAAACATATGGATCTTGAAGACAGGATGCATAGAAACAACTTAAGTATGATATAACATGTCAGTATAACATGTCAGGGCAAAGCACCTTAATACAATAATGAAAGAAATAATAAAAGAGAGATGCCCAGAACTTCCGAAAACGATTTTATCAATTGAAAGATTTCATAAATCACCTCTAAGGGGGAAAAAATCCCAAAGATGCAAACTTCAAGACACATAATAGTTAAATTTAACAATTCAATTCAGAAAAGAGTTTTGTAAGTTTTGCAAGTTTTGCAAGCCTTCAGGAAAAAGACTATCAAATACAAACGACCATTTTGCACTCACTAGAAAAAGGAAGAGGGAACAGAATAATGTGTTCTGAAGAGCACAGGAACTCAGGAAGTAGATCAAGGTGACCTATCCTGAAAATGTAAACGTAACCATACAGAACGAAAAGTAGATTTTAATAATGAGAAGAATTCGAAATATTTTAAGAAAGAAAACCAGAAATGAAGAGATTCTTTGCTTCTTGAACATCACAAACAATGGAATCCCAAGAGGAGTAGATAAATGCAGGCAGCAACGGCAATGGAGAGATAACAGAAAGACCAGTAAGAGATTTATTTTTAAAGTTACACAAGGAGACAGAAGTGAAGGAGGAAATCTGGTAGAGGTAACAGTGAAGAGACGGACAGGAGACATTGTGGACAGAACCTGGCAATGCTTTGTCTACAAGTGAATACTTTTTTTAAGGAACTACATTACAACATGGAAGGCTACATGAAAGAAGTGAGGAAAATAGAAAGAGAGAGAGGAATGGGTGATGCTCTGGAATCAAATCAAGGACTAGCAATGAGGGGACAGCAACCTCTGTGGTCTCAGAAAGAGAAAAGTTTATAGCAGAGTAGGTAAGATAGGGGGAAAATTGAAAAAGGGGGGAAAGAAAGTCTTACGTTGAAGGTGGAAGGGGGTTCCACTGATGAATGCTCCTTTGTGTGGAGATGAGCATCTTACATTGGATGAGGCCTGGGAGATTTGGTGCCTGAAAATACCATCTGTCCTGAGAGGGAAGGAAAGGTGGAATCCCTGGGGTCACCTGACACCTGGAGAGGCCATGGACACGGGGAGATTTCCAGGCTAATGTAGAATAATGAATCAGTCTAATTACATTAATTATTAATATTAATAATATGGTAATATGTTGTTAGAATAACAACAACAACAATAATAATAATAATGCTTTGAGTACAAAGAACCAGCATATTGGTGTAATATACCAAAAGATGGCCTGGAGTCAGAAAGACCTGGGTTTGAATCCTATTTCAGATACTTAATAGCCATGTGACCCTGGGCAAGTCAGTTAATTTTCTGTGCTTCAATTTCTTATCCATAAATACGAGCAGCTTGAACAAGGTCCCTTCAAGCCCTAAATCTATGCTGTCATGACACATACTGGTTTGTATGACCTGGGTAATCACTTAACCTCTCTATCCTACGCAAGTCTCCCAAGATGATAAATGACAGAGAAGGTGCCAACTGGCCACTTGTTGATGGTGTCTTGTCCCCTAGGATTTCCCTATACCAGGGAAATGCAGGTCCTTGTACCCCTGTCCCATCCCCTATTATATAACTAAAGTCAAATGATCCCTCTGCGTGTTAGCTTCTCTTTCACCTACTTAAATTATTGGGTGTCAAGTGATCACCAACATACATTATTAAACACCTTTTTATACCAGCCACTACACTGGCTGCTGAAGATACAAACACAGAAATGAAGTGGCCTTTGTTCTCAAGGAACATGCATTTCCCTTGGGAATTTAACATATGAGTACCCCGATAAAGAAATGCAGGATATACGTAAGATAAATGCAAAGTGGCTTTTTAAAAAAATCTAGGAAAATGAGAAAGAAGTAGCCCTTGAGCTGAGCCTAGAAAGAAGCTCACAACCCCAAAAGACAAAAGTGAAAAAGGGATATGAGTGCAACATGGTGTATGGGAAGGGTGGGTGGGGGGACCAAGTAGCCCAATTTGGCTGGAACTGGAGTGGCTGAGAGGGTCACAGGGCCACCAATCTAGAACTGAATGGCATTTTTGGGCCAGCTATCTAACCCCTTCTTTTTACCTATCAGGAAACTGAAGGCCAGGGAAATTAAATGTCATACCCAAGGTCCTACAGGTAGTAAAGATTGGAGATGGAATTTGAACCCAGGTCCCTTAAATCTAGAGTCAGGGCCCATTTCCCTGTACCTCACTGTATCCTAGAGGAATATTTTGGAATCAGCCTGAAAATACAGGTGGGAGCCAGATTGTGACCTTCAGGAATTACAACTTTTAGATACTTATTTGTTCTCATACTACCTGTATGACCTTGGACAAGTCAGATAACCTCTGTTGATCCTCAGTTTCCCTCATTTTTAAAAAAGGGTACAGGGGGCAGCTAGGTGTGCACAGTGGCTAGAGCACTGGCCCTGGAGTCAGGAGTACCTGAGTTCAAATCTGGCCTCAGACACTTAACGCTAGCTGTGTGACCTGGCAAGTCACTTAACCTCATTGCCCCACACAAAATAAAATAAAATTAAAAAATAAATAAATAAAAATTTAAAAAAACATTTAAAAAGGGTCCAACCTAGATAGTCTCTATCTATAGCCATAGAGCTATAATCTGATGATCCTACCATTATGTCCCTGATAGATTGAAAGTGCCTTGCGGGCAGGTATGGTTTTTCCTTTGGGCCTATCACCAATGCTTTATTCTGTTGAGTTTGTTATTGAATCAGCCCTACCAGTGGGGAGAAACCCCACTGGAATATGTCTTTGCCAATGCCTAGATAACTTCTTTGAGCGTCTTCAGCAAGTGTGGACTCACTGGTGCCATATTCTTTATGGTGTATGCTGGAACATAATTCCTATAGAATTAACTCCTACCTCCCCTCTCCATAATTGGTTTCAAGGCCTCCAAGTAACAATGTCAGAGAATCATTATGATATATCAGAAGTTACTCTGGATGCTCATCATTAGTTTTCTTTTGTTCTTGAAGAGGCCTCAAATGATATCACTATGATAGGGTCAAGGTATAGTGTGTCCAGACTGTGGCTGATCAGTTCAATATGAGCTCAGAAGGCTCTACCACAGATTGAACACAAATAGTCAGCACGAACTTTTAGAATGGAGGTGTCTCTAATTTGCGCGTCTCACAATTCTTTGGAGCTACTGCAATTCTGTTTGCTTATAGAGCTTAGTGCCTTTTTTGGGATACAGGCACGCCATGCTGGGCAGTGCTGTGTCAGTGAGATGCTTATCATAGTGCCTGGCACAAAATAGGTACTAAATAAATAAATGTTTATTGATTGACTATTGATTGCTTGGACTGAGAGTCAAATTCTAGATTCAAATCCTGCCTGTGATACTTTCTAACTGTGTGAACTTATATAAGACATGACCACTCTGAACTACAGAATTCTCCTCTGTAAATAATAATGCCTGTCATACTGACCACTACATGGGATTTTGTGAGGGTCCAATGAGTTCCTGTGGCTAAGGTGCTTTATATAAGCTAAGGTGCTTATACATGCACACACACCACATATGTATATACATACATACATACATATATACACACATGTACATATATAGTGTGTGGTGTATATATATGTATGTGGTGTATATATATGTGTGTGTATATATATATATATATATATATATATATGAATATATATATATATTGCTTTATACATTTAGAAGGTGCCATGTAAATGTCAGCTATTGCTAATACTAAGTGGGCCATCACTATTCATGAAGATAACTGTTTTATGGAAGAATTTTTTTCTCTCCATTCCAAATTCTTTGATTAATTCTGCCTCAAAGCCCTCATAATCCCTTATGTCAGACATCCTCTGTCTCTTGATTTAGAAGGGGTTTATGTCATAATTCAGTATTACAAGTTCACCCCCCAGATCAAGAAGAGGAAAATGAATAGTAAAGGAAACAGACTTAAAATGACAATGAGAACATGTGTGCTTGCATTCCAAAAATGAACCCAACATGAGATAATGGCACCTTCATTTCTCAGCAGGGGAAATGAATGCAGTAATATGTCAGAGGGAGGAAGCATGATATAATGATGATAACATACTTTTAAAACTTGCAAAGTGTGATATGTACATTATCTTATAAAATCCTCAAATAGGAAATTGTTTTAGACATCTTACAAAAAAAAAAAAACTGAGGTGGAGGGAGGCCATCCTTTGGATTCCAGATCTTGAGATAAAAAGGACTTTAAGACCATCTAATAAACCTCTGGGGTCTGTCTCCAGATTGTCCTGATGTATATCTTGCCACTGAATCCAGATGGCTCTGGAGGAGAGAGTGAGGTTGGTGACTGCCTCACGTAAATCCAATTCAGTGAAAGCCATGATATCACCTTCTAATGTCATGGTCCTCTTTGAGAATGAAGGACCACCACCACCACCAACTATCCAACACCTTTATTTTATGGTGTAGAAGTGTGGCCTACAGGGTAGAGAGCCAACCTCCAAGCCAAAAGAAGTGGGTCCAAGTTCCCTTTCTAACGATAGGCAAGTCACTTCTCAACCTGAGTTTCTTTACCTATAAAATGGGGATGCTCCTAAAACCTATGGCACATGGTTATTGTGAGGAATAAAGGAGATTAAATATGTTTGGCAAACCTCAGAGCACTATATAAATACTATTATTATTATGTTATTCAGATGTTCTCCCAGAGATAGCCAGGAAAATGAATCCATCCCTCCTAACTCTGACTGACTTAAAAAAAAAAAACAACACAAAAAGAAACACATAGAAATCCAGGTAACTTTCAGACTTTAATAAGAACACTGGAGAAAACCATCTGGAAGGTAAATAGATTTAAATTTTTAATCTGACATTATTGGAACATTTTCCCCACGCGGCGAAAAGCCTGTTTCAATAATTTAAGTTGTTTTTCTCAAGGTCCCTCAGACTCCGTCTTTTAAACACCTCTTCATTTCATGAAGGCTTCTTGGTGTTTGATTGATTTTAATTTTTTAAAAGCATAATTTCAGATAATGCTTGATTGCCTCATCGGCATCTCAGCAATTCATTTTCTCAGGGGCTGGTTTTTGCAAGGCCCCCAGTGGATCAGCCCAAAGAGGTATTGCTGCTGCAGAAGTGGAAAGCAGGGGGGGAGCAAAGAACCTTGGATTTTGAGTCAGAGGATGTGGGTTCAGATTTTGACCCTGTTACTTATTAGCTGTGGGATCTTGGACAAGGAGGAAAAAAATGACCCGTCAGGCTCAAGAAAGGGGAGACTTTAGAAATCCAAGAACCACAAGTAAAAATAATGATTGTGACATCACACAAGGAATTTCAAATAAGGGTGTTGAAAAATGATGCAATTGGTTTTAGGTTGGAAAGGGCACAGACTGGGGCAGCTAGGTGGCGCAGTGGATAGAGCACCGGCCCTGGAGTCAGGAGGACCTGAGTTCAAAATCCCGGCCTCAGACACTTTAACACTTACTAGCTGTGTGACCCTGGGCAAGTCACTTAACCCCAATTGCCTCACTAAAAACAAACAAACAAAAAAGAAAAAACAAAAAAAAAGAAAGGGCACAGACTGAGAGTCATGAGCCCTGAGATCCAGTCCTGGGCTCTACCCTTGACAAGTGGGTGACTTTGGGCTAATCCCTTATGCATTTTTACATGGTTTCCTCATCTGTAAAATGGGGACAAAGATATTTGTACTACCTATCTCATGGGACTGTTATTAGTAATAATTAATAATATAGCTAATAATGGTTAATAATGGTAATATCCATAATAATAAGAATAAGAAGAATAAGAATGCTTTATAGTTAGAAAGTACTATCTTATGCCCATTTTTCAGATGGGGAAACTGAGTCTCAAAGGGTGACATGACTTGACCAGAGTTATATACAAGAGTGGGGCTCAAATGTAAGATGTAAGATTCCAGTTTCAGGATAATTTTTACTGTGCCTTATTACATTTCTTGTCATGAGGAGGAAATGATAGGATGTATTTAGTTGCATATGTAAAACAATTTAATCAGAAATCATTCTATAAATGTGAGCTATTATTGCTGATACCATTATTATTCACAAAAAAGAGGCAATAAGGCATAACCAAATTTCTGTGACTGCCTTTCTCTCTGGGGCATAGGGTGGAATAAGAATGGGAGTGATTTAAAAATGAATTCAGATGTTTACTGAACACAAAATGCACATCAGAATTCAGAAAAGGAATCCTTAGTCCAGTTTGTCCTCTGTGGGAAGGGAATCTATTTTTGTTCCTCCGAGTAGCATGCTGAATTCACTGTCAATCACTGAGTTGGTAATGCTCTCTTAAGCTGATACGGTCAAGTCCCACTGCGGGATTTAATGTTCCTGAGACCAAAGCAATAGAACTTTAAAAAGAAATGAGTAAATAGAAGAAAAGACTAATAATGACACGGAACCAGGTAATCCCAGAAAGATTTGGTGCGTGTTTTCTTTTAAAAATTTTGGATGTAGCATAATTATTATCATTGGGGTATTCATTGATGGGAAGGAGGGATCTTTTGCATGCTTATGAGCTCCTGTGGGTCCCTGTGTGGGTTTTTTCATACTTTCTGTGAGTTAACATAAAAAAATGTTGGATTTATATATACATGTATATGTATAGATAGATAGATAGAGATGGATAGAAATAGAGAAGATAGATATGTGTTATAGTCGCAATATATACACACCCCATATATGTTATATTTACACATGTGAATGTATATAGGTGTGCATGTATATATGTATGTGTATACACACAGAATACACACACACACACATCAAGATAAGTAGGCGTGGAAGGAGTGAGGATACAAAGACAGACAAAGAGAGATAGATGCACAGAGAGACAGACAGAGAGGAGCCAGAGACACAGAGGGAGAGAGATAGAGGGAGAGAGACAGCGAGAGCAATAACTGGAGGGACCTTTTACCTATATCTCTAAAGACCTAGACACAACCAGGGAACTTCCCAGGGAAGATCCCGTATGAGTGAGGACAAAATGAACTAAATTCTGTGGTTCTCAAAAGAAATCCTGGGTGGAGTCATGAGTCTAAGAGTGATTTTGACAGAATCTGTCTGTGTAACCTTTGGCATGCATAGAACATGGGCTCAGTATAGGGGACCATTCCAATTGGCCCTTGTCTTGAAGTGTGAGCCCAGAGCTCTCAGAACTACCACTAGGATTACACAATTATTTATGTTTCTGGGGGCACTGTATTTATGTACAGACTTTTCTCTCCTCCTTGGCTATGAGCTCCTTGAGGGGAGGGAGTCCTATCTTATTTATCTTTTAGTGACCACTAACCCCTAGTGCAAGTGATGGAAGGAGCTCTAGATTTGGAATCAAGAAAATCTGGGTTCAAATACTTTATCAGATCCTGTGTGCTGTTGTTGTTCAATCATTTCAGTTGTGTCCAACTCTCTGGAACCCCATTTGGGGTTTTCGGAGGCAAAGCTGCTGGAGTGGGTTGGCGATGTTTCCTTCTCCAACTCATTTACAGATGAGAAAACTGAGGCTAACAGGGGTTAAGTGACACCCAGGGCCACACAGCTACTAAGGTCTGAGGCCAGAATTTGAACTCAGGAAGCATGAATCTTCCTGACTCCCGGCCGGCTCTCTGTGCACTCTGGTGCTACCTAGATTCATCTGTACTAGGCACTATATACAGGCACAAAGAATGAAAACAATCCCTATCCAAAAAAAGCTTACATTCTACTAAGTAAAACAGCAGTCACATCTAGCATTTAGAGAGCACTTTAAGGTTTGCAAAGCATTTATCCACCCTGGGAGGTGGATGCTATTTTTATCTGTATTGTATAGAGATGAAGAAACTGAAGCAGGTAGAGGTTAAGTGACTTCCCCAGGATCATTGAAGCTAGGAAGTGCTAGGGGTCAGATTTGAACTCAGCCTCCTGGCTCTAAGTCCAGGATCCTATCCAGATAACATACACCTATTTGGGCATAAATATATAGATAAAAATATACATAGATGGCATGTAGATGAATAAAGAAGTAGTTGGGGAGGGAAGACAGTAGCTATTAAAGGGATCAGAAAAGGCTTCATGGAGAAGAGAGTGTTTGCAGAGTAGGAACCCAGATTAACAGCTGCAGGGAATCCTGTTTTTCTTTCTAGTTTGCTCCTCGTCACATCCCAAATCCCTACAACAGGTGTATTTCATAGTTCTGAAATCTTAACTCTAATTACTGGGATCTGGGTAAAGAAGGACCAACCCCCTGTGTTGTAAATGTCTGCCATTGGGGAGCTTTTTGGCACATTTTCTCAAGTCTAATTGCTAATGTAGTCAAAGCGAAATCCTGATTCCTGATTACACCAGATTTGGGGTAGGGGAAAAGTCACCACTTTTGGTCAGCTGGTTGGTTCTGCAAATGTCTATGCTAGACAGCATGGTCCATGATCAAGAGAACTGAATTTGAGTCAGAAGACTTAATCTTGCTTCTTTTTCTTACTAGTTGTGTGACATTGAGCAAACCACTTATAGCTGTAGTCATATCAGCTAGCATGTATACAGCTGTTTAAGGTTTACAAAGCACTTTATATGTGTTAACTCATTTGATCCTCATAACAACCCCTATGAAGTAGTTGATATTAACATGTCCATTTACAGATGAAGAAATTGAGACTTAGAAAGGGTTTAAGTGATCTGCCCTGGATCACATAGCTAATGAAGTGTCAGAAGTGAAATTTGAATTTAAGTCTTCCTACCTCCAAGTCTAACACTAACTACTATATCATCTAACTGTCTTTGGGAATGCTTTTCCTTATTTATAAAAGTAATTGTTTGAGCTAGACTATCTACTAGGTCTTCTAGGGTGTCTAAATCCCATGAGATTATAGATGTCAGTTAAAATGATGACAAATTATCTCTACATCCAAAGAACTGATAAATAGAAAAATGAATTAAAAAATTTATCAGTGCAAAAATGATTTTTCTAGTGTTTTTTTATTTTTGTTTCTTTGTAGGAACAAATGTGATAATAGTCAAAAGACTAATTCTTCTCACAAATGGAATGAACCAGGGTCCCACGATGCTCATTCCCACTACAATTTGCTCTTCAATTTGGGGAGGAGATGGAGAAAAGAAGGAAGATAGATAAAGACAGGTAGTCTTAGAAAGGAGGGAGATTAGTCTAAATAGAGGTCTCAATAGTCATGTGGAATAAGACTATCTGAGAGCAGGAAATGGAGGGGTTTTTTGTTTTCTTTTGGTTTTTACAGTAGTTTCTCTGAGAAAGGCATCTTTTCTCAAATATATAGGGGAACTAAGCTAAATTTATGAAAATAAGAGCCATTCCCCAATTGTTAAATGGACAAAGGACAGAAACAGATGGGTTTTCAGAAGAGATCAAAGTTATATTGTTGTTCAATCGATTTCAGTTTTGTTTGACTCTGTGACCCCATTTGGCTTTTTTCTTGGCAAAGGTACTGGAGTGATTTGCCATTTTCCTTCTCCAGATCATTTTATAGATGAGGAACTGAGGTAAACAGAGTTAAGTGACTTGCCCAGGGTCACACAGCTAGTGAGTGTCTGAATCCCAGATTTGAACTCAGGAAAAGGAATCTTCCTGACTCCAAGCCCAGCACTCTGTGAACTATGGTGCCACCTAGCTGCTTCAGAGCTGTCTATAGTCCATATGAAAAAATACTCTAAATTGGGGCTTTTTAAACTTTTTCCACTCACAACTCTTTCACCCAAGAAATTTTTACATGACCCTGGGTATACAGGTATATAAAATAGGTGTACATAACCTTTTACTATGCCTTATTTTTCCACAACCCCCACACTCAGTTATGTGACCCTTTATGGGGTCATGACTCACAGTTTAAGAAACTAAGCTTTAAATCACTATTGATTGGAGAAATGCCAAATTAAAACAACTCTAATGTACTACCTCATACCTATCAGATTGACTAATATGTCCAAAAAAGAAAATGACAAATGCTGGAGAGGATGTGAAATAGGGGATTCTAATGCTCTGTTGGTAGAGTTGTGAACTGGTCCAACCATTTCTGGAGAATAATCTGGAACTGCACTCAAAGGGATTATAAAATTATACACAGGCGGAGCCAAGATGGCGGAGAGGAAGCAGCAAGCTGCCTCAGCTCTCCTTCTGTTCCCTCAAAACGAACATATAAATCAAGCCTCTGGGACGGAATCTGAAACTACAGAACCTGCAAAGAGACAGAGAGACACAGTCCTCCAACCAGAGATAATTTAGAAGACTTCAGGAAAAGGTTGGTCTGACTCCGGCAAAAGGGAGGCCCAGCGCAGGGCAGCAACCCAGCGCCGAGGGGGTCGGAGGCAAGTCAGCAGGAGCTGCGGGCCACAGCCGAACAACTGAGGCTCCCGGAACCTGGTTCAAAATCTGGTGGCCAAGAAGGACAGTGGAAAAACTTACCTGCACCAGCCGAGAGGGCCACGAACGGCGGGATCAGACGCCGGGGTTCTGGCGCCTGGCTGGCCGAGCACAATCAGACAGGAAGTGGCAGGGCGGGGCATCTTCACACACCATAAAGGCCTCAGAGTAAAAGCCCGGTCACACAGCACCTATACACCTGCACAAGAAGCCCAAAACAGGGACCCTGGTGCCCCCAGAGCAGACCTCAACTTAAAGAATAAATAAATAAGCTGCAATAATGAGTAAGACGCAAAAAAGAGGCCCTCTCCATTGAGAGCTTCTGTATCAATAGGGAAGAAGCCAACACAAACTCAGATGAGGACAATAGCCTCAAATTGTCTACATCTGAAGCCCTCACAAGGGAAGGTGAATTGGTTGCAAGAACAAAAAGCCTTCCTGGAAGAGCTCAAAAAGGATTTTTAAAAATCAATTGCAAGAGGTAGAAGAAAAAATGGGGAGAGTAAATGAAAGCAAAACAAGGAAAACTATGAAAAAAGAATCAGCAGCTTAGAAAAGGAAGCTGAAGAAAACAAAGCCTTAAAAAATTCATTGGCCAAATGGAAAAAAAGCTGCATAATCTCACTGAAGAAAACAATGCCTTAAAAATTAAAGTGGGACAGTTGGAAGATAAGGAATCCATGAGACACCAAGAATCAGTCAAGCAGAATAAAAAAAATGAAAAAATAGAAGAAAATGTGAAATACCTCATTGGAAAGACAACTGATCTGGAAAACAGATCGAGGAGAGACAATTTGAGAATCATTGGACTGCCTGAAAGCCATGACCAGAAAAAGAATCTAGATACCATATTCCAGGAAATTATTAAGGAGAACTGCCCTGATATCATAGAATCAGAGGATAAAATCATCATTGAAAGAATCCATCGATCACCTCCTGAAAGAGACCCAAAAGGAAAACTCCAAGGAATATTGTAGCCAAATTCCAGAATTATCAGGTGAAGGAGAAAAATACTCCAAGCAGCCCAGAAAGAAGCAATTTAAATATCATGGAGCCACAGTCAGGATTGCTCAGGACCTGGCAGCTTCAACATTAAAGGACCGCAAGGCTTGGAATATGATATTCCGGAAGGCAAAGGAGATTGGATTGCAGCTGAGACTCTATTACCCAGCAAAAATGTGCATTTTCTTTCAGGGGAAAAGATGGACATTTAAATGACATTGGGGACTTTCAATCTTTCCTGGTGAAAAGACCAGAACTGAATAGAAAATTTGATCTCAACATACAAGACTCAAGAGAAGTTTAAAAGGTAAACAGAGGGGAAAAAAAAAAGTTACACTATTAGGTTAAACTGTTTATATCCATACACAGGAAGATAATACTCATAACTCTTAAGAACTGTAAATGTATTTGGGCAGAGAGAAGGACTTTATATAGAGGGTATAAATATAAATTGTCTTTGATGTGATGATACAAAAGAATTAAGGGGATAAAAAGGGAGTCTATGGGGAGGAGAAGAAAGCGGAGGTGGAATGGGATGAATTATATCATATGAAGAGGTGGAAAAAAAAAAACCTATTATATATAGAGGGAAAGAAAGGAGGGGGGGAACATGGTTTCAACCCTATTCTCATTAGATTTGACTCAAAGAGGGAATAACATATACGTTCATTGGGATAAAGAAACTTAACTCATTCTTTAGGGAAACAAAAGGGGAAGGGAAAGGGGGGGACTGATAGAAGGAGAGGACAAAAGCACGGGAGAAAAGGGTAAAGAAAAGAGAGGGGGGGTGATAAAAAGGTAGGGCAGATTGGGGGAGGCAGGGGTAAGAAGTAAAACATCGGTGAGGAGGAATAGGGTGAAAGAAGGGGGGGAAAAGTACAAAGGGGGGTAAATAGAATGGAGGGGAATAGACAGTCAGTAATAATAACTGTGAATGTGAATGGGATGAACTCTGCTATAAAACGGAAGCGAATTGCAGAGTGGATTAAAAACCCGAACCCTACAATATGCTGTTTACAAGAAACACATTTGAAGCAGAGAGATACACACAGAGTAAAGGTAAAAGGCTGGAGCAGAATATATTATGCCTCAGCTAAAGTAAAAAAGGCAGGGGTAGCAATCCTTATCTCAGACAAAGTGCAGGCAAAAATAGATCTCATCAAAAGAGACAAGGAAGGAAATTACATCTTACTTAAAGGTACTATAGATAATGAAGTAATATCAATATTGAATATGTATGCGCCAAGTGGTATAGCATCCAAGTTCTTAGAGGAGAAGTTAAATGAGTTACAAGAGGAATTAGATAGTAATACTATACTAGTGGGGGATCTGAATCTCCCCCTCTCAGAATTAGATAAATCTAGCCAAAAAATAAATAAGAAAGAAGTGAAAGAGGTGAATAGATTACTAAAAAGTTAGACATGTTAGATGTCTGGAGAAAATTGAATGGGGATAGAAAGGAAATACCTTTTTTCTCAGCAGTACATGGGCACATTTTCAAAAATTGACCATGTAATAGGGCACAAAAACATATAGTCAAATGTAGAAAGGCAGAAATAGTAAATGCATCCTTCTCAGATCATGATGCAATAAAAATTACATGTAAGAAAGAGCCAGGAAAAGGTAGAATGAAAATCATTGAAACTAAATAATTTCATTCTAAAGAATGAATGGCCAAACAAGAAATCATAGAAACAATCAATAACTTTATCCTAGAGAAATGACAATAATGAGACAACATACCAAAATCTAGGGATGCAGCCAAACAGTGCTTAGGGGAAAATTTATAGCTCTAATGCTTACATGAATAAGAAAGAGAAAGAGGAGATTAATGAATTGGCATGCAACTTAAAAAGCTAGAAAAAGAACAAATTAGAAATCCCCAATTAGACACTAAATTAGAGATCCTGAAAATTAAAGGAGAAAATCAATAAGATTGAAAGCAAAAAAACTATAGAATTAATCAATAAAACTAAGAGCTGGTTTTATGAAAAAACCAATAAAATAGATAAAATATTGGTTAATTTGATTAAAAAAAAGAAAGAAGAAAACCAAATTACCAGTATCAAAAATGAAAAGGTGGATGTTACCACCAATGAAGTGGAAATTAAAGCAATAAATTAGGAAATATTTTGCCCAACTATATGCCAATAAATTGACAATCTAAATGAAATGGATGAATATTTACAAAAATACAAACTGCCCAGTTAACTGAAGAGGAAATAAAATCCTTAAATAACCCATATTAGAAAAAGAAATTGAACAAGCTATTAATGAACTCCCTAAGAAAAAATCCCCAGGGCCAGATTGGGTTTACGGGTGAATTTTACCAAACATTTAAAGAACAATTAATTCCAATATTATACAAATTATTTGGAAAAATAGGTGAAGAAGGAATTCTACCAAATTCGTTTTATGACACAAATATGGTGTTGATACCAAAACCAGGCAAAGCAAAAACAGAGAAAGAAAATTATAGACCAATTTCCCTAATGAATATTGATGCTAAAATCTTAAATAAGATATTAGCAAGGAGATTACAGCAAGTGATCACCAGGATAATACACTATGACCAGGTGGGATTTATACCAGAATGCAGGGCTGGTTCAACAGTAGGAAAACTATTAACATAATCAACCACATCAATAAGAATACCAACCAAAATCATATGATTATCTCAATAGATGCAGAGAAAGCTTTTGACAAAGTACAGCACCCATTCCTAATAAAACACTAGAGAGTTTAGGAATAGGGGGAGCTTTCCTTAGAATAATAAACAGTATCTACCTAAAGCCATCAGCAAGTATTATATGCAATGGAGATAAATTAGAGGCCTTCCCAATAAGATCAGGGGTGAAACAGGGATGTCCATTATCACCCCTATTATTTAATATTGTTCTAGAAATGTTAGCTTTAGCAATCAGAGAAGAGAAAGGAATTAAAGGAATTAGAATAGGCAAGGAGGAAACAAAACTATCACTCTTTGCAGATGATATGATGGTATACTTAAGGAATCCTCGAGAATCAAGTCAAAAATTACTTGAAACAATTAACAACTTTAGCAAAGTAGCAGGATATAAAATAAATCCACATAAACCATCAGCATTTCTATACATGACCAACAAAGTCCAGCAGCAAGAGATAGAAAGAGAAATTCCATTTAAAGTAACGGTAGGTAATATAAATACTTGGGAGTCTACTTGCCAAGACAAACCCAGGAACTCTATGAACACAACTACCAAACACTCTTCACACAAATCAAATCAGATCTAAATAATTGGAAAGATATCAATTGTTCATGGATAGGCAGAGCTAATATAGTAAAAATGACAATACTGCCTAAATTAATTTACTTATTCAGTGCCATACCAATCAAACTACCTAAAAATTATTTTATACAGCTAGAAAAAATAATAACAAAATTCATCTGGAAAAACAAAAAATCAAGAATATCCAGGGAAATAATGAAAAAAAATTCACAGGAAGGTGGGTTAGCGGTACCAAACCTGGAGCTTTACTATAAAGCGGCAGTCATCAAAACTATCTGGTACTGGCTAAAAAATAGAGTGGTAGATCAATGGAATAGGCTAGGCTCAGGAAATGCAGTAGCAAATGGCACTAGTAATGTAGTGTTTGATAAACCCAAAGACTCCAGCTTCTGGGATAGGAACTCAGTATTTGACAAAAACTGCTGGGAAAACTGGAAGATAGTATGGCAGAAATTAGGCTTAGACCAACATCTTACACCTTATACTAAAATAAGGTCAAAATGGATACATGATTTAGACATAAGAGGTGATACCATAGGTAAATTAGGAGAGAAAGGAATAGTGTACCTTCAGATCTTTGGAAAGGAGAACAGTTTTTTGACCAAACATGAGATAGAGTATATTATAAAATGCAAAGTGGATTATTTTGATTATATTAAATTAAAAAAAATTTGTACAAACAGAAGCAATGCATCCAAAATTGGAAGGGAGGGCAGAAAGCTGGGAAACAATTTATTGTGGCCAGTGCCTCTGATAAAGGCCTCATCTCTAAAATATATAGGGAATTAAATCAAATTTATAAGAATATCCAAGTCATTCCCCCAATTGAGAAATGGTCAAAGGATATGAACAGGCAGTTTTCTGATGAAGAAACCAAAGCTATCTATTCCATATGAAAAAAATGCTCTAAATCCACTATGATTAGAGAGATGCAAATTAAAACAACTCTGAGGTACCACCTGACACCTATCAGATTGGCTAAAATTACAAAAAAAGGAAGAATAATAAATGTTGATGAGGCTGTGGGAAAATTGGAACACTAATGCATTGTTGGTGGAGCTGTGAGCTGATCCAACCATTCTGGAGAGCAAATTTGGAATTATGCCAAAGGGCAATAAAGCGGTGCATACCCTTTGACCCAGCAAATCCCACTTTTAGGTCTTTTGCCCAAAGAAATCATGGGAAGGGGGGAAAGGGACCCATATGTACAAAAATATTTATAGCTGCTCTTTACGTGGTAGCAAGGAATTGGAAGTTGAGGGGGTGCCCATCAATTGGGGAATGGCTGGACAAGTTGTGGTATATGAATACAATGGAATACTATTGTGCTGTAAGAAATGATGAGCAGGAAGAGTTCAGAGAAACCTGGAGGGTCTTACGTGAGCTGATGATGAGTGAGATGAGCAGAACCAGAAGAACATTGTACACAGTATCATCAACATTGAGTGTTGACTTACTGTGATGGACTATATTCTTCTCACCAATGCAATGGCACAGAAGAGTTCCAGGGAACTCATGATAGAAGAGGATCTCCAAATCCAAGAAAAAAAAAGAAAGAAAGAACTGTGGAGTAATAGATGCTGATTGACCATATTATTCTTTTGTTTTGGGTGCTGTTGTTTTTTTTTTCTATTTTGAGGTTTTGCATCACTGCTCTGATTCTTTCTCTTGTAACAGGATTAATGCAGAAATATGATTAATGTTATTATGTGTATATATATATATGTGTGTGTGTATATATATCTATATATGTATAAGTATAGAGATATATAGATATAACCTATATCAGATTACCTGCTGTCTAGGGGAGGGGGAGGGAGGGGAGGGAGGGAGAAAAATCTGAAATTGTAAAGCATGTATAAACAAAAGTTGAGAACTATCTTTACATGTAACGGAAAAAATAAAATATCTCAAAAAAAAATTATGCACACCCTTGACCTGGCAATACCAGTTACAAGCTCTATATCCCAATGAAACCAAAGAAAAAGGAAAAGGACTTACATGTACAAAAATAATTATGTCAGTTCTTTTTGTGGTGGCAAAGAATTAGAAACCAAAGGGATTCCCATCATTTGGGGAATGGCTGAACAAGTTGTCGTTATGATAGAACGATAGAATGTGATAGAATGCACTTCTGTATAGGAAATGATGAGCAGGATGGTTTTCTGAAAACCCAGGAAGACTTACATGAACTGATGCAGATTAAAGTGAGCAGAACCAGGAGAATATTGTATACAGTAATAGCAACATTCAATAATGATCAACTTGAAACAGCTACTCCGATCAAGACAATGATCCAAGACAATTCCAAAGAATTCATGATGAAAAATTCTATCTACCCCAAAGAAAAAAATGAGCTTAGTGCAGATTGGAACATATTTTTTCCATTTTCTTTATTTTTACTTTTTTGTGAAAACATGAAAAGTATAGAAACTGTTTTGCATGACTTTAACATGTATAACGAGTATCCTATTACTTGTCTTCTCAATGGGTGGGGGAGGGGCTAAAGGGAGGGGAATAACTTGGAACTCAAAATTTTTTAAATGAATTTTTAAAAAAGGAGAAACAAAGGGCAGCTAGGTGGTGCAGTGTGGGGCAGCTAGGTGGCGCAGTGTGGGGCAGCTAGGTGGTGCAGTGGATAAAGCACTGCCTTGGATTCAGGAGGGACCTGAGTTCAAATCTGGCCTTAGACACCTGACACTTACTAGCTGTGTGACCCTGGGCAAGTCACTTAACTCTCATTGCCCCACAAAAACAAAAAACAAAAAAATAGAAAAAGGAGAAACATAATTATCTAAAGCGCTTTTCCCCTACCTCTAATAGGATTTAGAATTGGAAGGGACTTCGTCAAATCTTCAACTATAATTTTACAGATAAGGAAACTGAGGCCCAGAGAGGTCATCTTAGATTTTAAGATGAAAATAATTTTTAAGCCATCTAGTTCAATCCACTTTTTAAAAACAATTTTTAAATTTTGCTTCTCTGACCCAGCCCCTCATTGAAAAAAAAAAAAAGAGAAACAAAACCTTTGTATGAATAGGAATGGTTAAACAAAAAAAAAATTTCTAATATCATCCAGGTCCAAAACTAATCTGCTTCCATCTGGCCTCTAAGTCCATCACCTATCTCTATGGCAGGGTCGTGGGTCCCCTGGAATTGAGTCAAATCTCTAATTTTAAAGATGAGAAAGCTGAGGCCCAGATAGCTAGTGACACGACAAGGTCAGACAAATAATAAGTGAATGAAGCAAGATTTAAATCCAGGTCCTCTGGTTCCAAAACCAATTTTCTTTTCCCTGGACCATGTTGCCTCTTTGAAGTGATTTACCCAAGGGTGCACTAATCGAGCGGGGATTCCAACCCATGTTGTCTGATTCCAAACCCAGCACTCCTCATGTTATATACTGCATGGATTTAATTTTGTTACATGTGGCTCTTAATCCTTTACTAGTAAATGTTTCTCATCCTTACTTTGTCTCAGTTTGAATTAAGAAATAGATCAAGGAAGAAACAGGAGTCAGTTAGAGTTCCTGGGAATTTTGAGTTAGGCTGGTGGGGAAGGAGAGAGGGAAAGGAGAAATATTAATACATAAAAATGGAGTGGCACAGTGAATAGACCTCCAGCCTGGAATCAGGAAGACCTGAGTTCAAATCCAGCCTCAGACACTTATTAGCTGTGTGTCCCTGGGCAAGTCACTTAACTCTGTTTGCCTCAGTTTCTTCATCTGTAAAATGAGCCGAAGGAGGAAATGCCAAACCATTCCAAATCTCTTTGCCAAGAAAACCCTAAACGATGTCATGGAGAGTCAGACATGATTGAATATAACAACAACAACAAAGATGGGAGTTAGAACCCCTGGAGTTTTAGTACTAGTTCTGCTATTGAAATGACTTTGGATAATGTAGTTCCTGTCTAATCTGTCTAAGAAGAAGTTGGACCAGATGGCTCCCAAGGTCTTTGCCTTTTTGTTCTAAGATTCCTGACCCCCTGAGGCAGGAGCTTTGTGATCAGGGACAGAGCAGCGATCCCTGGCCTCCCCAGGGCCATTTCTTCATCATCGCTTATTGCTGGGAAAAACCATTCAAAGAATTTGTCCTGCTGAGAAATAGTGGGTCTAGTGTCATTTTCATAAGGAAAGGATGAGTCTGACTCATAAAACAGGAGGTACAGGATCGGCCACCCAGTGGAGATCCCATTTCTATGTGAGAGAGAGAGAGACTGTGTGGGAGGGAGTGAAGTGGGGAGGGGGGAGGAGGGAAGGGAGAATCTTCCTGCCCTTTCCTGAGGATATGATGCTGTCTGCAGGAGGCTAGGCAATTTGGTCATAGTTCTATTGCTCTAACGTGTGTCTTGTAACAATTTGAATAGAAACAATTGCTGATAGTTGCTTAATATGGAACATTAATATTTACAGAAGCATTACTATATTCTCTATATATAAACTATGCATTCTCTACTTGATCAAATAAAAGTATAATTGAGGTGTTAGTATGGCATAATAGGAATAATGCTTTCTACATGAAGCCTCAGCTGCTAGTACTTCCCACCTTCCAATTATTATGTACAGGCATACCTCAGAGATATAGCAGGTTCAGTTCCAGACCATTGCAATAAAGTGAAAGTCGCAATAAAGCGAGTCACACGAATTTTTTGGTTTCTCGGTGCATATAAAAGTTATGCACCTACTCTACTGTGGTCTACTAAGTGTGTAATAGTATTATGTCTAAAAATGTACATACCTTAATTTAAAATTTCTTTATTATTAACAAATGCTAGCCACTGTCTGAACATTCAGTAAGTCGTAATTTTTTTTTTTGCTGGTACAGAGACTTGCCTCAGTGTTGATGGCTGCTGACTGATCAGGGTGGAAGCCTAGCTTTCAGCCTCTCTCGGCTTTTGACATGCCTTCTTTATTAAGCTTAAGCATTTCTATTTTTTTCTTTAAAAAAACCCTTTTATTTTCAACTCACAGAACAAAACAAGCATTTGTATAACACAATACAATAAAAGGGTGATTATACATGAAACCGCAAATCTACCATATGCAACTTGCTATTCCCTCCAAATATACACGTTATCATGTAAATTTCTTTTTTTCCTTTCCTTCCCTAACCCCCCCCCCCTTTAGAGACAGTTACCATTAGACACAAATAGGTAAATATATATATATATATATATATATGTATATATATATATATATATATAATTATTCTATACACACTTCTGTTTATCAGTTCTTTCTCTGGATGCAGATAGCATTTGCCTTCATATGTCCTTTATTCTCAATTTGTGTATTTATAATAGTCTAAATGACTTAGTTCCTAGTTTTTGGTTGAAAGTGAACCTTCCTTTTACTTGAACACTTACAGGCCATTGTAGGGTTATTAATTGCCTTAATTTTTATATTGTTGTATCTCAGGGAGTAAGGAGGCCACAGGAGAGGGAAGGAGAGATGGGGAATAGATGGTCAGTTAGTGGAGCAGTCAGACCATTTATCGATTAAGTTCACCATCTTATATGAGTATGGTTTGTGGCACCCCGAGACAATTACAATAGTAACATCCTCATAATGGATATAATAATAATGACAAAGTTTGAAATATTGTGAGAATTACCAAATGTGACATAGAGACATGATGTGAGCCCTCACTATTGGAAAAATAGTGCCAGTAGACTGGCTTGATGCAGGGTTGCCCCAAGCCTTCAATTTGTTTTTTTTGTTTTTGTTTGTTTTTTTTTTAAAAGCATGGGGGCAGCTAGGTGGTGCAGTGGATAGAGCATCAGCCCTAGATTCAGAAGGACCTGAGTTCAAATCTGTCCTCAGACACTTGACATGTACTAGCTGTGTGACCCTGGGCAAGTCACTTAACCTTCATTGCCCTGCAAAAACAAACAAAAAACCCTAAAAAAAACCCCAAAAAGCACTATCTGTGAAGCTCAATAAAGTGAAGTACAATAAAATTAGGAACAGCTACATAGATTTTGTGTGTATTTATTTATGTATGTGTTGTCTTCCCTGATAGAATTTAAACTTCTTGAGGGCAGTCAAGTTAACATGCCTTTATTAAGCACCTAATATATACCAGTCACTGTTCTAAGCTCTGAGGATACAAAAGAAGGCAAAAAACAAAACCCAACAATTTCTGCTCTGAAGGAACTCACAACCTAATGGGGAAACTGTTGTTGGTGAGTCATTTCCATGTGTCCGACTCTTCATGACCCCATTTGGGGTTTTCTTGGTAGAGGTACTAGAGAGGCTTGCCATTTTGTTCTCCAACTCATTTTACATATGAGGAAACTGAGGTAAACACGGTTAAGTGACTTGCCCAAGGTCACACAGCTAGTACGTTTCTGAGACCAGATTTGAACTCAGGAAGATGAGTCTTCCTGACTGCATTCTGGGCATTGTATCCACTATACCACCCAGCTGCCTAACAGAGGAGAAATATGTACAAATATGTACAAAAAAGCTATGTAGATGATACACTGGAAGGTGGAGAGCATTTCAGAGGGAAGGCATTAAGATTAGGAAGGAATGGGAAAAGCTTCTTGCAGAAGGTAGGACTTTTTTTCTGAGACCTGAAGGAAGCCATCAGGCAACAATAGGGAGGAAGAATGTCTGGAGTCAAGAGATGGAGTGACTTATTTGAGAAACAGCTGAGAGGTGGCCAGTGTCACTGAGTCATGGAGTATGTGAAGGAGAGTGAGGTGGGTGAAGTCTTAGAGAGGGAGAAAAGGGCTAAGAGATGAAGGACTTGGAAAGCTAAACAGAAAATTTTGTACATGATCCTGGTAGAAATAGGGAGCCCCCAAAATTTACTTACTGGCAGGAAAGAATCAGCAACTCTACTTTCAGAAGATCAATTTGACAACTGAGTGGAAGACGGACTGGAGTGGGGAAAGGCTTGGTGTAAAGGCTATTGATTTTTTTGGGGGGGGGCGGGCAATGAGGGTTAAGTGACTTCCCCAGGGTCACACAGCTAGTAAGTATCAAGTATCTGAGGTCAGATTTGAACTCCGGTCCTCCTGAATCCAAGGCCATTGCTTTATCCACTGCGCCACCTAGCTGCCCCAGGGCTATTGATTTTTGTTTCTGTCTCCAATACTTAACATAATGACTGTCACATAGAAGGTGCTTAATAAATGCTTATTCACTGATTGGTTGAAAGAATGTTGGATCTGGAATCTGGAGACTAGAGTTCATGTTTCAGCTTTGACACGTGGGGATGATAATGCTGACATTCCATAGTAATATGGTGGTGTCCTTGACTTTTGGAAGGTTAGAGCAGGAGAAAGGAAGCTCTAGCAGATTCTTGCTCTCCTTTGTTTACCAAAATGGTTTCCTTTGTAATCTTCTTTATTTTATTTCCTGTATTACTACCCTGGAAGACCCCTCCACTACCATGTCTCAATGGCTTCCCCACCTTGGAAGATGCTTCTGTTATTGTGGTCCTTTCATCATGAATCCTCAATGTTTAAAGGAAGTGCCCGGGCCACATTCACTACTTCATTTCTCTCTGGACTCCATGCCTGTGTCTCCAGACATTTCTCAACCATGCTCCTATGCTCTTCAGCTGATCCTTTCTCCCTCCTCCAACCTCTTCAGCTCCCTGTTTTGTGTTATCTTACCCGAAGGCAAGGACTATCCTTATTTTTGCTTGTATTTGTATTTCTAAATCCCAGCACAGTGCTTGGCCCATGGCAAGTGCTTTATAACAAGGGCTTGTTGACTTGACTGCTTCCATTTAAAAATGTTATCCTGACAAAAGGTTCACAGCTTTGCCAAATGCCAAAGGGCTCCATGATGAAAAGAAAGTTAAGAACCCCAAGTCTTCTCACTAGGCCACACTGACTGGAAGGTGTTGGCTATTGAGTTGAATCATTTATACACTCTTTAGTTCTGATCTTTCAAGTGATTTTTCCAGAAGTAAATTGGAGCACTCTCTCTGTCATTTAAAGATCCATTTCAAAGACAATGCTTTGAGAAATAAACTCAGCTGGTGGAGCCATGCGTGACCTCTGGACATTAATGATGAGAATCAAAATGTAGGGCTGTCTTGATCAACAATAATTTATTCCTGCATGTAGATGAGTAGAACTGTCTTTAATGTGATTTCCACCCATGTATTTTTTTTTTAAAACAACCTCTTCTTCACTATACCCCAAGCTATTTGGATAGCACAACTTCTCCAAGGATTCAACATGTCAGATAAGTACTCTCCTTTGCCATTGGAAGATGAAAGATCAGTTCTTTCCAGGGAGCAGGGAAAATGAGCAAGTACAAAAAGAACAGTTTCCTAGCATATCCTATCTGAGTTAATGCCATCTTTCTTATTTGGGTTTTCTTAGGCATCATCTGCCTAGGAGTGTCCTAACCTATGTAATGTCAATCTGATATTATCAGAAAAAAATTAAATGGATTTGATGCTTTTGACTCACAAATGTTACACTTCTTTTCTTTACTCCTGACCCTCAACATTGCTGTCAGAATTTACAAGAAGATTTGGCTTATTGATTGAGATGGTTAGGGGGCAGCTAGGTGCCACAGTGGATGAAGCACTCGCCTGGGATTGAGGAGGACCTGAGTTCAAATCCAGCCTGAGACACTTGACAGTTACTAGCTGTGTGACCCTGGGCAAGTCATTTAACCCTCATTACTCCATGTACACACACACACACACACACACACACACATGGATATTAGGTTTAGGTGCTTAATACAATGAAACAGCTTCTCATATCTATTAATGCAGTGCTTACTATATAGAAGGGACTTAATGAATACGTATTGAGTGATTGGTTGAAAGAATGTTGGATCTGGAGTTTGGAGACTTGAGTTCATGTTTCAGCTATGCATTTGGGGACAATAATGCTGACATTCCATAGTGGTAGGGTGGTCTCCTTGACTTCTGGAGGGTTAGATCAGGAGAATGTAAGCTCTGGCATATTCTTACTCTCTTTTGTCTATCAGAAGCCTTATCCGCCTTCAAAGCCCAGATCAAGTGTTACCTTCTCTATAGAGCCTTTCCTGAACCTCCAAATTATTAGCAATCCCTCCCTCTTGAAATAATTGTATTATTTTATACATGCTTTGCATTATGTACTATGTACAGGTTGTATTCTTACTTTCGAAAGTAAGCTCATAGAAAGTAAAAATTGTTTTCCTTTTATCTTTGTCTCTCCAGTGCCTAGCACAGTGCCGAAAACGATAGGTCCATTAAGGAGGAAACAATTAACAATGTCAAGAGGAATCTATTCCTTTGTTTATTAAATCTTTTAGTATCTTAGAGTGGCAGAGCTGGAGGGAATCTTTAATATAATATAGTTGAGGGGCTCTTAACCTGAGGTTCACTAACTTTAAAATGTTTCTTTTTGGTGATTATATAGTTTTTTCTTTTGGTGAGCCAGTTGGGGTTAAGTGACTTACCCAGGGTCACACAGCTAGTAAGTGTCAAGTGTCTGAGGCCGGATTTGAACTTAGGCCCTCCTGAATCCAGGGCTTGTGCTTTATCCACTGTGCCACCTAGCTGCCCCGATGGTGATTGTATTTCAAAATAAATTGTTTCCACTATAATTCTAGATATTTTATTTTATGCATTGAAGACCATCATTCTGAGATGGGGTGCTTATGTTTTCCCAGAATGCCTAAAGGGGTCCATGATACAAAAAAAGCTAAGAACTTGGGCATATCTTGGACTAATCCAACCACCTTTTTTTTTTTTTTTAAAGTGAGGCAATGGGGGTTAAGTGACTTGCCCAGGGTCACACAGCTAGTAAGTGTTAAGTGTCTGACGCCGGATTTGAACTCAGGTACTCCTGACTCCAGGGCCAGTGCTCTATCCACTGAGCCACCTAGCCACCCCAACCACCTCTTTTTAAAGAGGAACAAACTGAGAGAACCAGAGAGATAGGCACATAAAGTGCTTCTAAAGTCAGTTTGGTGGGTGGAGACAAGATGGCAAAGGAGGGCAGAAACTCATGGGAACTCTTTTAAATTCATCTCGAAACTACTATAAAATAATGCTTCAAAATGAATTCTGTACAACAAAAGGACAGGGTAAAACAATTTTCTAGCCCAAGACAACCTAGAAGGTCAGCAAAAAAGATATGTCTCACTTGGGTAAAAGAGGAGAACAGTCCAGTGCAGGCAGTGTCTGGACAAGCCATAAATAAGCTGCACCCAAGAAAGACATCCATGAGGCCCTGAGCCCTTGCCCAAGTCAGCAGCAAGACCCCACAGGTTCAGAGCAAGCCAGTGGCAAGGTCCCACACTCCAGGGACAGCATATCAGCAGTGAGACCACATGCACCCAGAGCAAAAGACTTGAGACACCGCTCCCTCCACCACAGGAGCAGAACCCAATGTTAACATAAATGAAAAGTCATGATATAGGCTGAGAAATGAGTAAAAAAAGAGAACCTGACCATTGAAAGATACCATGGTTATAGAGAAGACAAAAACAAATTTGTAAGAGGACAACAATGTCAAAACAGCTATAGGGAAAGCCTCCAAAAAGTAAATTGGTCTCAGCCACACGCAAAAAATACCCTTGAAAGAGCTCAAAAAGGATTTTAAGAATCAATTAAGAGAGATAGAAGAAATATGGGAAAAGAAATGAGAGTAATGAAAAAGAATCATGAAAAAAGAGTAAGTAACTCAGTAAAAGAAGAACAAAAAATGAAAAAGATGTACAAAAATTCACCGAAGAAAGCAACTCCTTAAAAAGTAGAGTTAACCAAATGGAAAAGGAGGTACAAAAGCTCACTAAAGAAAATAATTCTTCAAAAACTAGAATTGAGCAAGTGAAAGCTAATGATTCAATGAAACATCAAGAAACAAGAAAACAAAACCAAAAGAATGAAAAAAAAAAAGAAATATCTCAGTGGAAAAACAACTGACCTGGAAAATAGATTCAGGAGAGATAACTTAAGACTTATTGAACTACCTGAAAGCCATGATCAAAAAAAAAAAAAAAAAAAAAGAGCCTGGACAGCAAATTTCAAGAAATTATCAAGGAAAACTGTAGTGATATCATAGAACCATCGAGTAAAATAGAAATTTAAATAATCCACTCATCACATTCTGAAAGAGATCCCAAAATGAAAATCCCAGAAATATCATAGTCATATCCCCGATCTTCCAGGTCAAGGAGAAAATGCTGCAAGGAGCCAGAAAGAAACAATTCAAATATCATGGAGTCATAGTCAGGATCTAGCAGCTTCTACATTAAAGGCTTGAATGGCTTAGAATATCATATTTCAGAGGACAAAGGAGTTAGGATTACAACCAAGAATTATAATTAGAGAAACCAATCCTAATCCTTCAGGGGGAAAACTGATATTCAGTGAAATAGAAGACTTCCAAGTATTCCTGATGAAAAGACCAGAGCTGAACAGTAAATTTGACTTTCAAGTACAAGATTCAAGAGAAGCATAAGAAGGTAAGCAGGAAAGAGGAAACATAAGGGATTCAATAAGTTTAAACTGTTTACATTCCTACATGGGAAGATAATACATGTGGCTATTAAGAACTTCATCACTATTGGGATAGTTAGGAGTATACATAGACAGAAGGTATAGGTACAGGTTGACTTTGATGATGATGGGATGCTATTAAAAAAATTAACAGGTGAAAAGAGGATTGCACTGGGATAATAGGGAAGGGAGAGGTAGAGTGGGGTAAATGATTTCACATAGAGACACAAAAGATCTATTATAGTGGAGGGAGTGATGGGGGGAGTGGGCATTGCTTAAACTTTACTTTCATCAGAATTGGCTCAAAGACAGAAAAACATACATAGTCAGATGGGTATATAAATCTATCTTATTCTATATGGAAGTAGGAGGAGATGGGGGACTGATGGAAGGGAAGGGGGAAAATAGGATAGTGGAAATACACAGTAATCATAATTGTGAATGTGAATGGGATGAACTTGCCCATAAAATGGAAACAGATAACAGAGGAGATTAAAAATCAGAATCCTACAATATGTTGTTTACAATAAACACATTTGAAGGAAAGAGACACACATAGAATAAAGGTAAGGGGCTGGAGTATAATCTTTATGCTTTGGCTAAAGTTAGAAAAAAGAGAAGGGGTAGCAATCATGATCTCAGACAAAGCAAAAGCAAAAACAGATCTAATTAAAAGAGGTGAGGAAGGAAATCACATCTTGCTAAAAAAGGTACCATAGACAGTGAAGTAATATCAATACTAAATATATAAGCACCAAATTATATTCCATCCAAATTTTGAAAAAAGTTAAATGGATTACTGGAGGAAATAGTAAAACTAAACTAGTGGGGCCCCCTCAATTTTCCCCTCTCAGAACTAGTTAACTCTAACCAAAGAATAAACCAGAAAGAAGTTTAGGAGGTGAATAAAATTTTAGAAAAGTTAGATATTCTAGAACTCTGTAGAAAAATTGAATCTGAATAGAAAGGAATGTCCCTTTACAAGGCACCTACACAAAATTGACCACATATCAGGGCATAAAAACATCACAATTAAATATAGAAAAGCAAAAATATTAAATGCATCCTTTTCAGATCATAATACAATAAAAATTACCTTCAATAAAGGGCCATGGAAAGATAGATTAAAAATAAATTGGGGGGGCAGCTAGGTGGCGCAGTGGATAGAGCACTGGCCCTGGATTCAGGAGGACCTGAGTTCAAATCCGGCCTCAGACACTTAGCACTTACTAGCTGTGTGACCCTGGGCAAGTCACTTAACCCCAACTGCCTCACCAAAATAAATAAATAAATAAATAAATAAATAAATAAATAAATAAATAAATAAATAAATAAATAAATAAATAAATAAATAAATAAATAAATAAATAAATAAATAAATAAATAAATAAATAAATAAATAAATAAATAAATAAATAAATAAATAAATAAATAAATAAATAAATAAATAAATAAATAAATAAATAAATAAATAAATAAATAAATAAATAAATAAATAAATAAATAAATAAATTGGAAGCTAAATAATCAAATCCTAGAGAATGAGGAGTGGATCAAAAGACATATCACAGAAATGATCAATAATTCCATTAAAGAGAATGATAGCAATGAGACAAGACTCCATAATTTATGGGATGCAGTCAAAGCAGTACTTAGGGGAAAATATACATATGTGTAAATACTGATATCAATAAAACAGAGAAAGAACAGATCAAAAATTTAGGTGTGTACCTAAAAAAACTAGAACACATTTAAAATCCTCAATTAAACATCCAATTAGAAATCTTAAAAATCAAAAGGGAGATTAATAAAATTGAAAGTAAGAAAACCATTGAACTGATAAACTAGGAGTTGGTATTTAAAAAAACAATAAAATAGATAAACTATTGATTAAATTGATTTAAAAAAGAAGAAAACCAAATTACCAGTATCAAAAATGTAGAGTGAATGTACTATCAATGAAGAGGAAATTAAATCAATTATTAGGAGATATTTTGTACAATTATATGCCAATATATCTAACAACTTAAGGGAAATGAATGAATATTTACAAAAAATATGTTAACCAGATTAACAGAAAAGGAAACAAAATACTTAAACAATCCCATTTTAGAAGAAGAAATTGAACAAACTGTCAATGAACTCCGTAATGGAAAAAAAATCCCCAGATCCATTCACAAATGAATTCTAGCTAACATTTAAAGAATGATTAATTCCATATATAACCTATTTGGAAAAATAAGCAAAGAAGGAGTCTTGCCAAATTCCTTTTACATCTCAAATGTGGTGCTGATACCTAAAGCAGGAAGAACAAAATCAGAGAAAGAAAAGCACAGACCAATTTCTCTAATGAATATTAATGCAAAAATCTTAAAAAAACACTATTGAGGAGATTAGAGCAATATATCATAAGGATCACACACTGTGACTAGATTAGATTTACACCAGAAATGGAAGGCTGTTTCAATATTAGGAAAACTATCAGCACAATTAACCACATCAATAACAAAACCAACAAAAATTTTGTGATTATCTCAATAGATGCAGAAAAAACTTTTGGGAAAATACCATGTTTATTCCTATTAGAAACACTAGTGAGCTCAGGAATAAATGGAGCTTTCCTTAAAATAAGTATTATCTATCTAAAACCATTTGTAATGGGGATAAGTTAGAAGCCTTCCCAGTAATATCAAGGGTGAAGCAAGGAGGTCCATTATCACCACTATTATTCAATATTGTACTAGAAATGTTAACTATAGCGATAAGAGAAGAAAAAAAGAAATTGAAGGAATTATAACAGGCAATGTAGAAACCAAACTATCACTCTTTGCAGATGATATAATATTATACTTGGAAAATCCTAGAGAATCAACCAAAAAACTACTTGAAATAATTAACGACTTTAGTAAAGTTGCAGGATGTAAAATAAATCCACATAAATCATCAACATTTCCATATATTCTCCACAAAGTCTAGCAGCAAGAGATAGAAAGAGAAATTTCATGTAAAATCATTGTAGACAATATAAAATACTTAGAAGTCTACCTGCTAAGACAAACCCATTTCATACAAAGTCAGATCTAAATCATTGGGGAAAATATCAATTACCGAGCCAATATAATAAAAGTGACTTTAATTTATTTATTTATTCAGTCAACCAAATTATCAAAAAAGGATTTTATAGACCTAGAAAAAAATAACAAAATTCATCTGGAAGAACAAAAGATCAAGAATATAAAAAGAATTAATGAAAACAAATGTGAAAGAAGGTAGCCTAACTGTACCAGATCTCAAATTATATTATAAAGTGGTAATCATAAAAACAATCTGGTATGGGCTAAAAAAAGGTAGTGAGTGAGTAAATGATACATGCTAGTAAATGACCATTATAATTTAGTGTTTCATAAACCCAAAAATCCAAACTTTTGAGACAATAGGTTACTATTTGACAAAAATTGCTGAGAAAACTGGAAAACAGTATGGCAAAAACTAGGTATAGACCGACATCTTACACTATATACCAACATAAAATAAAAATGGGTATATGATTTAGAAATAAAAGGTAGTACTATAAGCAAATTAGGAGAGCAATAAATAGTTAACCTGTCACATGGATAGAGAAGGGAAGAATTAATGACCAAACAAGAGATAGAGAGCATTAAGAGATGTAAAATGGATAATTTTGATTATATTAAATTAAAAAGATTTTGCACAAACAAAACCAATGCAACCAAGATTAGAAAGAAAACAGAAAGCTGGGAAACACTTTTTTACTTTGTATTTTTGATAAACGCCTCATTTCCCAAATGTTTATAAAACTGAAAAGAATTTATAAGAATATAGGTTATTCCCCAATTGATAAATGGTCAAAAGATATAAATAGGTAGCTTTCAGATGAAGAAATCAAAAGCATCTGTAGTCATATGAAAAGATGCTCTAAATCGTTATTGATTAGAGAAATACAAATTAAAACAACTCTGATGTACCACCTCACATATCAGATTGACTAATATGGCAGTAAAGGAAAATGATAAATGTTGGAAGGGATGTGGGAAAATTGAGATACTAATACACTGTTGGTAGAGTTGTGAACTGATTAAACCATTCTGGGGAGCAATTTGGAACTATTCCCAAAGGGCTATATAACTGCACATAAACTTTCATCAAGCAATACCACTATAAGGTCTGTATCCCAAAGAGATCACAAAAAAGGGAGAAAAGGACACATTTGTACAAAAAAAAAAATTATAGCAGTCCTTTTTGAGGTGGCGAAGAATTGGAAATTGAAGGGATTTCCCACAACTGGGGAATGGCTGAACAAGTTGGAATATACGATTATAATGGAATACTATTGTGCTTTAAGAAATGATGATCTGGGTGATTTCAGAAAAACTTGGAAAGACTTACAAGATCTGATGCAAAGTGAAGTGAGCAGAACCAGATCACAGTAACAGCAATATCATAAACTGATGAGCTGTGAAAGACTTAGCTACTTTGATGAAGACAATCTTCCAATATAATTCCAAAGGACTCATGATGAAAAATGCTATCCAGAGAAAGAGTTGATGTAGTCTAATGCACATCAAAGCATACTATTTTTCACTTTTTATGGATTTCTTTTTTGGTCTGTGTTTTCTTTCACAACATGACTAATTCAGAATTATATTTTGCATGATTGCACATGCATAGTCTATATAAAATTTCTTACCGTCTCAGGGAGGAGGAGAAAAGAGAAGGGGAGAGAATTTGGAATTCTGCATTTTAAAAATCAATGTTAAAATTGTTTTTACATGTGATTGGGAAAAATAAAATATTATTTAGAAAAAATAAAGTCACATAGCTTGTTGGGTGGCTATCCAGGATTAGAAGAACCCAGGTGTCCTGATTCTCAGTCTTATATACCCTCTCAACTACATATTCAGGGGTTCAGTTCAGATTCTCCCCTGTCTAGAAATGTTCTACATAGCTTGGAAATGAAACACCTAGGTTCTAGTTCCAGTCTCTTTACCGTTTGGACATTTTTTCCCCTCAAAATTTTTTTTCCTCTTTCTTTTCTGTAAAAAGCATTACCATAGCTTCTTTGTTGGGCTCTGCACCATTTCTTTTTTATGTAGCTTTTAGGCCTTTCAAATATTTGGTAACCATTCTAAATATTTAACAGGTATTTGCAAAATGCTGCTAAAATCTCCCTTGCCTCCCTTTAACCATCCCCACATTTTTCTTTCAGGCACATATTTTCATAGCTCTGGAGCTAGAGGGGACCTTAGAGACCCATTTGTCCAACTGCCTCATTTCACAGATGAGAAACAGATACAGAAAAGTTAGGTGAGTTACCCAAGGTCACAAGATTTTGATTGCAGAAATACTACAGATGGGCTATTATATTACAAAGGTGGAAGGGAAAATTACCTACAGGCTTTGCAACCTCCCAAAAAGTATGAGAATGCTGTGGAGGTATCATAGCAACAAGTCACTACATTAATAGATCTTTTAATTTCACAATTCAAAGGATTTAATTCAATTCTACAAATACTTTCTAAGAGTCTACCATGTGCAAAAAATCAGGCGTAATAATAACTCATACTTTAATAGTTCTTTAAACCTTATGATACACTTGTACCACAAATGGAAAATAGCAGCTCCACCGATGACTTATAAACTTAGAGAGTCGCCTGAAACACTGAAATGTTAAGTGTCATGTTCAGTGTTACAAAGGACTCTATGTCCTGCCCTTTAATGACTCCGTGCAGTAAAAGGAATATTGTGACCCCACTTTTATGGATGAGAAAAATGAGGCTCACAAAGGTGAAATGATTGAACAGTTTCACTACACCTTATAAGTATTGGAGTCAGGCTTTAAAGCCAATTTTTTTTTTTGTTTTTTTTGGAGGGGCAATGAGGGTTAAGTGACTTGCCCAAGGTTGCACAGCTAGTAACTGTCAAGTGTCTGAGGCTGGATTTGAACTGAGGTGCTCCTGAATCCAAGGCCAGTGCTTTATCCACTGCGCCACCTAGCTACCCCTAAAGCCAAATATTTTGACATGAAGTGCATTGCCCTTTTCATTAAGCCACTTAGACTACCTATGGAGAAAAGACAAGATATATACCCTGAATACAAGTAGCTAGCTTACTGCTGAATAGAGGAGGAGCTAAAGGTAAAGTGCAAAGAGGAGGGACTCAGGTAAAGAGGTATGGGAAGTTTGGTAAGGAAGAGGTCATTTATACAACTGGAGAAATCAGGGAAGGCTTCATGGAGGAGGTAGAAACTCAGCTGGGCCTAGAAGGAAAAACAATGACTTCAACAAGCAGAGATGGTGGAGAAATTCATTCTAGGCATGGAAGATAGCTTAAGACAGGATGAGGGATGGAGAATGCTCTAGTTTGGCTATAATGTAGTTAAATACCAACATCTTGGTGGGGGGGGAGGATCAATGAATTTAAATGAATGGGAATGGGTGAGTTTAATTCAGGTGATTATTACCTTTGCTACTGCGGGCAAGCATCTCTTAGAAGAAGTAGAGAAGCTCTCATAGTCAGTGAAAGGGTGAGAAAATCAGTACTGGGATATAATCTCAAAAATGACTGAATGATATCTATTCAAATCTAGGTAAACCATTAAGCATCGCAGGAACACAAATCTATATTCCAACCACTGATGCCAAAGAGGCCAGAGTTGATCAATTCTACGAAGACCTATGATATTTTCTAAAAATAACAACCCCAAAAGGTGTCACGTTCGTCGTGGGGGGTTGGGATGCTAAAGTAGGAAATTGAAAGATAATTGGAATAATAGGCCTTGAAGTACAAAATGAAGCAGGGCAGAGATTAGTAGGGTTTTACCACACTCTTTTTCAACAACCCTAAAGGCAACTTTACACATAGATATCACCATATAGTCAATATAGAAATTAGCCTAAGGTGTAGTGAGTGAAAACAAGACCTAAAGCTGACTGTATCTCAGATTATGAGCTTCTTATTGCAAAATTTAGACTTAAATTGAAGAAAGTAGGGAAAAGCATCAGATGGTGTAGGTATGACCTAAATAAAATGCCTTCTGAATATGAAGTGGAGCTGATGAATAGATTTAAGGGGATGTATATAAATCTGTTAGATAGAGTGCCTGAAGAACTGTGGACAGAGCTTTGCAATATTGTACAGAAGGGAGCAACAAAAAAATCCCAAAGGAAAAAAAAGAGCAAGAAGGCAAAATGGCTGTCTAATGAGGTTGTCTGATAGCTGAGGAAAAAAGGAAAGTGAAAGGTAAAGGAAAAAGGGAAAGATATAACTAGAATCCCAGAGAATAGCAAGGAGAGATGAGGTTTTCTTAAAAGAGCAATGCAAAAAAGCAGAAGAAAACAACAGAATAGGAAAAACTAAATCTCTTCAAGAAAATTAGAGAAATCAAGGGAAAATTTCATGGGAATATAGGTGTGATAAAAGACAAAATTTTAGGGATACAACAGAAACAGAAGAGATTAAGAAAAGGGAACAGGGGACAGCTAGGTAGAGCAGTGGATAAAGCACTGGCCCTGAATTCAGGAGGACCTGAGTTCAAATCCAGCCTCAGACACTTGACACTTACTAGCTGTGTGACCCTGGGCAAGTCACTTAACCCTCATTGCCCTGCAAAAAAAAAAAAAAGGGAACAAGAATACACAAAAGAACTATACAAGAAAAATCATAACATCACCAATAACCACAATGGTGTGGTTACTGATCTAGAGTCATTCATCATAGATAAATTTTGAAATAAATAATGAAATCAAGTGGGCCTTAGGAAGTATTGCTAACAATAAAGCTAGTGGAGGTGATGGAATTCTAGCTGAGCTATTTAAAAACCTGCAAGATGATGCTGTTAAAGTACTGCACTCAATATGTCAGCAAATTTGGAAAATACAACAGCAAATACTGGATGGGAAAATATCAGTTTATGTCCCAAACCTAAAGAAGGTCAATGCCAAGGAATGTTCAAATTACTGAACAATTGCTCTCATTTCACACACCAACAAGTTTATGCTTAAGGATCTGCAAACTAGGCTTCAGCAATATATGAACGAAGAATTACCAGAAGAGCAGGTTCCATTTCAAAGAGGCAGAGGAGCTAGAGACCAAATTGCCAATATTTGCTGGATTATGGAGAAAGCAAAGGAGTTCCAGAAAAACATCTACTGCTTCATTGACTACAATAATGACTTTGACTGTATGGATCACAACAAAATGTGGCAAGTCCTCAAAGATATGAAGTACCAGATCATCTTACTTGTTTCCTGCGGGGGGGTCAAGAAGCAAAAGTTAAAACCAAGCATGGAACAATTGACTTGTTTAAGATTGGAAAAGGAGTACAACAAGGCTCTCTCTCTCTCCCTTCCATCTCTCCATCATCTATCTATCTATCTATCTATCTATCTATCTATCTATCTATCTATCTATCTATCTATCTATCTATCTATCTATCCATCTATCTATCTATCCATCTAATCTAGTCACCTTATTTATTTAACTTAGGCTGGATGAATCAAAAGCTAGAATTAGGATTGCCAGGAAAAATATCAACAATCTTAGCTATCTACATGATACTACTCTGATGGCAGAAAGTGAAGAAGAATAAAAAAAATCCTTTTGGTGAGGGTGAAAGAGGACAGTGTAAAAGCTGGCTTGAATGTTAACATAACCTCGCCCCCCCCCAAAAAAACCCCTAAGATTTTAGAGAAATTCAAATGCCAGAATCAGGGGGAGCCATTTAAGGTTTTTGAGTAAAGAAATAATAATGCTTTGGGGACATTAGATGGGCAATGGTGTTGAAGATGAACCAGAGAGGGCATATATTGGAGGTAGGATGACAAGTTAAGACACTCTTTCAAGACTTCAGGAAAAAAGAGAGTAAAAGAGTAAAGTAAAGTAAACACACAGTAGGAATGGAAAAGAAAATAAAAAATATACATGAGAGCTGTGGCTAAGGTAACAGGAATGCTAATTCTTGCTTGGATAGTATGTATGGGAGAGAGAATCACAAATATAATTTTAAGGTTATATGGCAGCTAGGCGGCACAATGGATAGAATTCAGGACTTAGAGTCAGAAAGATGAGTTCAAATTTCAGATCTCAGATACTAGCTGTGTGACCCTGGGTAAACCACTTAACCTTTGTCTTCCCCAGTTTTCTTATCTGTAAAATGGGGATAATGATAACACCTTCCTCCTACGGTCATTGTGAGGATAAAATGAGATATTTGTAAAGCACTTTGTAAACCTTAAAGCACAATATAAATGCTTCTTATTATTGCCATTTTTATTACTACCATTAGCATTGGTGGTATCATGAATAGAGATGGAAAGCTTAAGGGAAGGAGATGTTGGAGGGAAGATGGTGACTTCAGTTTGGGACATATTGAGTTTCAAGCACTTCTGAGACATCCAGGTGAAAAAAAATCCAGTAGGTAGTTAGAAATGCAAGGGTGCAGCTCTAGGAAGAGGCTGCTATAGGGATATGGGTATGGAAATCATCCATATAGAGAACATCATTGGAGTCATGAGTATCGAGGAGCTCATCAAGGGAAATAGTGAAGATAGAGCAGAAAAGAGGGAACCTTAGAGGACAACTTTGTTTAAGGGTTAGGAGGAGGATGAAGGGAGAGCAAAGAAGACATGGAAGGAAAACTCAGAGAGGCAGGGAGAGAACCATGAGCATATCTGAGAGGTCAAAGGCTATCCAGAAAGATGGGGTAATGAACAGTGTCAACAGCTACAGAAAAGTCAAGGAAAATCATGTCAGAAAGGAAGTTGTTGAATTTTGTGAGCAAAAGGCCATTTAGACATTAAAGAGAGAACTTTCAACAGCATGGGAGGAACAGAAATCAAATGTTATGAAGCTGAGGAGTGAGTGGGTAATGAGGAAACAGAAACAGTAAATAGAGGGGGGGCAACTAGGTGGCACAGTGGATAAAGCACCAGCCCTGGATTCAGGAGGACCTGAGTGGGTGACCAGGGCTTTGCCCAAGAGAGCTGAAATTTGGAGAGGGCATTCTTCCCTCCTTGTGGATCTGCTAGCTCAGGAACTCCACACCAGGCCAATCAAATCCACAGTACAATCGTACCTTTCCTCTCACCTGGCATCAAGAGACTATCCCCTGAAGGGTCCTTTTTACACATTTCCTCTAATCCCAGAGCCCTGGAACCTTTTTCTCCATCTTCTGCACATTATTGATGCATACTAGGGTTAAGAGAATTAATTTTTATTCCATTACTGTCATACCTATCCCTGCTTCCCACTTGCTGTCTTCCTCTCTTTACCTCCTCCCTGGGTTTGTAGTCAACTGGTCTGAAATACACAAAATATACTCTTTGGGGATAGTTTGACTCTCTTCCCTTCCTTCTTCTCCTTCCATCCCTCCCTTTCCCTCCTCTTCCTCCTCCTTCTTTTTCTTCTTCTTCATCTTCTCTCTCTGACTCTCTGTCTCTCTCTGTTTCTCTCTCTCCCTCCTTTCATTATTCCCTAACATGAATGTCTGGCAGAAAAGCAGCCTGTTGTACAATCAAATCATTCAATCCACTAGCATTATTAAACATTTACTATGTGCCAGGTGTTATGCTAAGCACTGGGTGAAATGAAGGTGAAGGTATCCGCCTGCCATAGGGTTCTGGAGGATGAGGAAAATTCATGAATTGTTTCAGTGCAGGTTATAGATAGAATAGGCCTAGTGAAGAAAAACCAGCATTTTGTGATTGTCCTGGGAAAGTGATATTGCATGATCCAATGAAGGGAATTCTGAACTTCCTGTTCAAACAAAACTGTTTAAAAGAGACTTTTCATCCAAAGTGAAGTAAATAGATATTATTCAGAGTCCATCCTCAGCCCCACTGGCTTCATTTTGAAGTGTTTTATTAGAATCATTTATTTCTTCCTCTGTGGAAAATAAAAATAGGGTGGAGTGGAGGGAGGTTGGCCTTTGGCTCAGTTTGTGACTCTCTGGACTTGGCTTCCTTGCCTCAGCTGCCTTCTCATCCTGAATCTTCCCTCAGCACCCAGGACCTTCTCAGCCTGGGCCATCCTTCTTCCATGCCAGACACCTTCTCCCATTGGTGAGTTTTCCTCCATTTCAGGGAGGGATCTAGGTTGGCCAACTTTTACTCCCTTCCCAGTTCTGCTTGGGACTCTCTGGATTTTTTCTTCTACCCTGGAATATCCCTCCACCATATTGGGCTCCTTAATCCATTGGTGAATTTCTTTTGGAGCACCGTTTTTAGATAATGGCTATGATAGTCATGCTTCATTTCCCTCTTGGCTTTGCTTCTGATTCTCCGGACTTGGCCACCATACTCCCCCATAGGGGTACCTTCCTCTTACCCCATTTTCAATAGCTTCCTTTTATGTGTTCTCTTCCCTGATTAGAATGTAAGCTCTTAAAGGACAAGGACTGTCTTTTTCCTTGTATTTATACCTCAGTGTTCAACAAGTACTGATACGTTGTAAGTGTTTAATAAATGCTTATTGTCTTGTCCTGCCTTGCCATAAGGGGAACTCCAAGGTCTCCAGCATACCAGGTGAGCTCCCAGTCTCAGTGGCTAACTTCCCAGTGGTGACATTAGCATTTTCTGAATTCTCCTTCCCCCTTCCTTCCACCTCTCTCTCCACCATATTTGCTTCAGGAGGCAGAATTCCAAGTGACAGCTCTATGGCTTGGTCAGACCACATCCAGAGTACTGTGTTCAGCCCTGAGTGGCACTTTTTAAGATAGAAATTGACAACTTGAAAAGTGTCCAGAGAAGGGCCAAGGGATCATGCCCATGAGAATTAATGAAAGGAGATAGGGATGTTTATTGGGATGTTTAGCTTTAAAATGAGAATTAAAGGGTCATAGGATTGTAGATTTAAGAGACATCTAGTTCAACTCTCTCATTTTACCAATAAGGAAACTGAACCCTGGAGAGGTGAGATATCGCCTTGCTTAGGGACACAGAATTAAAGATGGAAAGAGCTTCAGAGATCATCTCATTTTACACAAAGAAACAAAGGCTTAGAAAGGTTAAGGGGTTTGTTCAGCATCAGGTTAGACAGGATGATTTGGTGGGGGGAGGTAGGAAGATAGGGCATGATGGCTATATACAAATATATACAAGAGTTGAACCATGGAAAATGCCTTGGTCTTTTTTCTGCTTGACTCCAGAGCATTGAACTATGGAAGTTCCAAAGGGATAGATTTCAGCTAATATAAGCTAGGGAGAGCTTCCTAAGGGATTCAAGGTCCTTTGTTAACCACCTGTCACTGGGGGTGGGGTGGGGGGGGTCTATGTCCCTCTAAGCATGGGACTAGGTGGCATGTGCTTTAAATAGTTCTAGCTCTGGAGGGCCAAAATGAACATCCTTTCTTCCTCTATGCTATCACCCCCATCGTCTATGCTTCCCCTCTCTGGGGAAGTCACTGGTAGAGGGAGGCTGTCCCTTTTATTTTTCTGTAAAGTACCTATTAGGGGACGATAGATGGTACAGTGGGTATAGCACTGGCCCTGAAATTAGGAGGATAAGAGTTCAAATCTCATCTCAGGCACTTACTAGCTGTGTGGCCCTTGGCAAACCACTTAACCCCAATTGCCTTAAACATCGAGGGCCATCTCCAATCATTCTTCTCTCTCTCTCTCTCTCTCTCTCTCTCTCTCTCTCTCTCTCTCTCTCTCTCTAACTATCTATATCTTGCCACTGGACCCAAATGGCTCTGGAGGGGAGAGTGAGGCTGGTGACCTTGTACAGCCCTCTCTCACTTAAATCCAATTCCCTGAAAGTCATGACATCACTCTGATGTCATGGTCCTTTTCGAGAATGAAGGACAAATAATAACAACCTGTTATGGAGCCATGTATAAGGGAGCTGTAGAAACAGATGGAAATGCATTCTCATTTTAAGAAGATCTAATGGTTGAAGCCTCATCTTGTCATGGGAGGTGGGGCAAAGGAGGAACCTCTTGGACCTAATTGCCCTTTGATCATTAATGGATTTGGGGATAAAGCCTGGGTATCTCCACCCATGCCCTTTGGAATGTTTGGAAGATGGGCACGGCCCATAAGACTCATGAATACATTTCCTTATAAGCCCTTGGGCAGCCACTCCCATGATTTCTAGTTAAAAATCATAAGGGCCTGTTCCCAGAATTACCCTGGATTTCAGTCAAGTCCAAGTAGACCAACATGCAAACACTGACATGGGGATCAAATACAGATTCCTCTGTTTGGCATTAAAAGCCTTTTAAAACCCAACCTACTTTCTAAGGCTTATTACATTTTATTCAATTCTACCCTTTCTATTCAAGCCAAGCTAGTCCTCATGTAATTCCTCATATGAGACTTTCCATCTCCCATCTCCATGCATTTGTACAGGCACTTCCCCCTACCTGAAAGGCAGTCTGTTTTTATCTTTTCCTCTTAGAATCGGAAACTTCTTTCCAAGCTCAGCTCAAGAATGGAACAATGTTCTTCTTGGCCCCCTATAGATGCTACTGCTTCCCATGCTGCAATTATTGTGATTTTATTGTGTATCAATTTTATATATACATATATGTACATGCATGATTTCCCCTGCTAGAATGTAAGCTCTTTAAGGGCAGTAACATTTCTTTTCTTTTTTTTTTTTTGGAAGTACCTAGAACAGAGTCGAATGTTGTTGTTGTGGTTCGGTCGTGCCTGACTCTTCATGACCCCATTTGGGGTTTTCTTGGCAAAGATACTGGAGTGCTTTGCCATTTCCTTCTCCAGCTCATTTTACAGATGAGCAACTGAGGAAAACGGAGTTAAGTGACTTGCCCAGGGTCACACAGCTAGTATGTGTCTGAGGCCAGATTTGAACTCAGAAAGATGAATTTTCCTGACTCTAGACCATCTACCTGTCCCTGTCTGGTGAAGAGTGATCATTTAATGAGTATTTGTAGATTGATTGATTAAGCCAAACCTTTAGGGACCAAAATCTACTTTCCCAACTCTCTACCTTTATTGTTTCTCCTCCCCTCCCTGCCCCCCTCCCATCCCTCACCACTCTCCTCCCCTCCCCGCCCCCAGATCTCTCCCTCCCTCCTTTTCTTCCTCAAACATTTATTAAACACCTCTGAACATGACATTGCATTTACCTTGATCTGTTTCTTTAACAGTCTTACAAGGAGGGGGGAGCCTTGCAACCGAGGCAAACATGGTTCCCCATGTCTATAGTTTAGGCAGGTAATTCTGGATAATCCCCCTGCAACACTGCTTCGAGGGCAGCCCTAGTAGAGGGAAAATTTGTGGGAAAGAACGTTTGTCCAATGTGCCTGGAATGTTTAAAATCTAAATTGTGGTCGCCTTAAATTAGAAGCTTCATCACCAGTCTTTGGGCATTAAACATTTATTAAAGCATACAGGTAGTCACATGGAGCTCAGAAAGTTAAGAAAAGACTTATCTAGCCTAGAGTTCCAGCCTGGTTGAGTTCTTCCTCAAGTCCTCCTCCATGAGCCTGCTTTAATCAGGAACTCTCCAGCAAGCTGATTGTGGAAGCTTTGTATAGGTCTGGAACAGAGGTGGTCCTTACACACTGCTTCAAGCTGATTGGTTGGCATCATCCAAATCCATTGCTTTTGAAGGTGTTCTCAAGTTGAGTTCACAGTCTAGCTTCTGAGAACAATACCTTCTTAAGGGCTAGCCAGGTGTGATTACAATCCAATTAACTTGAAGTAGGCTTAATCAGCAGTCAATCACTCTCACTCGATTCAATCAGTATAGATTAATCTCCAGGTGGGTCTTTGAGTATCTGCTAAATCCCATTATTTCATCACATGCCTAAAGATCACTGCTCCAGAGTCTGAGGGTCTCTATAGAAATCCTGTCCCTGCTCCTTGCTGTCCATTTGACCTAGTCCCTTCTCTCTGGGCCTCTATTTCCACACCTGTCACAAAAGGTGATTGGACCAGGTCATCTCTGATCAGCTCTAAATCCAAGTCACTCTGGGGCGCCAGGATCTGTTTGGTCCCAGGATGTTACCTACCTATAACACAAATACTTATTCAAGAGAAAAAAAAGTTCCTTATCTGTGTTCCTCAATAACATTTTGAGATTCAGACCAGGGGCTGTTTTTAAAATTCAATTTGCCTTGCACCTTTGAGAAGGTATGTTATTTGTATTTCATTGAACTAGAACAAAATAGATATATTTGGCTTCCTGGCCCCAGATTCCAACTGCTGAGGAACTTGGGCCCATGCCACTGAAGGGAGCATTTACGTGTGTCAAATTGGCTCTCACAAAGATGATTAAGCATTTATGAAAACATTTCTGTTTACAGTCAGTTTTATTTTAAAAAAAGGCATTTTTTTTTATAAAAAAGAGCAAATCCTGAACTGTCATCCAGAAAAGGGTTGCTTGATCTGCTCAATGTAAACACACTGTCAGCTTTACAAATGAGGAATATAGCAAAAGGATTAAGAACCTGCAAATTGTTTCCAGGACAGAGAGAATAAAATTCTTTGCCTTTGTAACGGACTCTGGGGAAGCTCTCATGGCATCTTGGCTCTAGGAGTGATCCATTAACTCATTTAGACACACGTTTCCAATGGCTTCCTCCTAGGAATTCTATCTTGATATGTCTTAGCCACTGGAAGTCCATACAAACAGAAATCTAGAGCTGGAAGGGACCTTGGAAGTTGTCCAGTCCGACCTCCTCATTTAACAGTCGAGGAAACCGAGGCCAGAGAGGTAAAGTAATTTTCCAAAGGTTACACAGGTAATAAGAATGAACAACCTTTCAATAGCTCTTTACAGTTTGCAAAGCACTTTACAGACATGAGGTCATTTCATCATAACAACCCTCTGGGTGTAGGTGCCATTATTCTTTCCACTTTACAGATGAGGAAATTGAGGCTGAAAGAGGTTAAATGATTTTTCCAGGGTCACCCTAGTAAATGGCAGAGCCAAGATTTAAACCCAGATCCTTGGGGTCCACATGATGAGCTTTGGTGACTGTGCTCCTTTTGAGTCTGCAGCACGAGACAAGGCAGTGTCATGGAATGTATTTTGGACTCGTTAGGAGACCAGGGTCCAGGTTTCCATTCTGCCCTTAACTAGCTGGGTGACCCTTGCTTTTTCTTCCCTGTTCTGAAGATTCTCCAGTGCAAAATCAGAGCTCCCTGTCATCCCAAAGCTGATAACACCATTGAGCTATTTTCCCAACTCTTGGTTCAGAGACCTCAAGGGCTGATTTTGTACATTTGGATGTATTTGAAATGGTCACCCTTGAATGAAACAGAAAAAGCTTCAAAGGAGGAGACACAGAACGTGGGCACTCTCTTTGCCCTTTCTTGACACAAGTACTGCCATTTAGAATGTTATCCTTTCTGTCTTATATGAGCAGTCACATCTCACCCATTGTGTTCCGCCATTCTTTCTTTCTTGTGCCAGGTCCATCCTATTCTAAATCCCCAAAGCAAACAACAGATGAGCAGATCAGAAATAGTCTTTTCTCCCCACTCTGTATAACACACATCAAACTGCCCACCAAGGCCAGTTACTGACCAGTTGTGAACATAGCACAACAGTGGGTTTTCTGTGTACTCTAAGTACCCATAGTAAATGTCTCATCCATAGGGCCACTTGTCTGAAGAAACACTCCTCTGTTTGTCAACTGATGCTTCTCCATGCCTTGGTTTATAACAGTATGAGAAATCAAACTTTTTACTGACTAATTAAAAATAAACAAAAAAGGCAAATGAAGAAACTGAGGCCCAGTGAGCTAAAGTGATGTGGGTGGTGGATAGAGTGCTGAACTTGTAGCCAGAAAGACCCCAACTATGAACCCAGCTTCAGACACTTAGAATCTGTGTGACCCTGGGCAAATCACGTGACCTTTCTCAGCCTTAACTTCTTTATCTTTAAAATGGTGATAATAATAGTATCTATCTTACCTCAAGGTTATTGTGAGACTCAAATGACATTTTGAATATAAAAGACTACATAAATGGGAGCTCTTATGATTGCTCAGGGTCATAGATAGGTAGTGGTAGAACTGGGATTTGAATCCAGGTCTTCTGTTACATATAGCACCGATTCCACAATACTCCGCTGCCTTTTTCACATTAGTGGAGGTCATAGAATGTCTAACACTGGATCTCATTTTTTAAAAAGTATTTTATTATTCGCTCTCCTAATGTGTGTCTTTTCTGTTTGTCAAAAGGGAGTAGTCACTCCAATACATCAAAATCTATATCCTGAATATCACTTAATAAACAGTTGGTACTCAATAGATGTTACATATCAGAGTGCTTCTGGCAAGAGCCAAAGTTCTCCTTATTGCTCGTACAATCTTGTCATTAATACCTGTTTAAATTGTTTCCCATAAATACCTGTTTAAATTGTTTCCCATCATGGAAACAATAGGTATTGATTCAGTAGATAGGATTTTTTAAGTTAGACTAGTGCATGCTTAATTAATGTTGAAATACATGAACTGACGCTAGCTAGGACTTCCTGGAGGAGGTGCCGTTTGAATTGGGCCTTAAAAACTGAGACAGGAATTCAATACTTGTAAGATGGGCGGGGAGTATGTAGCTAGAGGAGGAAACAAATGGATAAAAGCTTAGAGGTCAGAAAGTAGTGGATCTATTTGAGCAACAGCTAGTACTCCAGTTTGCCTAGGGCCATGTCTTCTTTCCTCTCTGGGCTCCACTCTTGCCTCTCTGGACTTTCTCAACCATATCATAGAAGCCTCATCACTCAGGAAGTTCACTCCATACCTGGACTTCTCACATTGGAGGTATATAGCCCCTTTTATTCTGCTTCCTCCCAGTTCCTCCATTTTAAGGAAAGCACCCCAAATAGACAAGCCTTCATCCTTCACTGGGTGTCACTACTGCCTCTCTGGACTTTTTCTACCATGACCCCACTCTTGGGTCCTTCCCTCCCTTTTCAGCTTCCTTTTATATGTTGTGTTCCCCTATTTGAATGTAACCTCATAGAGGGCAGGGACCACCTTTCTGCTCATATTTGTATTCCCAGTGCTTTGCATAGTGCCTGGCTCATAGCAAGTGATTCATAAATGCTTGATGACTTGACTAGAGTAGGAGAGTAGGGGGACATAATACTGGAAAGATAGAATGTGGTCATTCAGCAAAGGATCTTGAAATCCACATTGAGAAGTTTGGACTTTATGCTATGGACAATAGAGAAATATGGAAGGTTTTGGAGCAGGGAATTGATAAGGTCAGAATTATGTTTTAGAAAGACCTATTAATTAATGGAAAAAGAAAGGAAGGAAAGAAGGAAAGGAAGGAAGGAGGAAAGGAAGGAATGAAAGAAGGAATGAAAGGAAGGAAGGGAAGAGAAGGAAGTAAAGGAAGTAATGAAGGATGGAAGGATGGAAGGAAGAAAGGAAAGGGAAGAAAGAAGGAAGGGAAAGGAGGGGAAGGGAAGGGAAGGGAAGGGAAGGGAAGGGAAGGGAAGGGAAGGGAAGGGAAGGGAAGGGAAGGGAAGGGAAGGGAAGGGAAGGGAAGGGAAGGGAAGGGAAGGGAAGGGAAGGAAGGGAGGGAAGGGAAGGAAGGGAGGGAAGGGAGGAAGGAAGGAAGGAAGGAAGGAAGGAAGGAAGGAAGGGAAGGAAGAGAAGGAAGGAAGGAAGTAAAAGAAGGAATGAAGGATGGAAGGAAGGAAGATAGGATAGGGTCATATGATAAAAGGATATAGGATAAAAGGTCATATGATAAAAGGTTGAGGGGTTCAGACTTTATTCTGTGATCACTGGGGAGACCCTGAAGGCTTCTGAGTAGTGAAATTAGATGATTCAAGATATACTTTACAAACAGTCATCTCATAGAAATGCTGTGGGCTAGAGGGAGGTCACCGAATCTAATCCAACCCAACCCAATCCAGCAAGCATTTATTTAGGACTGCTACTGTTAGGTGCTGGGTATACAAAGTCAAAATAAAAGACAGTCCTTGCTGTTAAGAAACTTATATTCAGGGGCAGCTAGGTGGCTCAGTGGGTAGAGCACTGGCCCTGGAGTTAGGAGGACCTGAGTTCAAATCTGGCCTCAGACATTTGACACTAACTAGCTGTGTGACCTTGGGCAAGTCACTTAACCCAAATTGCCTCACCAAAAAAAAAAAAAAAAGAAAGAAAGAAAAGAAAAGAAATGTATTCAACCATAAAGATAAACCATGTGAAGTGATAAGCATGTACAAGGTCATTCAAAGAGGGAGAGGGCACCAATGACTAGGAGATTCAGGAAACCCTGCCCAGGGGAGGTGACACCTAACAGTGCACCTAGAAGGAAGCAAGGGATGATCAGAGGGGAAAAGTGAGAAGGGACAGGGAACAAAAGGCATGGGGGATAAAGATGGGAGACCAGTTTGGTCAAGAAGTTGAATGATAGAAGTGCAGTAATGTAAAATGAGTCTGGAAAGATTGTCTACAGTCAAATTTGTTGTTGTTGTTTAGTCATTTTTCAGTCATGTCCAACTCTTCTCAACCTCATGTGGGGTTTTCTTGGCAAATATACTAGAGTGGTTTGCCATTTCCTTCTCCACTCATTTTACATGAGGAAACTGAGGCAAACAGGGTTAAGTGACTTGCAGAGGGTCACACAGCTAGTAAGTGTCTGAATCCAGACTTGAACTCAGGAATTCCAGGCCTGCTACTCTATCCACAGTGTCTGACACCTCATTGCCATGGAGTCAGATTAGAAAGGGGCTTTAAATGCCATATCAAGGGTTGTGTTGCATCCTTGAGGCAAGTGGGAGTTACTAAGGATTCTTGAGCAAGGGAGTCAAACTGCATGTGGAGACTGTATAAGAGATTACCACAAAACATCAGGTAAGAAGTAATGTCCTGTGGTAAGTTGGTGACAATGGAACAACTAAAGAGAAGACAGAATATAAGAAATATTTGGTGTTTCCATTTCTCCTAAAAGCTTGTCTTATTCTTTTTGATTTGAATTAAATTAATTAACAAATCCTACCAACATGTCAATATTTACTGCTAATTACATGAGAACAGTCGTATACAACTTGGAGAAATGCAATAGTGATTGCCACAGCCTGCAGAATTCTTAAGCTCAGTGCCTGGTAATTTCCATATCAATAATTTCCATTAGCGTAATGGGAAGTATCTAAAGGACACAATAGCAGCTGTTTCTGGAATACAAATATAATGAAGGGAAGCAATCTCAGAGAAACATTTGGCAGTCGAAGAGGAGGTGACCAATAAGTGAATGACTTGATCGATAGGTATTAGATACATTAAATGGAGAAGATG